>NC_088801.1:57025749-57336557 GCF_011386835.1 Chrysemys picta bellii | reverse complement strand
TATGGTTAAATGACAAGTTAAATGTGACTAACCATTTCTACACTGGCAAGGGAGTGTGGTAATAGCTTTTATTGGACCAACTTCTGTGGGTGAGCAAGACAAGCTTTTGAGTTTACACCGAGCTTGTCTCTCTCACCAACAGAAGTTGGTCCAATAAAAGATATTGCCTCACCTGCCATGTCTCTCTAAGACCCTGGGACCAATATATTTTCTACAGTGACTGTTTTTACAGCTATCGGACCAGCTACACATAGGAACCCATGAATTACAGCACAGCAACTAAGGGCAGAATTCAGTCCGTTTGGCTTGACCTGTTCTACCTTGATTTACATTTTAGATTTTATTTTAGGGTAGGTCTACACTAGAATGGCTACAGCAATACAGCTCTGGCATATCAGCTGTGCCATTGTAGTGTAGATGCTCTTTTCCACCAATGCAGGAGTTTTTAAGCTAGGCTGATGGAAGAATTTTTTCTGTTGACCTAACTGCAACTACAGTGGGGGTTTAGTTGACCTAACTACATCACACACGGCACAATTTTTCCCCCAGCCCTGATTGATGTAGGTAGATTGACCTAAGTTTTAGGTGCGGAACAGACCTTAGAATCACAAGTAGAAAAATCACAGTAGGATGTATAGTTGCAGATATAGGCCCCAATCCAGGAAAGACCATAAGTATGTGCTAAATTTTAAACACAAACTTGAGTCCTGCCCTGAGCAAACACTTAAGTAAGGGCTTAATTCTATAACTATGCTTAAGTGCTTTACTGATTCAGGGTCACAAGCCATAAACACTATCATGGAATTGTTTGTAATCCTAGCCATGGCATAAAGGATCAAATTATTACAGAGGGATCAAGATGTCAGGGAAAATTGGGCAGAAGGTCCAAACCAGGGTATGTTTGGCCCCCTGGGTAACTGGAAATTAAGAAATCAAATTATACAATACTGGTTGTCCTTCTGCTATTTCGTGAAGTAATTTTTCCATGACTATATGTCCCATACTTGACAGGACCGATTTCCCAAGTGGGACTGGAGTGCTGTCCATGCCATTAGGCAGCAGGTCTAGTGGCAATTGGGAGAGAGTGGATCTGCTTTTCTTCATGGGCGAAATTTCCCCATGCCATGCAGTAGGTATTATGAAATGGCTTTGGTCTGTCTAGCTTGTTTGTTATTGGGGTGGGATGTTTATTGTAAAATGGTGTGATGGTTTCATGGAGTACCTAGGACTGAGAGTAACCCTGTTACTCCCCACCTCCCTGCCTCCAGATAGAGGAAGAGTTGCTTGTGCTTAACTGCATGTCAGCTCCCTGACACCACCAGGGCAATTCTAACCCTCACTATGCTTTGCAGGTTAACAATAGGTGCACCCCAGTCCCTGAGCCTCTTTGAGGTGTTCACTGTGATATCCTGCCCCTGTCACTGGCTTCTCACAGAAATACCAGGTTTGCTTTCATCAAGGGGACAGGGTACACACCAGCTTGTTTGAGCTGATCCTCAGTTGAATCATATATAACATCACAGCACTGAGATAGCTTTATAGTTAAAACAATAGTTTATTCTCAAAGATTAAAATTTAAGTGATAGTCAGTAAGGTTAATGATGGAATCAGGTTACATATAAAACAAAACCAACACACACTTTCTAGAGATTAAACTTAACTCTAACAGGCTAACTACTTCACCAAAAGCAGTCTAATCTCACCCCAAATCGTCTTGTGGCGTTTGGGGATCTTGTTTTCATGAATGTAATTGTACTGCTCAATTAATTCCTCAGGGGCAAGGTAAAGAGGTGTCCTTTTGCCTTCTTGTGATATCCCCCAAATCTCATTGTTGGTCTCCAGAGTCAGGAGGACCCTCTGGGATTTACTCCCTGGAGTGTTGACTTCATAAGCAAATGGGGCTCACACTGTGTTGGCTAACAATGCTTAATTTATATATGAACTGAGGCAGACAGGTAAATAGACATCCTTTGTCTGGCAGAAACCAGTTTGTCAACATTGCCTGGATTCAGACTTAGGAACATATTTTCACCACATATATTTCACAGCAATATTAATGTTCCTTCAGGAGCTCTTTAATGACCAGAAAATCAAAAAGGAATCCTACAAAAAGTGGAAACATGGACAGATTGCTACGGAGGAGTACAAAGGAATAACACAAGCATGTAGGAACAAAATCAGAAAGGCTAAGGCATATAATGAATTACACCTAGCAAGGGATATAAAAGGCAATCAGAAGTTCCTTAAATACATTAGGAGCAAGAGAAAGACAAAGGAAAGTGTTGATCCTCTACTTAGTGGAGGAATGCTAATGACTGATGACATGAAGAAAGCCAAGGTGAGCCTATTTTGCATCAGATATAAGTAAAAAGGCTAATGGCGACCAGATACTCAACACAATTAATATTAGTGACAAGGGTGAAGGAATGAAAGCCAAAATAGGGAAAGAACAGGTTAAAGAATATTTAGATATTAGGTGTATTCAAGTGGGCAGGCCTGGTGAAATTCATCCTAGGGTACTTAAAGCTCTAGCTGAAACAATCTTGGAACCACTAGCAATGATCTTTGAGAACTCCTGGAGGATGGGGTAGGTCCCAGAAGACTGGAGAAGGGCAAGGATAGTACCTTCTTAAAAAAGGGGGACCAAGAGGAACCAGGGAGTTATAGACCCATTAACCTAACTGTGATACCTGGAAAGATGCTGGAACGAATTATTAAACAATCAATTGCTAAGCCCCTGGAGCATAATAGGGTTGTAAGTAAGGATACGATTTATTCACGGATTCTGTGACTTTAACGAACCTCCCTGACTTCTTTTGGCTTCAGTTCCCCATGGCAGTGGCTCCAGCAGGGGCTGGAGCAGTCATCCCTCCCTGCCTCCCGCCCCTCCCCCCTGTTTTTTTTTTTTTTTTAGTAAAAGTCAGGGACGTGTTGCGGGCTTCTGTGAATTTTAGTTTATTGCCCATAACCTGTCCATGACTTTTACTATAACTAACCATGACAAAAATCTTAACCCTTAGTTATAAGGAATAGCCAGCATGGATTTGTCAAGAACAAATCATGCCAAACCAGCCTAAATTCCTTCTTTGACAGGGTTACTGGCCTAGTGGATTAGAGGGAAGCAGTAGATGTGAGATCTTGAATTGAGTAAGTCTTTTGACACAATCCCATGACATTCTCATAAGCAAACTAGGGAAATGTGGTGTAGATTAAATTACTATAAAGTAGGTGCACAACTGATTTAATGACTATACTCAAAGAGTAGTTATCAATGGTTCACTGTAAAACTGGGAGGGTGTTTCTAGTGGGGTCCCACTGGGTCCAATACTTGTCAATATTTTCATTAAATGACTTGGATAATGGAGTGGGGCATATGCATATAAAATGTGCAGATCACACCAAGCTGGGAGAGATTGCAATCACTTAGGAGGACAGGATTAGAATTCCAAATGACCTTAACAAGATGAAATTCAATTAAGACAACTGCAAAGTATTTCACTTAGGAAGGAAAAAATCAAATGCCCAACTACAAATGGGGAATAATGGGCTAGGTGGTAGTACTGCTGAAAAGGATCTGGGGATTATAGGGGATCACAAATTGAATATGAGCCAACAATATTTTGCTGCTTCAAAAAGAGCTAATACCGTACTGGGGTTACTAACAGGAGTGTTGTACGTAAGACACAGGAGGGTAACTTTTCCGCTCTATTTGGCACTGGTAAGGCCTTAGCTGTAGTACTGTGTCCCATTCTGGGCGCCACACTTTAGGAAAGATACGGTCAAACTGGAGAGAATCCAGCGGAGAGCAACAAAAGTGATAAAAGGTTTAGAAAATCTGACCTGTGAGGCTAGGTTAGAAAAACTGGGCCTGTTCAGTCTTGAGAAAAGGAGACTGAGTGGGAGCCTGATAACAGTCTTCAAACATATTAAGGGCTGTTTATAGAGGATGGTGATCAATTGTTCTCCATATCCACTGAAGGTAGGACAAGAAGTAATGGGCTTAATCTGCAGAAATGGAAGTTAGGGAAAACTTTCTCACTGTAAGGGTAGTTAAGCTCTGGAATAGGCTTTCAAGGGAGGTTGTGGAATCCCCATCGCTAGAGGTTTTTAAGAACAGGTTGGACAAACACCTGTTAAGGATCAGGGCCGGCTCCAGGCACCAGCCTTCCAAGCAGGTGCTTAGGGCGGCAGTCTGCAAGGGGCGGCAGTCCATGTGTTTTTGCCCCCAAGCAGCGCGCCGAATTGCCGCCACAGACAGCGGGGGCAGTCCGTGCGCCGCTAGGGTGGCACGCGCGTTTCCACGGCGGCAGCAATTTGGCGGCAGCTTCTGTCTTCCGGCTGAAGCTGCCGCCAAATTGCCGCCGCGTCGGAAACGCACGTGCCGCCCTAACGCCGCACGGACTGCCCCCGCTGTCCGCGGCAGCAATTCGGCACACTGCTTGGGGTGGCAAAAACAGTAGAGCCGGCTCTGTAAGCATGGTCTAGGTTTACTTGATCCTGCCTCGGCGCAGGGAGCTAGACATGATCACTTCTTAACAGCCCTTCCAGCCCTACATTTCTATGATCAGTGTGATCCTGGCTTTCATTTAAGATCTTGCATGACCTCGTTTATGGATCAATAGCAGGAGAGCAGTGTGCCAGCTGTCGTGAGTTTGTCAGGCCTGTCAGGAATTACTGTTACAGAACAGCAGACCTCTCGCTAGCCGCCACTGGAGCTGCTTAGGGTCACAAATGTAAGGGATGAGCTGTTGTAGCACATGAACAATGACAATTGCTAGCCCGACCTATTCATCACACTGCAGAGCTGTCACCGTGATTCCAGCTGACTTGTTATCCTCAGGGAAGGGTGCTCTGGGAGAAAGAAACTAGTGGCGATTGTTCAACTGCCTGCTTTAATTGTTTCAAATGCAGCAGTGTTTAAATGGGGCCATTAGAATGGCTATGCTGTTATTCTATACTCCGGGGGACTCTCCTCCCACCCCAATGGAGAGCTTGCTGGGGGTGAGGCACTTACATATGAGATGTGAGCAGGCCCGGGCACCTCTTCCCCTTTCCAATAATCTGTTAGCAGTGGCTCCAATTCAGATATTTCTGAGGGTGTGGGGAAGAGGGATCCTCTTCCAGTCCCCGCTTGTCTTCCTCCCCCCCCAAGTTCTCCCTCTGCTGGAGAACCCTAACCCTAGGGCAGGGAGCCCTACCCAGAGGATCCCTAGCCATGGGGCAGGGAGCCTACCTTTATGAACCCTTACCCTCGGTTACCCACACCATGCATGAGCTGGGGACTCCAGAAGTCGAGTTCTCCACGGACTCCCCTGTGCTCCTCCATAGAGGAATAAACTCCCCGTGTGCCATGTCACAATGCCATTTGGCCCAGCCACGTATCCATCTGGGCAGAGGGGCAGCTGGACCAAATCTTGGTGTCTGAACAACTGTGCTCCAGGTCACAATGCCACACGTTGACATTTGGCCAGGCTACTCCTCTGTCTGTATGGAAAGCTGGTCAGGTCATGGCAGTGGCGTTGCAACCCTGGAGTCGCAGCGATGCACCAGACTGCAGCAGCCATCCTGACTCAGTACAGGGCCAATGTTTAAAAGCTGTTGAGGCCACTGCTAAGAGAGCTTGAGGCACTGCTAGGGCTGTGTTGCTGGGGTGAGAGGGGAGCTGCAGGGGACTGCGACATGAGGACCCCATTGACTTGACCTTCAATGGATCAGCCAACATCCATTAATCCTTGGGGCAGAACCCCACGCCATTCCAGAGAGAGGCAAATCCTGCCGCTCCTCAGAACAGTCGGATGGAACGTCTACAGTGGAGCATTGCTGAGTGACCTGGGCCTACTCTGGCTTTCAGCCCACGGGAGCTGACTGTGACTACACATTTCAACATTCAAAGATGCAGCTTCAGCCATAGTCATGCCAGAAAATCCACACATTTATATGACCATTTCCACTGGTCTGAATAATAACTAGAAGGAAAAAGTGCTGACTTAAGTGCAAGGACAGTTGCTAGCAGATAGAGATAGAAAAAAATTTGACTGAAACTGTTTCTGGCACAAAATGAAGATTTGGTAACACCAAAATGTATTGCAGGTTTGTGTTGATTTTTGCCAAATTGTTTCAGTTGTAAACACCTCCCCCTACCAAAGAATCAGAAAAAAAATAAATATTTCTAAGCTTTGCTTTGAAATGACGGTTTAAACATTTTCTTTAATTTTATTTAATTTTGTTTTAAATTGTTAAAATGTAAACAAAATAGTTTGTTCAACCCCAAACAGATTTTTTTTTTTTTTTTTACTTTTTTGATTTGCTGAAAACTTGGAAATTTTTGTTTCAACCCAAAATTTACAAAATATATTTTTTGAATTGCCAGCAAACCAAGAAATCCATTTTTTCACACAGCTTACCAGAGAAGAAAGATAGGTCTCCTGAGTCCCAGTTCAGTGCCTTACCGATGAAACAGTGTTTGGTTCTTGGGTCTACTGCAGAATTCCTGTGGGATCTTGGGCAAATCACTTAATCTCTTCGTTCCCCCTCTGTAAAACAAGGATAACAATAATTTCTTTGTCTGTCTTACTCCTTCAGATTGTAAACTCTCTAAGGGCTGGTTTCAGAGTAGCAGCCGTCTTAGTCTGTATCCGCAAAAAGAACAGGAGTACTTGTGGCACCTTAGAGACTAACAAATTTATTAGAGCATAAGCTTATGCTCTAATAAATTTGTTAGTCTCTAAGGCCAGGTCTACACTAACCCCCTAATTCAAACTAAGGTACGGAACTTCAGCTACGTTATTCACGTAGCTGAAGTTCGAAGTACCTTAGTTCGAACTTACCTTGGTCCACACTCGGCAGGCAGGCTCCCCCGTCGACTCCGCGGTACTCCTCTCGCCGAGCTGGAGTACCGCAGTCGACGGCGAGCACTTCCGGGTTCGACTTATCGCGTCCAGACTAGACGCGATAAGTCGAACCCAGAAGTTCGATTGCCAGCCGCCGAACTAGCGGGTAAGTGTAGCCAAGGCCTACGGTGCCACAAGTACTCCTGTTCTCTAAGGGTTGGTCTTCACTATGGGGAGATTGACACTGCTGCAATCAATGCAACAGGGATGGATTTAGCAGGTCTAGTGAAGACCCGCTAAATCGATGGCAGAGTGCTCTCCAGTCGACCCAGTACTCCAGCTCTCTGAGAAGAGTAAGGGAAGTCGACCGGAGAGCATCTCCCATCAACACAGCACAGTGAAGATACCGCGGTAAATAGACCTAAACTATGTTGACTCCAGCTATGTTATTCACAAAACTGGAGTAGCGTAACTTAAGTCCACTTACCCCGGTAGTGAAGACAAGCCATAAGACAAGGACTCTGACTTCCTGTATTTATGTAGAGTCCAGCAGGGTGAGATATTGACCTCTGCTGGACCACCCAGGTATCACATAATAGAAGTAATAAAGAATAGGCTAATTATATTCTACAGGTATCATTAACTTACCAAAAATATCAAGTTAGACTACAAACTCAGAGGCTTTCCAAGTTGACTCATGAGTAGTTACACCTCCTGGTAAATTGTATTGTTACAGAACTGGCAGGAGGGAGAGAATGAGAATCCAGAACTGACCAACTCCGAATGGAAAAGCATGGGTATGTCTATTATAAACAAAACAACCCCCCCATCCTCCATGGGAGGATAAAGAGGCTGCTGTTCAACTTCTCCCCAGAGCAGGTGTGCTACTGAATTTGAGGGTACAATGAAGAAAGTTACTGCTGAGACATGGACTGGCTTCCTTTCATGTTTTAGGTGGCAAAGATGGCAATCGTTTGAGTGAGTACAAAGGAGCAGACGGTTCCACTTATTTCTGAAATTGGATGCAATCATATCTGTGAATCACACAGCAGCAAATCACAGTAATCTGCATTACAATACATTATTCTGCTGCACTACCTAACTCCAGTATACCACCGCAGCAGAAACACTCCTCGCTGACCTGTAGTGTATTTGCCTACGGCTTAGAGCTGTACTGAAGCAATAAGCTACAAAAAGAAATGCTTTCTGCTGCAAAAAAAGAGCAAATTACAAAAGGAGTCAGTCTCAACTAATGCAAGACAAGCATCTTCTTGTTCACAGTTTGCATAATTAGATATCATGAATAGGGGTTTTTTATTGGTCTAAAAATACTCTGCCTTTGTTTAAATCAGCTATTTCATTAACAGCATGACTTTTATACAAGCATTAGTGAGGTAGATAGGGCAGTGAGTGCAGATAAGGTATCTTTTAGTTAACACTCACAAATAAAATTCAATTTTCCTCCACCAGAGCACTCCAGGAACCGCTGCTCCTATTCCCAAACCCCTGAAGCACTGTGGAGATAATCACTGCTGGCTTGGGTGCTCTCACAACTGCTGCCTAACCAAAGATAATGGGGTACATAGGGTGAGAGGTGCCACAAGACCACCAAACCTGCTCCCCTTCTCCTATCTCCATCCACTCTCCAAGGCCTTTGCTCTTATAAAAACAGGAAGAGCAAAAATCCCCATAATCACCTGTCTGGGAGGAGTCCTGGTAAAGATGCAGACTATTGGCACTGAAAGCAGAGTCTTTCAATGCTAAGCTCCTGAGACCAGGGGATATCTTTGTTCCATGTTTGTACAGCACCTAGCACATTGGGATCGAGGTCTCTAAGTGCTACCACAATACAGATAAATAGTGGCACAGCTTTGAAACGAATCACTAATAACATTTCCATGAAACTAACTTTTTTAACACACACTGATTTTGTTTTTTTGTGGTATATAGGTTGATTTTTATGGCTAACTTATTTTCCTGTTCTGAAGAATATATTTGATAATGTCACTGAGAAATCTCTAGGATAACCACTGGAATTTACATAGAAAATAAAATCACTCTGAAAATGTGTATGCAGCACATAATCATAAGGCAGGCATCAAGGGTCTACAGCAAGTAAAAATAGATTGGTTAAGGTGCAGTTTCCATTGCATTGCATTTCAAGGGTTTGTTTGCACACATTGGCATTGATTTAGTTGACCCCCAGTGTGGACACTCTATTTTTGGTTTGAGTGGTTTCATTTCAGTTTAGCTTAAACCTGTTACTAAACTGAAACAAAGCCTGGTTTAAACCAAAATAACCAGAGTAACTGTGTGTGTGTGTGTGTGTGTGTGTGTGTAGACAAGCCGCAGATCAGATCATGCTTTCAGTCCAAGCTATTAAATAGTATTATATGCAATTATTATATAACATTCATGATATGGTAGCACCTAAATGTCTCAACCAGGTTAGAACTACATTGTGCTAGGCACAATCTAAATACATAATAAATGACAGACCCTGTCCCAAAGAACTTACAATCTAGAAGGGGGGCAGGGGGGCTACAGTCTAGAATAAGCAGATATAAACAGTGCCTTTCATCCCAAAATGTTGTACAGATTAGATACACCACACCACAGTTTAGGGCAGGAAAGAGAGAATGAGCTGCAGGAGAAATTAAGGAAGGCAGCATGTAACTAACTAGCCAGCTAGAACTTGGCCAGGCCATCCACAGTAATACTGGAGTTGGTTGAAACTCAGAATTTTCATTGCATGGGACATTCCAACCCTTTGAAATGCCCTTTTCTCACAAATTGGGATGAAGAATCTAAATTTTGAAATTCCCCACAAAACAAAACTTACGAAAGTATTTGTTTGGGCGATCTATATAATGTATTGTATTGTATTTATATGTAATCTGTATGTATTACATATTTATATAGTAAAAAGGTTGAAATGATAAAGACAAAACAAAGCCTGTGAGTCTATTGAAACAAAATGTTCCAATAATATTTCATTGAAAATTTGGATGAAATGGAGCCATTCCCACAAGAAGTCTTGATGTCATTGCATCAGCATTTTCCTGTGGAAAACTGTTCTGTCAGGAACATTTCCACCAGCTCTAGTTAACAACTTACTCTGTGGCGAGAGGCGATGTGTCATGGAATGTTTCATAATCTTTCTTTATATTACAGTAGCACCCAGAAGCCTGAATCAAGTTTGGGGCCCTATTGTGCTAGAGTCAAGGCATTGTGAAACACAGAAATAACACATGGTCCTTGTTTTCAGTTTTTTAATTTCCACTGAAAGATAGCACTCCCAAGAGCAGCCTGCGGGGGCATTAGTTTAATATTGACCCAGAGAGCCAGTTACTCTCCAGTACCCATGTTTGCCTACAAAGGGAAATGGAAAAACCTGTCCATCAGCTGACGTCGCCTTTCTGTTTCCAGCCCCTCCACCCCAAACACACAGGGTTCTCTCCCTCCTGTGTGAAAAGAAAATGGGAGCGAGTGTGGAGGAAGGAAGGCATTTAGGAATTGGCTTGTGTGTTATTTATTTTTTATATGGGGGACGAATGAGTGCAATAAGAAATCTGTTCTTGAGATCATTGGTGCCTCAGTGTTTGAGATGAGAGACCCTTAAAACTAAGATTTTTGCCTCTTTTCCCCGCTCGTTCAGATTGGCTATAATCCATTTAGTTTATATGAAATCCAGGAGTTCTAAATCTATGGACTCTTGACCAGACATGATCAGAGTGAATGTCAATGCGTGCCTAGGGGAATTATCATTCATCAGTGTGGTATGTATGCACAACCATTCTGTATATGACAGCAAACTTACAAAAAGCCCAAAATATAGAATATTCATCTTTACCTCTGGACACTATTTCCAAAAATCAATGTACTGAACAACTTACTGTTAGGTTAACTGTATCAGCTGTTCTCTTTGGGTTTATTAGAAGCTAGTTAAAGCAATGGACTCACATTATAGATTAATGACATGGAAACCATTTTTGTGATGCTATAGTGCAAAAGATTGTTTAATAATAGTGAAAGCCATCTGTTGTGGTATGCTTTGCTGGTAGTAGCAATTGTGGAAGCTGTACTGTAGGTAGGACATATATTTTTACCACGTGGTGTCCAAATTTGCAGATTTGTGTCCTATTTTGTCTGAACGGGGCTACCCATCTCTAATTGTCAAGTTTTTAAAATGAGAGCGTTTCATATCTAGCTAACATATGTCTAGTTAACACAAATGGACAAGATGTCTGTCTGTCAAGTTGTATGCCTAACTTGTTTTCCAAATACAGTCTTTACTGATCTTGGGAACTGGGGTTGAAACTGTGATTCCCTCCATTCCCTAAAACCATCCTTCTACTACTGCTTGAATTAAAGGAGAATTTCTATAGCTGAGAGCTGTGCCAGGTTCCTTATTCTCTGTGGGCCACCTGCAAGGGGATAATATCATTCACTCTTGCACACCCAGCCAGTCTATTTCCTTGGATAGATTATTGAAAACAACAAGGACAAAACAAGATCTCCACTCTCAGTGCTTTGTTTCGGATTCAAGCACAAATCAAAGCACATGGATGTAAAATGTAGAAGGGGGTGTATAACTTTAGAGACCCTTGTCCATTTGTGTTAATTAGACATATGTTAGCTAGAGATGAAACGCTCTCATTTTAAAAACTTGACAATTAGAGATGGGTAACCCCGTTCAGACAAAATGGGAAACAAATCTGCAAATTTGGACACCACATGGCAAAAATATATGTCCTACCTACAGTACAGCTTCCACCATTGCTACTACCAGCAAAGCAGTGCTAGTTAGGAATTATGGGTCCCATTTTTGACTGTGTAAATAAGGGAAGAAAAAGAGATGGGCAGGGGTGAGAAGTGCATGTACTCGAACATGATCAAGGAGGTAAAATGAGGTTCCTTCAGAGAGACAGACTTATCTGGCCCATGAGAGAAACGTACACATCCTAGGAGGGATTCTGAGGGCATTCAACAATTCTCAGACTGACTATAAGAGAAGTTGTGGCAATGGGATACTTGCTGAGCATCAGAAATCCCACTGTAATTCTTCAGTCACGTGCGGTCTTATTGTTTCTAAATTGCTGACTGGGGCAACTGACAGATCACAGCCTCACTATTGTGCCTTTCTTCTTCTAATTTTCACAAGCATTTTTAGTCTGCCTTAGGATGGCTTGGCTTTAAGCTAATAGTGATGAATGTAGCTCCAAAGGCTTATCCATTAAGGTTCGCTTAAGTTGTGGCAATATGGACTCAAAGGGGAAGACCAGGATTGTAACTCCAAGACTGCCAGAATTACTGGGCTTTAGCACAGAACTTCTTAACTGGTCAATGGTAGCTGTGGCAGAAGACCACTTACCTCCTTGAAAATGTGAAGCATTATGCCCATTGTAAAGCTGATGATGGGTAGATGATGGTTTTCCCTGTAACTGGCCATTTGTAGTTTGATGTTTCTTAGGGTTTCTCTGCCCTGGGATGTTTGCATTGGTGCATCTGCATCAGTGCAGATGCCTGCAGAAGTCACACCATGCCATTGCAAGTCGCTTTCCCAACCTGTGCAGTGCATCTACAGTAAGCATTTGCCCTGGTCCAGCACCAGTGCGGTTACATGGCTGCAGCTACTGCAGTGTCTAAACCCCCAATGCCGAGAAGCCTTTAGTCAGGCAGGAATATGTGAACTTTTCTTCCTGACTCTCTAAGCATTTTTGTGTGACAGAAAAGCAGCTATTTTATCTGTTTAACTACATGATGCAAAAGCCTGTTGCCAAGAGCATCTTTTGTCTCCTCAGCCTAAGAATGCATTAATTGAATACTAGACAATGTCTGTCACAAGGGAGATATCTGTCTGAGGGATGTCTGCCATCTAATCATGGCAAGCGCTGAAAAGTAATAACTTATAAGAAGCACAACCCAAATGCAAGTCCCTGCTGTGGCTATTCTTCCAGACAGGATTGGCTATAACCTCTGGAAGAGATCAGGACTGGGAGCATCAGTTCATTATTGTGGTCACTGTTGTAACCCGAGAAGTCCAAGTTGGCTTCCTTGGTTTAAGCAACTAACTTACAATGCAAAAATGGTCACGCTTCTCTGGTAAGGAACTAAATTCTATATATTTTTCCCATTGGGGAAAAACATTTTGTTTGTCCAGAGGTGATTTCTTGAAGCATCTTGAGACTATCTCCTCTCCCAGAGAAAGCCAAGTAGTTTTCTAAGATTAAATTTCTCAAAGCAACTAGTGATTTTGGATGCCCAACTTGAGGCTTCTTAAAAAGGCCTGATTTTTGGAGGTTGGGTGCCCAACACTTTCTGAAAACCAGACGCCTTTAAGATGTGGCAGGTTGGACACCAAAAATCACTAGTCATTTCTGAAAAATCTAGGCACCCATGTTTATCTTCTCTAATTGAAGTGTCCCTTGTTTTTGAAAGCTCATGACCGATCAAGACAGCTGTTGATCCAATTCCTCTTTATTTTCAAGCACCAACATCTCCAGCTGTAGGGATGTAGTCAGAGTTAGTTTTATAGCAGGGGAAGGAGGGGTAAAATGAAATCCAGGCTAGAACTGATCTGTGGCCAAAGGTGACTAACCTACAGTACAATATGTTGGCTGCTCTTTTTTCTCCTTCCCAGACAGGGCAGATTGAAATGTGCAATTAAACTTCTGATTTTCTGGAGCACATCTTAAACCTTCTGGGCCAAACTAATCACTGGTGTAACTCAGTTGACTTCGGTGTTAACTTCCAGTCTGCTCTCTACAGAAACGTGTGAGTGAAATCCACTAAGCTTGCTAACAGGTACCCAGGATGGCTCTGTTATAACTACCGCTGGAATTTCACTAGCATAGCAGTAGGAAAGATCAGGTGCGCATAGCTAGGCCCAGAGATCCGTCAGGAGGAGATACAGAGTAAAATACTCAACTCACTGGGCCTTGCCTGTACGCATTAGGAAATTCTTGCCAAACTTCTCTGTAGCTACTGCCACCCCCATTTCACCTTGGTATCAGTGGGAGTGCTAGTGAAGGCAAAGCACTGGTGGCTGCCAATGTTTTAAGCACGCTGTCATGTAGGCTTGCTTGACTAAGGTTAGAAGACAAGGACCTTAAAATGCTAGCACCTGCCTGGAGCCCAGACTACCTTGGCACTGCTACCTCTGGCAGTGGAAGCAACAGTAGGCCATCCGAACAAAACTATCTTCGCTTAGCCACAGCCATGCTCTCCTTATTGTAGGCAGACCTTTTGATTTCATGGGTCTACTCTGAACAATTTCTTCTTTCTACCCATGGATAGTGCTCTGAGTTTCAAGCGTAAAATAGTACCTCACTCGCAGCTCCTGCTAAAGTAAGGGATGAGTGAAGTCCCCCTCTTGAACTACATCCTGTAACGAAAGCTGAAGCCGCAGTATAGGTTCTCTACAAACAAAACTCAAGAAGAATCTTGCATGTTCTACTGAAAACAGCGCGGGATCATTAGATACTGCTCTATTTCACATATGCATTGGAGTGGTTTTTGTATAAAATTATACAACTCTATCATACAAAACACCCATTGGAAACAACTTCCATTAGTACTGCTATACCATTGCTAGGATAGTCATAACAAGGGATGGGCAAACTCATTTGGCTTAAATTCAAACCCACTCAGACATTACTGGTTTGAACATTCGACTTGTACTCGAGTCTTCATTTCATTTAAGACACTGGTGGGGGACGGGTAGGGGTGGGCAGAGAGTGGAAAATAGTCGAATAAAAGCAAAGACTATAGGGAGACCAGAGTGGAAAAAATGCCAGTGTGAAAGGAGAGAGTAAAATGGAGTAGAGAAGGGGCAGACTGGGACAAATAGTGTGGGGGGAAAGAAGCAGAGATGGGGAGATTTTCTACTGGATATTAACTGTAGGTATAGGATGAAGGGTACCCACGAGGTCAATTTAGCTTTGAGGGTGGTTCTAATCTAGCACAGACTTTTATTTTGCTATTAACAGGCACGATTTGAAGAGCAATCCATTTTTTGCACCAAAAATGCCCTAAATTACAGGAAAAGAATCCTATTCTAGTTAATCTGGCAAGCCCCAAAATAGTCTGAATGCTCCACAAAACCTCAAACTCCAAGAGGTTCACCCATCTCTAAGAGTAACTTCTGGTCTCCCGAGAGGCTGATTCCTGGAGCTGATTATTGTATCAGGTTGCCAAGAGTGGCAAAGTATAGGGCAGGCTTTCTGTGTACAGGAATATAAATTTTTGATCATTCATTTAACCTTTAGCTGAAGACTAACCTCTAACTTGTTGAATTCATGTTTTGTTTTGTTTTGGAGACAGGCTTCATTGTCTCTATCAAATAAAGACCTTGCATAGAGCCACAGTCTGTATCCCAGAAGCGTGTATGAGCCTTCATGTTCAGTGGAGGGGAAGATGGAATGTAGTTTTGTCCTGCCTTATTTTAACCCGTCCCGTTGTTACCGCATGAAAACCCCCACAGTGGGAAGGAGCCCTAATGGAAAGAGAATAACTAAAACATGAACATGTTCAGGCAGAGGCAAGTCCTGTATGGCCACGGGTGGTCATGGCTGCTGCAGAAGCGGTATGGGTCCCTTGCAGAGATCGACACTCTGCAGTACCCCCATAAGGGCTGACCAGCATGGAGGGACTGGGATAGTGCATCAATGATTCTGCTGATCCACTGGCTATTTTTCCCCTGAGGATGGAGAGACAAGTCTAGTGTATCCTTCATTATAGGGATCTGAGATTAATGACAGTCTAGTAATTAGGGCAGTAGCTGGCACATGGAAGGCCCAGGTTTCATTCCCTGCTCCACTCCTGACTTCCTGTATTACCTTGGACAAGTCACTGTGGGCTTGCCTGCACTACAGAACCTTGGCTGGTCAGGGTATGCCGGCAGAGCACTCTACTAGAGATGCAGTATATGCAACAGGAGTTCTCCTGCTGGCCTAGCCAAACCACCTTGCCACACGACACTGCTATGCCGACAGAAGCATTCTGACAATGGCGGCTGGGAGGCGAGTGTTCCTCCTCCCCCCCTCCCCCCCCACTGCTAGCCCAGGTAGCTGTGCTGGCAAACCTTTGTAGTGTAGACTGAGTCGAGTCTGTCTGTCTGCCTCAGCCCTTCATTCTACAGATAATAACAAAGCGTAGCAATTCCCTATCTTACCGAGGTGTTCTGAGGATAGACCCATTAAAGCTTGTGAGGTGCTTGGATCCTATGGTAATGGAGGCCAGTTTAATGCTTTGGATGGCTGATAGGCAGGAGCCACTGCAGGGCAACTGTGGGAGGATTCCTCCCCCCCACGCTTTTTTGCAAACTCTCAGGCTGTACACTGATATGTTTGGCCCTATAGAAATATACATTTTTTTCAATCAAGGCTACTCCAAGCATAGTGACTACGGAGGAGGGCGGCATAAAATTATTTTTAATACAATTAGAGATAATTCAATTTCCATGTAGGGATGTTGGAGATCAGCAATTAATTACAATCAAAACCATTAATCCATTCTGTTGACCACAAAACTACCATCTATCCCAATGGCTCCAAGATAAAGCAAATCTTTGGAGCCGGTTCAGTAATACAAGTAGAGCAAAAATTGACCAAACTGAACATCTAATAAGACAGTTCAAGCACCACCCAATGGTCTCTAGAAAATTTGAATTCCAGAATAATTGAATTCCAAGTAATTTCATGCATTTGTGTGGGCTTCTGTGAAGTGGAAGATGGACAAGAGTTTTTATTTCATTCTGGCTCATCTAAAGAAATCCTAGACTTTTCCCTAGTGATCTGATTACTGTAAGTTTTATAAACTGTATGTAGGGACTGCCCGCTATTGTTGCTCTTCATATAACCTAATGGAAATTCTCAGCACAAGTCAGCAACTTGGTTTTACCACCATTCTAGGGACACATTTTCCACACTCAATAAATGTGACTGGTTTCCTAAATGCCTGAGGATTACATACTGAAACTTTCCACTTTGTGCATCTAGTCATAGAAGCTGGAGATTTCAATCAGTGCTAGTTTGCAAAGCTGCCTTACACCAATTAAACCACTTGTGGTATGGAAATAAGTTCCTGCATCTTCTACTGCCAGCTACAATATTGGTTAAAAGGTTGGACAGCATAATCCACAACATTTCCAAAAGGGGGACGTATCACATATTCCAGCATGGCTTCTTCTCTGGCTATTTGTAAAGTTACCGACAACTCACATCTGTCTACGCACGGCTTCCTATGTAATACGTTAAGAGTGCAATAATAGCTGATGAATTGAGAGGGAGCAGAGGAGGCGGCAGTGCTGAGCTAAGAACGGAATGATGTGCCCTTACTATGATAAACTGATTCCATTCCATTAAATCACAAAGCTGTCTCCACTCTCTTCATCCCATCTGAGCGGCTGAAGAAAAATCCAATCGCTCACTGCAGCTGTCAGGAAATGATACTAATTAGTTTAATTTGCAATAACACAAGCACTTAACTCTCCAAATAATTTAAGTTAGTAAGTCAGTTTTTATATTATGACAATGACATGTTTAAGAGTCTCTGGAGCACTGATTTCTTTAACCTCTGACACTACTGGAGCACATCAAAAAGTGTTTGTCCTCTATTATTCTAGTACCTGTTTTTGAAGGAAATTTGTTGATGAGAAACCATGGTGGTTTCACTTATGAGAATAAAAACTGGCTCATGGCTTGTAATATTTTGCAAGCTAGTGTTGAGGAAAAAAATCATCTTTAAAATAAAAAATTCCTCCCCACGTTACACACAGCTCCTGAGATTATTCAGACTGACCACGTGAAATCTGAATTTTCTTTTTGACATTTGTGCTCTTTGCTTAATTTTTGCATTTAACTGGGGAAAGAAGCTAGATCCGTCCGTTTTCATAGGGTTTCTCACTGGTTTCACTTTCTGGTTCTCATAACTAGAATGATGCAGCTATATGTAGGTTTCCAGTGCTGTGTGGAAAACAGGTGCTTTAGCTCATGCATATGAGCAGGGCCGGCTTTAGGCCAATTCCACCAATTCCCCCAAATCGGGTCCCACGCCTAAGAGGGCCCCGCGCCCGTGGCAGGGCCATCGGAGGGGAAGGCAAGTGGCCGAGAATCCCTTCCCTGCCTAGAGGCTTCTTTAAAAGTTTTTACTCACCCGGTGGCACTCTGGGTCTTCGGTGGCATTTCAGCGGCAGGTCCTTCAGTGCCATCGAAGACCCGGAGCGAGTGAAGGACCCACCGCCAAAGACTAGGAGCTCCGCCCAGTGAGTACAAGCCCCACGTGTTTTTTTTTAACGTGGTTTTTTTTTTTTTTAGTCATCCCTCCCGGGGCCCCATCAAAACTGTTCGAATCGGGCCCTGCACTTCCTAAAGCCGGCCCTGCATATGAGTTCCCCCTACTTCTCAGTGGGTGTCTGTTGATCCTGGGAACCTGCTCTTTCTCACACAGGGATTGGGGAAGCTTTTCTACATGGGGCCAGTGATAACCCATGAAGAGGGACTTGTGTATGAGAGAGAGAGAGATCAATCAAGGGAAATTCATTGACACCTCTTCAAAAAAGTTAGTATTGGTTGTGGATGTTGCAGAGTCTGAGCTGCCTCTTCTTCTACTTGTCCCTGATTCCTTGTTTGCATGTGGAGTCCATGGTGCTGTCTTACAGCTCTATTTTGGAGCTCATTTGCATGGACATTTAGGCACCAGTTACCCATGTTGCACTTTTGCATGCCTATTTGCAATACACACCTAAATGCAGAATTTGCTTGTGCAGTTGACCACCCCTTGTTGATAGGTTGACTCTGAAATAGGTAACCCAACAATGCACAGCAGTTTGGAGGTGAGTCATGTGGCTAAACACCCAGGCAATGTTCTCATCTCTTCTCACTAAGTTTCCAACTTGGAAAAAAAATCACAGTTTGGGAACTCAGATGTAATGATGTACCTCTGCACTCATCTGTTGTTTTAGGGGATTGCAGCATAAGATTAGAGACCCTATAGAAATAGGCAAAGTATTGTGGACTCCTCATCAGGCTGCACTCTGCAGTTCTTTGTTGCGGCAGGTTGGGAATTCTGTAACAGTGTGACTTAATTTGCACAATGGAGAATTGGTAACAAATTAGACATGAAGATGAATAATACCATCAGCATGGCAGCCCTGGTGTGTTTAATTTGAATATGAAATTGAAGTTATTTTACACAGATCCCACATTTTCATTTCTCAATATGCTACAGGGCGTGTAGTACTACAATGCAGTTATGCCTCATTGGCATTGAGGTTTGGTCAGCTGGGTGGGGACAGTTGAGGTTTTTGGACTTGGGAGAAGTAGGAGGCAGTTTAAGTGTGTGGGATAAGCACTTTAGCTGTATCTGATAAAATCGACAGTAATTAAATGTAGCATTAACGGATCGTCTTTAGGCTTCAGGGTGAACAATCCATGAACATTAGTGGGGCATTGCACATCTACCAGAGCAATTGTTTAAAGCTGTTTGCAGGCTCAAAGGCACTACTGCATCAGCTTACACACCATTCATAGTCCCAAGTTTTTTTTTGGGGGGGGGGGGTTGGGAGGGGAACCTTTTGGGCAATAAACAACTTTTGAAGAAAATCTTAAATTCTGGAGCGGAATTTTGCACCAAGAGGGGCGGGGTGGAGTTTGCAGCCATTTCCATGGGGGCTGCAGAACTGTCGAATACACTGGCCCCTAGAAATAGACACAATAAGCAGGTTTATAACAACATTTACCCTTTACTCTGAACATTCTGGCTCTTATTGGTTTCTGTCAGACTGCTAAAGTATATTTAAAAGCCCTGCTGTGTCTGCCACTGGTTTATTGTACATGTGAAGAGAGTTAATCACAATCTTTTCAGGATCTCTGCCCCTTTTTATATATTGTTTAGAGACATGCTTTTCCCAGTTTTCTAGTCCACACTTACAGTCCAGTGAGTATCTGGAAAACCCAAGTGCCAGCAACAGTGGTAATAATTTTGAAAAGCATATTGCTATAATAAATAGGGAAAAAATTCCCTATGACCAGAAAAGAAAATAAAGACAAAAATAAGTTAGTTTACTTTTAAAACCCCTAGAACTCTTCTTTTGTTCTAGTTTTTCCAAATGTCATAATTCAGTTTATCAACTGTCAATAACCAAATACATGTTTTTCTTTTCCCAAGAGCTGATTAAAGCTGTGGTCTCCGATAATTCATGGCATTCCATTGTATTTATTTCTGCTGGAATTTTCAGGCTGAACTACTGTAACTAATCTGCCACTAACTCTGTGCTTGCAAGAGCCCTGACCTCTCGAATCCCTCCTTTTTAGCAGAAAATTGGCATAGAAAATTTCAACACAATAAATGCTTTTAGTGTTTTTCCTTTATCTTGAGCCAGAAATCCATATGTACCATCTAATTAAATTAGTTTGCCACCAGTATCAGGTTGGGTTATGGAGTTCTATAGATGTAGTGATAGGAAAACATGAACTATTCTTTGCAGTCGACTAGCAAAAAAGGGAAAGACCAAAACCACAATCCTTTTGACCTCCCTCTAAAAATGGGATTACACAGCTTGACTGAATGTATATACACACACACACACACACCCTGGTCAACATCCCTCTCAGATCTGGACATGTTCCAATTTTTCACATATAATTTAAGAAAATTCATAAAATGCTCTCATGGCTGACAAAATCATCATGGACATTATCGTCCAAATCATGGCACTAGCTTTTTAGACCTACAGAAACCGAAGATAAATACCAGACGTCAGACTCTGTGAATATCTTTTGCAAGTTGGACATGTACAATTTCCTGTCTGGTCTCTGGTACCTTTTAAGACTATTGCTAATGACAAAGTCTTAGCTACTTAGGACTCCATCTTATAACTCAAGACTATGATGTGTCTGAACCAAGAGGCTCTGCACTAGGACAGTGCTTCGTGACATCAACTTAAATTAGCACCTGGACTGGGCATTATATACAGCTGGGGTGGATTTTTCTACGCTCAGAATGAGATACATTTTTACAAGTGCTTTGTGGTGCAGTAGCCACAGAACTTTTCTGGTGGTGGTGAGATATGTTCCAACCCACAGAAGAAAAGACTGAGATAACCCAATAACTAGATGCTAATCCTCTGGAGGTGCATGGAATTGTATGACTGCTGCTGAGGAATGGAACTTTGCTCTGCGTGTGAAAGGAGAACCTACAACTGAACCTGGGTGGGCAAGTGAGCAGATCTAGCTCACTAGAGGGACTTCACTGGACAGAACCAAGAATGGTGATGTTCTGTTAAATCAGCGGTTACTGATTCTGTCCCAAACTGGAACACCCTTCCCATTTACTCGGAACCTCCTCCCAGTTAGCAATATGGGGAGGGCAGCATGGTTTTAACCTGCTTACCTCTCTCTGCAGCCTTTCAGCTGAGAAGCCCTGTACTAGATACATATGATACTGCAGTCAGTGCTTGGAAAATATGATCAACTGAACTTTTTGGTTTTAGATCCCACTAAAGGAATTAACTATTAAGCAACTGCTATTATTAAAGGCAAAGTGTATAGTTTTTCTCTTAGTTAAACAACAAAATGAGAAACAGAAAGATTTTTTTTTAAATGAAGTCTACTGTCTGAGGGCAGCAGCACAGTTATATTGAAATACACAGATATTCATTCTCTCTCTCTCTGCTGCCTTTTGAATAGGTTGTTATCTTGGCGCTATTCTGACACCATCATGAAAAATATCTTCTCCTAAAGTGTATAATTACCCTCCCTCACTCTTCAATCTCCTCTGATTTGTGAGCTCGTTTAATAATGATGAACAGATGAGCAGAAATTAAAACTAAAGGGCTCCTACCAATTTAGTACCCTGAACATAATGTACCTAAAATGATGGTTTGATTGCCAGTGTCCATTATTTCCAGTTTGTCTATTTTCTATTACTACACAGAGTGTCTCCTGTTCTGTAGATACTGACAGAGGAATATAGATGTTAGCCTATATAAAACAGGGCTCAGGAATAATGTGTATGTGGTGTGTGACAGATCCAGACCAGTGGGGTACAGGAGTCTGGTAGAGGGCAAATATACTGGTCATTGGATGAGTAGTTTTCTGTTCCCTGAGTGACCAGAGCAGGGGCTGCACTAGAGTAATCAGGAACCTGCTAGAACCAGTTAAGGCAGGCAGGCTAATTAAGACACCTGGAGCCAATTAAGAAGAAGCTTCTAGAATCAATTAAGGCAGGCTAATCAGGGCACCTGGGTTTTAAAAAGGAGCTCACCCCAGTTTGTGGTGGGAGTGTGAGGAGCTGGGAGCAAGAGATGCAAGGAGCTGTGTTGTGCGAGGACTGAGGAGCACAAGTGTTATCAGACACCAGGAGGAAGGTCCTGTGGTGAGAATAAGGAAGGTGTTTGAAGGAGGCCATGGGGAAGTAGCCCAGGGAGTTGTAGCTGTCATGCAGCTGTTACAGGAGGCACTATAGACAGCTGTAGTCCACAGGGCCCTGGGCTGGAACCCGGAGTAGAGGGTGGGCCTGGGTTCCCCCCAAACCTCCCAATTGACCTGGACTGTGGGTTCTCCCAGAGGGGAAGGTCTCTGGGCTGTTCCCCAACTCACATGGTGAATCTCTGAGGCAAGAAAATCTGCCAATAAGTGCAGGACCCACCAAGATAGATAAGGAACTTTGTCACAGGTGGCATTTGGATTCACCTAGATCTTGACTTTGTGTGTGTCTAATGAACAAAAACAAAATGCTGGTTTGCAATATTGTAACTTGTGAATTCAAAATCTGGATCAGAATCTGGACCATCCCAAAGTTCCAGGTGTTCAGATTTGCCCCCATTACAGAGAGAGGTTTGAGCGTTATCTCTCATCAGAACATAGAGCAGGGTGTCTATGGTACAACCTCACCTTCATTCAGTTTCAGTCATCTCCAAATGGACAGGGTTCGAGAAAGGGCAGCAGACATAATTAGAGGTGTGATGGTGGGTAGGACAGGATTGTTTTATATGGAAAGAAGAAGGATTAAAGGAGGTAGGATATAGAGGTGTATAAAACAATGAATGGTATAGACAAGCCACTCCAGTTTATCCCAGAACCTCCCTCTGTCTTCTCATGGAATCTCACAGCAGTTGTGATCTAATGAGGTTCTTGAACCCACCCCCTCCTGGTTTAAATGGGCGGGAGCTGGTATTCAGGGTGTTTTTAGTAAGGGGTCCTTGACTCTAGAGCTTGCTCCCTGCCTTAGTCAGTCTTACAAAGATCGGATGCCTTGACCCAAAAGGCATGTTACAAAATGCCTCTGGTTTCCCAGTCTCTCTCTGAGGCAGGCTGAAGGTGTGGGTTGAAAAGGGATCTTGTACGTAATGGGTGGGGAGATTTTCTTCTTTGGGAGATTTGATCCAATTAACTTGTATGTATTTAGAAAAACGTACAAGCACCTGAAGGCTAGTTAGGGGCCTTCTAAAAACTGAAATAAATAAATTGGAGAAAATGGTGACAATCAGAAGGCAACAAATTAACAATGAGGTAGTGAGTACCATCAACAGCAGAATGATGTTGACAAATGGGAGGGAAATCGGAGAAGAAACATTAAAATGGAGTAGCAGCTGAAGGGATTGATTTTTATGAAGAAAATCGTTTAAAAAATCCTAAACCAGAGCCTCCACACCTATCCTAGCCATGGGGGGTGGGGCCAGTGGCCTTTGGGGAAAAACTCTCCATAGGTTCTTCCATGTTGTCCTATTGGGTGAGTGCTCTTCCCCGCCCAGTGGAAAAAGGCACAGGGTCTGTCCACAAAATTGGAAGATCAAGGATCCATACAGAGCCCCTGGCCATCCACATCAGCTCTGGTCCATGACTACGCCCTGGCTCCCTGTCATAACTGCTCCAAGGCACAAGTTTTTTTCAAAAGTCATCTCTGATTCTGGGGCGGTCAATTTTTCCATGCTCTACAAGAGACATTTTGGACCAGTCAATGGGAGCTGTGGGTGCTTAGCACCTCTGAAAAGCAGAACACCTCAAAAGAAGCTTTCACCTTTAATTCACTTGTCTGTAAAGCTGGAATAGTAATAATCACCTATCTAACAGGAGTGGTTGTGATAGTTAGACAGTTCATGTTGGTTAGAAGATAAAGTACATTTAAAAAAATCACCTGAGTGCACATACAACTCCTTGTCTAGGGATCGAGCAGCCTCCCAGCTTAACTGAATAATTATCACTTGGAAAACGTTTATTAAAGTTTGCAACTGGGTGCAGATCCCAATACAAGTAGCCTCATCACGATACTCTGGGAAAGACTTAGCGGTTCTCAAACTTCATTGCACCACAACCCCCTTCTGACAATGAAAATTACTGCACCACCTCAGGAGCCTGAGCACACCCAAGCCCCACTGCCCCAAGTGGTTGTGGGGCCAAAGCTGAAGCCCAAGAGCTTTAGCCCTGGGTGGAGGACCTATAACTTGAGCCCCACCACCCAGGGCTGAGGCCCTCTGGCTTCGGCATCGGCCCCAGCAAGTCTAACGCCAGCCCTGGCAACCCCATTAAAACAGGGTCATGACCCACTTTGGGCTCCCAACCCACAGTTTGAGAACTGCTAATAGAGAGACCCTCCTCACCACACACTGATGCAAAATCGGTCACTTCAGTTTGTGGCAGATTCAGATGAAATATCTTGCTAATCTAATGACACCAGCAAGAGTTGTCAGTGGAGATAGAACATGCAGTCTTCAGCCACAAAAGCACAGGCCTCTACCCCTGATGCTGAAGCAAATGGCAGTACTAATTGCTTATGCCCATGTAAGTTTATACTTTGATGCATCTAGCTAGTGTGTTATAGCCTCAACCTCTCCCATACAGTGACCCCATATTACAACAACAACAACAAATGTTTTGGGAACACCACCTCCCACTAAATAGCCCCACAGATTTCTGGGAAATGCAACACTTCCCTAAACTATTGGAGAAGGAGCATATAGTCTTCCCAGTTTATTGTATGTAAACATGGGAACCTGGGTATTTCACAGTATCAGCCTTGCTATTCTGCTGCAGGTAACTGGACTTCTTAACATTCTAAACTTAAAAACTTGCTATCGTTCAGTGTAATGTCTCAAACAGCTTTACTTACAATATAGCCTTCTCCAAGTTGCCCTGAGAAAGCACAGTACAGATGGGACAAGATTATGCTGTGACATTTTTTATGAGCAGTGGGAAAATCCCCTCAGGGCAATTGTTTGCTCTGCTACACTCAGCCGTTCAGGGCAAAGTCAACAGCAGCCTCTAAAGAATCTTTTGTTTTAGAATACATCATTTCCATTGTCATGTAAAATGTCGAGTTGCATCACAGCCATCATGGAAGTATTTTCAACCAAAACAATTGTTCACTGGGTTTGGTTTTTGTTTCCTGACCTACACCAAGTTTCGTAACACTGAATCCAAAAAAAAATGCAGGCTATTTGTGTGACTTCTTTATCCCATTGCATAATATAAGAACAAGGGAACAATCAGTGGGGTTGAAAACACATTTGAAATGTAGAAAATAGACTTAATGCAACTGGAATGAACCCAGGGAACTCACTGCTGCAGCACATTATAAAGCTTATTGTTTTTTGATTATTTTTTTTTTAAATCTTACTAACTTTAAAAACCAGTTTTGTTGAACCAGTTTTCAAACTGGTGATCAATTGCAGGGCACTTTCCCCAGTGTAGATTGGCCTTGGGTGGCAAATGTTCTCTTCCTCTGGTTAGTAGAACTATGACTTACAGCTGTTTACCTTTCACAATTTTTTTTTTGTATGTTTGCTGATTGCCAAAGCCACTGGTGTTTAAAGAAAGGGCATGTTTCTTTCCAGCCCATCTCATACTTCAGTGGAGACGTGCTCCTGAATATGACACCCCTTTCATTTCTTTGGTAACAGGTGTTGTAAATGCTGGATTATGATTTTATTGTAGAATTACATAGGGAGGATATGAGATACTGTAACTGAAGGCTTTGAGCTGTTAATAAAACACGTCACTTTAATAAGAGCAAAGGGGACATGCAAGAATCCTGGTCAGGTACACTTCTTTTTGCATGGAAGCACTTCTCCTCCCAGCACCCTCGACACCTTTGCCTCATTGTGAAATCTCTTGCACACATCATGAACACCCTAAGGTAAAACTGGGTCCTTAATTCATTGTGTTTTACCTCCATCTTGCATCTCCTGCAGACCACAAGACCCTTACTTGAGGATCTGACATGAAAAGCTGCATGCACAACAGAATAAAGAGTTTGCCTTAATTCTGCATGTCTTTGATTTTGTTTTAGCATGTTGTTTGTGTGAGCCCATCCGTTTTTGTTTTTTAATGTTCCGTTAATAGGAAAACAAGCTCTCTGGAATTATGGGAGTTGGGGTTCAAAATAAATGTTATTTACTTGATGGGCTATAAAAGCCCCAATATTAGACAGTGGTTCTGGAATTACAGGTGCTGGGGGTACTGCTGCACCCCCAGACTTGAAGTAATGACAACAAACACCAAATGCAGGGTTTCCATCATCAGCACCCCCACTATAAAAATTGTTCCAGTATCCCTGATATTCTATGAGGTATGCTGGATTTAGGCCCAGACTCAGAGACCACATCCAGTCCAAGCAGCTGACTGAGTGGGTGAAATCCTTGTCCCACTGAAGTCAATGGCGTTTTTGGGGCCAAGCTTTCACCTAGTATCTCCACGGTGGGCTTAGAGGAATGGAATTTTTCTTCCAAGGATGGAGAGCAATTATAGAGTTGTGCCATAAATACTGCTTCTGTCCAGTGGCTAAACATGTCTCATGTCCCCACCCCAGGGGACCAAAGGATTCCCATAGTGACGGACCCCCTAGCCCATGCTACACACTCTACGGGAGAGTAGATTCATGACCTATGCAGCCCCCAGAGATCCAGCACTCACTCTTCTGTGTAGCAGCATGACCTAATTCTGCTTCCAGGGAAGGTTCAACAGCCCCTAAATCCAGGTGCTAACAACCCTTACAAACTCATCCTGGAAAAAGATGAGCGTGTGCAGTGAACGGCTATTGTATCTATATTTGAATGCCGTGCTCATGAAATGGGCTGGTTTAAATGCCCTGGAAGATGAACTCCTCTCTGCCCACTGAACAGGTACAGCTGTGCAAGCACCCCTTCACTGCCCGCCAGTCTGCCTTTATGCTAGCATGCAGTAACTGCCTTCAGGGATATGCCCATCCCTCAGTGCCCATGCCCATTAAACCCTTGTCGTTTTTGCTGGGACTGGGGGTGGTGAATGTCAGTGTCATTGTTTTGGATGCAGACCCTTCCATTGGAACTGGACTGAGATTGCCACACTCATCTCCCACATAGGACATCACATTGTAACAGCTTTTGGGCCACTGGAAAACTAGGCTGGATTTGAATAGATCGCTTCGAGATGAAAGACTCTAACAGTGACCTGCTGTTGACTAAAGGGATAGAATGGTCATTGTTTTCTCTCTACAATGTATACAAAGGTATTCATCGACAATGCTATAATACCTAGGAGAATTTTAAAACACACACACACACCCTTCACAGACAGAAAGTATTTCAGAGGTTTTTTAAGGCCCCTGGCTTTGTGGGTCTCTGTCTCTACACAAATCCTTCTCACTTAGAAATGGCCCCACTGATTTTTGTTGCATGGCAAATTTCAACAGGAGCAAAAGATTGTGTGAGCTCTAAAACCCAGATTTATAATTCAGTCAGGGACGCTGCTATTCAGTATATCATCACTAGTGGGCAGGGGCCCCACTCTAGTTGAGATGAAAAGATAAATTCGTTTGTTTGTGTATTATGCAGTTCCTGGAGTGAACAGGATCACGCCTGGTAACTAACTCTGATTCAGAAGTAATGTTATAGAAGACACAATATGATATGAAGTGAAATACAGGAATATGGCTATGGGGTTTTTTTATTGTGTCTATTAAATCTAAACCTTAGGCTAGATTTGTATTAATTTTACTCATCTCAAGGATTATAACCACAACTGTGAATACCAGGATCTTAATTCTTGTTGACTTAATACAGTGTTTAAAAATAGCTCTTGCAAAACAAAAGGTAGCATTACCTTCTTCAGGATGTTTCTCCTAATTAACATTTTAAAGCTGATTATTCCTCTGTTATGCTGTCTGCCCCCACCCCTCCAGTATATGCAATATATTGTAACTCTGAAGGATCCAAAGGTGCTTCTCAAACTATGGGCTTGGATCTGTCATGATCCATCCATCTCTTTACCTATGAAGGAGGAGTCCTGCAGTTGCCAGCTAAGCCAGCCGTAGATCTGCTTTGCACTGCTGCCCTGGGGTAAAGAAGCTTTAGAGCAACAGAGGATCTGGCCCTAGAAGCCACAAGTTCCTGGTTCTCAGAGCACTGAGGCAACAACTCTTTCTCTGAAGAAGGGCAAGTTCTCTATCCCACTCAGAAATAAGGGCACATAATTCCCATTAGAGGGAGTGACATATTTGTGTGTGTACGGATGGGAGAACCAATGATGATAATAAAAAATTGTTAACAGAAGGTTGGAAAAGGCATCTGTTTCTATGACTTTCTAATTCTGATTATATCTGTACTCTAGAGGACATGGATGTCAATGGACTTTGCATGTAGGAACTGTGGGGTACATGTATGGCTATAAAAAAGGGAATTCAGCTACTCTCTAAAATGAGTAGAATCATTAATAACAGTCATTTCCCAAAATTGTTCTTTCCAGCAGAGGGATTTTCTTCCCTCAGAACTTCTATAAAGCTGGATTTTCTTTCTCAGAAATACAAGTGCAAGCAAGCAAATTGTCCATCTATGTTCATAATATTGCTTTAAAAGGCAGATGTGATCATTTAGATACTGATAATACCATTAAAAAGTGGTCAACTGTCCTGAAGGCCTTGAGGGACAAAGCCTACAATCTGACTATCCACTAAGTCATACGTAAAGGGATATGAAGGTTGGGTTATGTTTTCCAAGTAATTTTAACAGTGAATTGACTATTTCTATGTAACCTTGACATATTTGGCTTTTATGATTACCCCATGGTTCTTAAGTCACATAACACTGCATTATTAGATGGGACAGCTTCTCATGGTGTATTCTTACATTTTTATTTGTGTCTTTCAGAATGTTGGGTGTTTCTTTTTTAAAAAGCCAATAAACATCTTGTTGGATCCTAGAGATTTATAATTGCAAGATTTGGTTTGTATTATAGCAATGAACATACTCTACCAATTGTAGCTTGGTATGCATTTGGGTCACTTTTTAAAGGACACTGTCAAGATTTTTAGGGCTAAAATGGACCTACCCTACCATAACCATGATCCTGTCAGAAACGTCTCACCAGCAGCCATACTGGTATGTTCTTTCTTTCTTTCTTTTCTTTTTCTTTCTTTGTCTTTTCAATATTCTGTGGCTTCACTAATGTAAAGGAATATTGTGAGAAACAAATTAGTACACATCTTTGTGTAAGGATGTTTTTGGGACCACCAAGCAGGCCCACAGGTTACCTTATGAACCTAGCAAAGTAGACAACCACTGGTCACTGTAACAGACAAAACTGCGGCTAACTCTGAGTTCAGAGCCAGGGATCAGGTTTATTTCAGCATAGATACAGAGTGCTATACCCCAGTGATCAGTTGAGGTATGACCGCCCGACGATCTGGCTAAGCATATACAGACAAGGCTGAACGCAAACAAAGGCAAAGACTTAAGTCTCCATAAACTCTTTTATACCCAAGATGACACCCTACTATCTATCAACACCCATCTTCTCCATTGATTACATAATAATAATTAACAATATCTATGACCAAATGTAAGATTTCACATCACACACTAGGTTGTGTAACGTGTTTATCTACTTATTAGCAATGACTAAGCTGTCAGTCTTAATAATTGACAGGCACTTTGGGGACTTTCTGTGTTTAGCCTGATTATATTTGGTGGGGTCATCGTGACCTCTCATTGGTACTCCATCCTTGTTCTGTACCCAAGTATCAGGGATATTTCAAGAAGTGAAAGAACAGGATACTCTCCGGTTTCAGTTGAGTGTAGCATTCTTCTCTTTCTGTCCAAGCCATTGTGTAGTGTGGTTGCTTAGTGTTAAATAGCTGACACATTTCATTCAGGAAAGGGCTGAATTTTGGAGGCATTTGGAAAGATCCTTGTAAATAGAGTTATTAGAGTTGCAGTGCTCTGAGACCATTTGAGATTAAAGTATCTGTGTAAATATGTATTTATGAATAAATAATAATACATCTGCCATGCAGGTCTTGTTCCTGTAAGCTTTCACCTCTGGAGTAGAAGAGCATACACTGTAATGGCTGCAGTTTGCTGTCTCCCATTGACTTCAGCGGGGCTAGAATTCCACCGCACATTTTCAGTAAGACCATGAGGGTGTGTTAGTGAAAGGCAGAATGAGGCTAGCTAGGTGTCTTGACTCACTCCCCCTGTAGTCGTACAAGTATGTGTGTGTCACTATTCTGAACATTTTGAAGCTCATGTGCCCTCAGTACCAGAGGCTACATTTGGGATTGATGTATAACCCATTCTGGGTGGGGCTGGGTGATATAGCAGTCCTTCCTTCTGAGCAAGTCTATGAAACTCCTGTTTCAGGGTGTGCACACTGGATCTCACCTGTACGAAGGCCACACATTGACACTGGGGTGACTTGCAGAATACCAGGGTTACCCGCAGAATACAGTAATGCTTGTTCTTCGTTTTACTTCTTACACTTTTCTACAGACGGTGGGACAGATTATTCCCTGTGGCTGAGCAGGTGGAGCCAGCTACAGCTCCTGGTGCTGCTCCTCCTTGCCCCCAAACACTCCCTGTTCCAAAAGAGAAGAGGGGGCAGGAGGGTGGAGAGGCCAGGCAGCTGGTGCAGGACCCACTTCCCCCAGCTTCACACCAGGAATTTTCTGCTGGCAATTTGCATTCAGAACCTAGCCCGCTCTCTGGATTTGTCAGGAAATTCATGATCATTGTTCTCTAACTAAATCTCAGATTCACTATTCGTGCTTGTGAGTTAAATAAGTCAATATATCATAGCTACTGAAATAGTTCCCTGATATCTTCATTCCAATCCTCTTCCCGCTCATTTCTGTGGCTGCACTAACTGGCAGGTTCCTCATCTTTTGCCCACTGTTGGGTTATGGTGACTGACACAAGTCTGTTGGGTGAGAACATCTGAACTTTCTCCACTAGCAGCCAAAGCTCGGCTGTGGTCCCGCTGAGGCCAGGGGTCCTAGAGATTGAGGGGGAGGTGTGAGGTACGAGTGTGGTGAATAGTTCATGGATTGGTATGAAATTAGAAATTAAAGACACTTATGGTTTCACTTTCCTAGAGGTAAGGAGGCTTCCACTTTTCATATGAAACCATTTAAGCTGACATTGTTCTTTAAATACACAACCAACAAGAAACCAAAACAGTTTCAACAAATGAAGTTCTCACGAAGAATGCCAGCCTGCAGAAACTCCACAATAAGCTGAAGCCATGTTTTTTTAATCAGAAATACCCTAAACAGCATGCAATTGTCTTATTTTTGTACAATGCTTATTACTTGTACACTGTCAGTAAAACAAAAAAAAATCCAAATTCCTGACAATCATTTTCAATAATTAACTATAGCCACCTGTTTAAACTGAAAGTCTCTACACCCTAAGGCAGCAGGATTTGCAAAAGAACAATACGCCATAAACAGTAGATCCTCTACGCAGTCAGGATGAAACTGCATAAGAGGTAACCCAGCAAATGATGTTTGCCCTGCTGCAGATAAACGATAATGAATGATTCCATCAGGACAGATATCTCACGCAGTCGTCTCTAACATGGGTTGTTGGGGATGGAGTCTCATTTATTCCCCCCTTGGGTTGCCCTGGCATTGCAGAATTCTCCAAGTCCATCAGAGGATCAACACTTTGTAGGTCTTATATCTTCCTCAACCAAAAGTTGCATGGAGCTATCCTAAACCACTGGATACCGGTCTTGGCTCTTAACCTGTCCCCTAGGACAGGTTCTAGAATGTATTCACAGCTGAACTGTATGGAGGTTACCATATACTCTGAGGAGCAAGGCTGAGTTTCTTCACTGGTTAGGCCCACACATTTTTCTTATTTTTTATTTGAGTCTGACCGGTATACAGTGAGGATGGTAATTAATTTTAATTTCAACAATGTTATCTCTTTATTTGTGATTTCGGCAGCTTATGATCAGGAGGTGGGAAGAAATACAATCAAGGTGAAAGAGACTTAGTTGGTTGACAGTGTTTGCCTGAAACCTATTCTCCCACCCCCATTAGTAGATATCAGTTCTGTCCACAGGGAAAGGTTCTGTTGATGCACTTAGGTTGGAGCATATTAACTCTCTGGATGTAAGGGAAGTGGAAGTAGCTTTCCGGGGGGGTTATTTTTTTATTTTTTAATAAAACCAAATCTCAGAAGATTAATAAATTTCCACTGTGGAACAAGAGCCTTTTAATTTGTATTTGAACGGATATAGCCAATACCATTCTGAAATCAGAGTAGGAAAGTAGGGGATAATCAGAGGTTTAATTCACTGTTGGAAACTCTATAACTTATCAATTGCTAGTGTATTGCACCCTTAAAAAACAATAAGACCACATTTATGATGGATAAACCTTTAGTAAGCTGGTCCTTAAAAGATACATACTGATGTTTGAAATTCAAAGGATTAAATGCACAGCACAAGACAACAACCTGATTCTGAAGCTACTGACTTCAACAGAAGCAGGATTGGGCCCTATTTTTGGAGCTTCATCTGAAGACATGATTGATTATTAATGCAAACCAGTGATGAGCTAAATAATTTTTCAACCACCCTGAATTCGAGAGATCAAATTGCTATTTTTTTTCTAGCAAATTTCTCCATGTTACTCTGAAAAGGCCTACAATATGTCTAATCCAAATATTTGTCCCATTAGACAATTCAAAACTTTTCTAAATATGGAAAGTTTGTGGATGAATCCAAAACCAAATTAATATCTGAGAGCTTGAATTCTGTCTTGCATTTTTTAAATGTTTTCCCAGATTGAGGGGCAGCATGGTCTGGAAGAATGCACAGAGCTGGGAATTGGGAATAGCTGGGGAATCTGCCAATGACTGGCTGTGTAGCCTTGGGAAAATCACGTCAGCTTTTTGACTCACTTTCCCCATCTGCAAAATGGGGAAATGTACTGAAGGGTGTGGCATGGGTAAGGGCTAGGGGGATCCCTTGTGCAATCTGCCTGTATCCTGCCCCCCTGCATATTGGAACTCTATTGGTTCTATGCCTCAGGGGCCCTCCTCACTCAGAGAGGAAGAGACAGGATTTGCCCTTCAGAATAAATTCTGAGCAAGTTTAATGTTAAAGCACTTAACAGCTATAGACAAGTGTATCCTTACATCTTGGAGGTCAGAAAGGAGGTCAGGTCGGATTCTTCTGACAGACACAGAAACGGAGACAGAAGTTAAGGTAAGGTTTTCAAAAGTTCCTAAGTAACTTAGAAGCACAAATCCCACTGAAAGTCATTCACACTTGTGTTCCTAAGTCATTTAGGGTCTGTTGCCTATGCTCTGTTACATCACTCTGTCTCTTTAAAGCATGAACTATACAGTCTCCCGCTCCACAGGATATTAATTAATTATAATAAATGACTGCTCATGTGGAAACTGTTTAAAAGCAAATGTCAACACTATATTCCATAGGCCAAATTCTGTTTTCTGTTACACAGCTGCAACCCTATTGAGTCCACACCCATGGTTGGACCCAGTCTAAGCAGGGTCTTGTTCAGTGTCGCTAGCACAGCTCTTCACCTCTGAGGCTGGGTTCCCTCTTGACGATATAGAGTCAACTCCTCAGCTGGGTACAGCAGCTGAGGATCTGGCCCATGGTAAACATGTAAATGTGCGGTGTGAGTTTTACTTGCGTTCACAACAGTTGAAGAAAAGGCATGTCTTGTAACTAATACTTTGCCTTTCCTTTTTATGTTCAGTTCTTTGCCAATCATTTCCCCCTCCTTTTAAATATTTGTTTTAAAAATTAGCACAAAAATGTCTCCCAATTCTGCCCCAGTAAACACGAAGAAGAGTTCATGAGTACAGGTTACCACCACTTTATAGAATCTGATGATGGCTTAGTGCAAAGTCCATTCTGCGTTTGGGATCAGTCCTTGGATAGGCACACAAAGGTGTGTTTTTTCATTGTACTCTCATTTGATTTTTGCATTTGGAAGTGCAATCAGCAAACTCTGCCTTTCACTCACAGCACAAATGTCACCTGTCGTCAACACATTTTTCTTTTTCCCCTGGTACACTTTAACACACTACGTCATCGGTCATCCCAACTCTCTCTCCTCTTCCCTCTTCATTCCTTCCTGCTGCTGTGTACATGCACCGACTTACTGTGATCAGTTAAAACAAGACAGAGAGTAAAAGCTGAGGCAAAGAGGCAAGACTCCTTTGCCCCCCTCTCAGTATGGCTAACATGATCAGGATTCAAAAGTAGATGTCAGGTCAGATGTATTTCCAGCTCTGAGCTCTTTGTTCAATAGCTGTGGTGATGCCAAAGTCTTTTTGTATCTCTTTTTTTCCCCCCTTGACAATGCTTTCTTTTCATTATGGTCCTGATCTCACTTGCAACCGTTCTAAAATGTTTTAACTCCATTGCAATCAATTGAATTTGCTTCTGATTTGCACTGTGTTAGGGAGATGGGTCAAGCCCTGTATTTTCTATAACACAATGCCAGATCATCAGCACATACAAATTGCTGCAGCTCCATTGACTTGAATAGATTACAGGATCTGGCCCTAAATAGCTAGAGTGAAATCCTGGCACTACTGAAGAAAGACAATTGAGGTTTTGGGGCTATGATTTCACCATTTAACGGCAGGAGGGAAGGGGAATCTGCTTGGGTATAGAATACCAATTTGAAACTGGTCATCAAATGTTAAGGAAATATTATAAGATAGGCTTTTCCCTAAAATATTGTAAAAGCAACCAAAATTTAGACCCTATATTGACATGTTTGTTATACTTCAATAGTCGATGATGCTGTGCAGAGATGGAGAACTAAATCAATACAGAACTAAATTCTGCTCTGTTACCCTGTTGTAACTGTGAGGGGCATGTCTCTACCTGAGATCAGGGATGACAAGATTGGGGGGGGGGGGAGAAGCCGGTACAAATTACTGGGGCCTGGTGGTCCGGAAGGGGGCCTGGGGCCTGGTTTCCCCGGCTGTTTAGCCGGTCCGCCCCTGCTGGGGGGCCCGAAAATAATTTTTCACCGGGGCCCTGTGACGTTATTGACATAAACTGGGACCATATAGATCATTGTTGCAACCAAAGTCCTGTAGTGGCACCCAAATCTGGTGTAAAGGGGGTCAAATGGGGTGTCTAGGACAAGGTTATGGTTTACTGGTTATGATTATGCTGTCTATATGTATGTATCAGTTTTGTAGTCGAAGTTATGAATATTGGCTCTATACTGTCTGTATGGCAAACTTATGCTATGCTTCTGGGTGACATCCCAGACAAGCTGAGATTAGCTCTGCCTAGCCTGCTTGATGGCCCATTAAGGACCATCAGCTATACAATGGACCCATTGAGAGAAGGCAGATACGCCTTGTACCTCAGCAAAGTATGCAGGGACTGGCCCATGTGACTCCAGACTCCATGTTGCTGTAATTTAAGAACAAAGAGGTGTTCTTACACCTGGAAAAGACTATATAAGGCTGATGCCTGATCTCCATCTTGTCTTCAATCCTGCTTCTTACCTCTGGAGGAACTTTGCTACAAGCTGAAGCTTTGAACAAAGGACTGAGGACCCATCCCAGCGGGGGATGTATTCCAGAGACTTGATTTGAACCTGCAGTTTATTCCATCGCTGCTGCAAGCCTGAACCAAGAACTGTGCCATTACTGTATGTAATTGATTCCATTTAACCAATCCTAACTCTCATCTCTATCTTTTTCCTTTTATGAATGAACCTTTAGATTTTAGATTCTGAAGGATTGGCAACAGCGTGATTTGTGGGGAAGATCCGATTTGTATATTGACCTGGGTCTGGGGCTTGGTCCTTTGGGATCAGGAGAACCTTTTTTCTTTTACTGGGGTATTGGTTTTCATAACCATTTGTCCCCATAACGAGTGGCACTGGTGGTAATATTGGGAAACTGGAGTGTCTAAGGAGATTGCTTGTGAGACTTGCGGTTAGTCAAGGGATGAGACCGAAGTTCTCCTAGTCTGGCTGGTTTGGTTTGCCTTAGAGGTGGAAAAAACCCCAGCCTTGGGCTGTAACTGCCCTATTTGAGCAATTTGTCCTGAGTTGGCACTCTCAGGTGGGTTCCGCCAGAACCGCATTGTCACAGTGGCGTAGTCGTGCTTGGATCCACAGAACCAGGTCAATTAAGCTTTGGGTCAGAACCCCACGCTATCCAAATTTGAATTTTGGGATTGAGAGTTTTGTTGGTTAAAGAGCTGCTGCAATGGCTGAGCAAAGAGCATATGAGGGACTTGGCAAAAAAGCCCTGGAAAATTTGTGTTCAGAAAAGAGGATAAGCTTTAGAAAGAAAGCTACAAAGGAAGAACTGAGAAATCTGTTAATAGCCAGTGATCAGGGGGCAAGAGCACAGCCCTTACCTGAGGCTGCAGAAGATGCAGAAAAAATTAGGATGCAAAGGGTGACAAGTAAACTGCAATTTGAGCATGAACAGAAGCTAGCGGATCTTCGGTTGCTGGAGAAGCAAAAAATAGCAGAATTAGAGAAGGAGGCTGATGAGAGAGCTCGTAAGGGACGTCTAGAGCTGCTCGCTGCTGAGCAGGAGACTCACAGGATGGAACAGGAGACTCACAGGATGGAACAGGAGACGGCCAGACTTCAGCTCCAAGTACTGGAAGAGCGGAGAAAGTCATCCCCACCTGGTGCTCCACTTCCCCGCCGCCATGAGAAAAACTGGGAAAGGATGTGTCCCATTTACAACGATACTGAGGATATAGAGGAGTTTTTGTCTACCTTTGAACGCCTCTGCAATCTGTACCAGATCCCCGAGGGTCAGCGAATGCCTGTCCTGCTGACCAGACTGACTGGAAAGGCCAGGGAGGTATTCAATGACTTGGGGGAACAAGAAGCCTTAGATTATGCGCTGTTTAAGGATTCTGTGTTAAGGCGGTTCAAGGTTACTCCTGAATCTTACAGAGTTAAGTTTAGAGAGTTTAAAATGTCTAAGGATTGTACTTTTGTAGAATGTGCTCATAAGCTGATGGGTTTTGTTAAAAAGTGGGTTATGGGAGCCAAGGTTCATGGGAGTTTTGAAAAACTGCTGGATTTGATAACTTTGGAACAGTTCTTAGACATTGGGCCTGACAATGTGAGAGCAGCTGTGTGTGACAGGGACCCTGAGTCAGTCCTACGGGCAGCAGAGATTGCGGATGCCCATACCCAAAACAGGGCTCGAGAAGGGTGTAAAACCCCGGGGAAAAGTAATCACCATTCCCCCCAGTTCAAGAGGAGGGAAGGATTTAAAAATAAACCTGACTCTTCTAAAGGAGTTCAAGGGGGCCTGGAGGGTAGGAACTCACATCCCAGGACGGAACAGGTTACATGCTATCACTGTGGTATCCTGGGCCACATGAGATCAGACTGCCCGACACTGAAGGGCAGCCCAAAACCAGCAACCCCAAATGCCACGGCAAATGCTAACCCTGTTGTTGTAAACTCACAGGCAAGCCACACAGAGCCCAGCATTGGTGCCCTGTGTGCAAATGCTGTTTCTGTGGTCTCTGAAGAATTTGACCTTAAAACTCACATTAAAGCTAAATATGGGGGAAATAACGCAGAGTTTATTAGCAGTGCAGAAGTGAATGGAGTGAGGTGTATGGCATGGAGGGACACCGCAGCAGATATTACTCTGGTTAAAGCAAGTCTTGTCAGGAAGGAAGATTATTTGCCAGGTGAAGATGTAACTGTTGTAGCCTTATCTAAGTATTTTGTCAGGGTGCCTTTGGCTAAAGTCCACCTGAAATGGAAGGGATTGGAGGGCACCATGGTTGTGGGAGTAAAAGACATAATCCCTAAGGATATTATGATTGGAAATGATATTAAAGCTATGGTCAGTCAAGTTAATACAAACCAGGCACAAGAGAGGATTGATCCTAAGGTTGTGCCTATGGAGGGTTTCTCCAAAAGTTTGTCCTTGGAAAGTAGCTGTTTGGCTGTAAATGAAGTTTCTGAATGTCTATCTAATGTCTCAGAAGTAAATCTGGAATTAGATCAAGCGAAGGGAGAGGAGAACAAGGAGATTTTGGATGAGTCTAGGCAGTCTTGTGAACTGATGGCTTTATCTAGTCAGCAGTTTGGGAAGGCAAGGAGAGTGGAAGATGAGTGTCCCTATACCTTATCTGTTTCCTGTGCGAAGAATAGCGACAGTGAAGGAAATGTGCCTGTGTCTGTCAGGGGTATTGACTTGCCTATGGAGGAAGCTACCCCAGTCTCCAAGCAGTTGTCTGTGAACAGCCCGGTTTGCTGGGACAAGGGAAATGAAATCCCAAACTGTATGTCTGGTAAAGAAAAATGCGTCTCCAACTCTTTTTTGTCTGTGGAGCAGACAGGAGGGGCCTTTCGGCCTGTGATGGTTGAGAGTAATTTAGCTGTCTCAGAGTTGGTTCTGGATTCAACTAAAGCCCAGGAAGGGAATGGTCCTAAGTTTGCATCTGCTGGGGAGAATGGCACCATAACTAGGTTGCATCCAGTTAGTGTCTTAGCAAAGTCCCAGAGACCAGAAAATTCTGGTGCTTGTATTTTGCCTGTTGCTCATGTGTGGTTGGAGAAGGGTGTAACAACTCTGTCTGATCAGGGTGATACCCTAGCCAGGGCACAAGGAGAGCAGAAAGGTAATTTGGTTGTGGTACCTACGGACAGTTTAACAACTTGTAGCAAAAAGGAAAAAATTCCTAAGCTTGTGTGTGGCAAAGAGAAGGGAAGTATTTCTAACCTTTTATCTAAAAAGTCTATGGGTGTGCCTGAAAGGGGATTGTGTAGAGATCTGCCTGATGGGCCAAAGGTGATCCTGAATGCAAGTAAAACCCAGACAGAGTCTGTTGTTGCTCAGGAAAGTGTTCCTTTAGAGCAGGCCCTAGGTGAAGAGGGTAAGGGCAGAATTTCTGTGAGGGGTGATTTGCTGCTTAGAAAAGCTCCTGGAGAAAGGAATCCTCAGGGTACTCGGTGCAAGCAGTTCCCTGCAACTGAAGGGTGTGAGAGTGATTTAATCAAGGAAGTTTCAGTTCCTAGCAGCCAGAAATTGTCTGTTGGGAATGGATCCACTGACTTTCCTTTTAAAAGATCCAGTGTGGGTAGCTTTGAGAAGGTCTCAGAGGAAGTAAAAGTTGTTAAGGAATTGAGGCAGCCCTATAACCAAGTGGCTGTGTGGGGCCAACTTGTTGGGGAGACAATGGTGTTGGAGCAGAAATGTCTCCTTTCTAATTCTTTAAACGAGCAGTTTGCGCTTCAGGGTTTGAGGACAGATTTGGTTACTGATGTGTCAGAGCAGAGCAGTTTTATGGCTGAATGCTTGAGGATGCGGGGGAGAGCAAGCAAACTCTCACCCGCAGACTCTTTGGATTTGTGTGGTATCTCTTTAAGGCAGAGTCCAGCCTTGGAAATTATAGCAGTTAAGGATAGGAAAACTGGTGGACTGGCTCTGGTCTGGGGTAGTGCAAATTACTTGCCTGGCTGGGAAAGGGAGGACTTGCTAATAGCTGTTAGCACAGAGGGCCCACCCCATCAGCCAGTGAATTCTGTTAAGCAAGAGAAATCAGGGTTTGATTCTGCAGGACAAGGAGGAAAGAGAAAACTGAATTTGGCAAAGGGAAGCCACAGGTTAACCTTAAAATGCCCAAACTCCAATGGTATTGAACCAAAGGGGTGGCATGACAACCATGATTGTAGATGGACACTTGCAATGAACTTGTTGTTATTGCTTAATTTTGTAATGAATGTGTTGCTATGGCCACAAACTGTAAAAATGTACAATGTGTCTAATCTTTTGGAGAATCCCTTGGACATGTTAAAAGGAATACATGAAAACACACGTTATGTTGAAAGGCCTTGTTACACTGGGGTTTCACAGGTAATGCCTATAAACAATATGGGAACTTTTCACAGGGGAAAAGACATTCCAAACCTAATGTGCTGTATGAAAAGGAAGACTGAGGCACACTACCATATTGCTGTCATGGCTAAATGCCAAGATTCCTGTACTATGAAGAACATTAATATCTGCATTTATTCGATGTTAATGGGGTTCCAAACATTTGCCCGAGCTGGTATGGATAAAGTAGCTGTTTTCTTTAGCTCTTGGCAAGATCACATAACACATACAGGAACCATGCTGCCAGAGCAGATCCAATCCACTATTGTTCTAACTAAGTTTTACCTTGAGGTTGTAAAGAGGTTCAATCATGTGGTTAAACATGATTTTGATAAACCATTTCTGTTATACACTGGTATGGCTTCTAACCCAATACTAGCTGTAGTAAGACAGAACCCAGGATGGGGAGCTCTTGGGATGCAGTCAGTGATGTTTGTGTCATCCCTTCCTGCATCAATTTTGCGTTGGGGGTGTGACGTTATTGACATAAACTGGGACCATATAGATCATTGTTGCAACCAAAGTCCTGTAGTGGCACCCAAATCTGGTGTAAAGGGGGTCAAATGGGGTGTCTAGGACAAGGTTATGGTTTACTGGTTATGATTATGCTGTCTATATGTATGTATCAGTTTTGTAGTCGAAGTTATGAATATTGGCTCTATACTGTCTGTATGGCAAACTTATGCTATGCTTCTGGGTGACATCCCAGACAAGCTGAGATTAGCTCTGCCTAGCCTGCTTGATGGCCCATTAAGGACCATCAGCTATACAATGGACCCATTGAGAGAAGGCAGATACGCCTTGTACCTCAGCAAAGTATGCAGGGACTGGCCCATGTGACTCCAGACTCCATGTTGCTGTAATTTAAGAACAAAGAGGTGTTCTTACACCTGGAAAAGACTATATAAGGCTGATGCCTGATCTCCATCTTGTCTTCAATCCTGCTTCTTACCTCTGGAGGAACTTTGCTACAAGCTGAAGCTTTGAACAAAGGACTGAGGACCCATCCCAGCGGGGGATGTATTCCAGAGACTTGATTTGAACCTGCAGTTTATTCCATCGCTGCTGCAAGCCTGAACCAAGAACTGTGCCATTACTGTATGTAATTGATTCCATTTAACCAATCCTAACTCTCATCTCTATCTTTTTCCTTTTATGAATAAACCTTTAGATTTTAGATTCTGAAGGATTGGCAACAGCGTGATTTGTGGGGAAGATCCGATTTGTATATTGACCTGGGTCTGGGGCTTGGTCCTTTGGGATCAGGAGAACCTTTTTTCTTTTACTGGGGTATTGGTTTTCATAACCATTTGTCCCCATAACGAGTGGCACTGGTGGTAATATTGGGAAACTGGAGTGTCTAAGGAGATTGCTTGTGAGACTTGCGGTTAGTCAAGGGATGAGACCGAAGTTCTCCTAGTCTGGCTGGTTTGGTTTGCCTTAGAGGTGGAAAAAACCCCAGCCTTGGGCTGTAACTGCCCTATTTGAGCAATTTGTCCTGAGTTGGCACTCTCAGGTGGGTTCCGCCAGAACCGCATTGTCACAGGCCCGAACCCGCTCTTGGCGGCCCTGCCTGAAATACAGTAATGTTGAATTTCCATTCCTCTCCATCTTCTGCAGATTGATACAAATAATACAATACTATTCACGGTTAGACAGTGTTCTCCAGTAGCTACAGTGCCCAAGTCATGTACAGATGTTTGCCCCACGCTGCCCTACTTACTTTAGTGGGATTGACAAGATGTAAGTTGGCACAGAATCTGGCCCACTGAGCATCACAAAATTCCTTACAGACCCTCAGGCACAATACAAATATTATAGCAAAGACAAGGGAGGTCTTAGAGTGAGCTCTTAACATTACTTTATTTCAGAATTTCTACCTCTGAGGTAGACCAATGGATGAGATCCAAGGCAGTCCTTGACTACATAACCCCCTAATGTTTTTCATATTATTCTTTGTGCTACCCTGAATTCTGCTCCTGTCATCTGTACTACCACTACCTAAAAGCCATGTGCACCATTGACAACTGAAACTATCCTGCTGATTCCATTGGTACTTCCCTGTTTTGAGGAACTATCCATCACCAAAGGGAATATGATGCATTTTAATAAACTGCATGTTTCTAATTTGGGTCTGCTTGCCACCAAAGAGAGCTCTTCCACTGAGGTAAGGCATCACCATGGGTCTGATCCTTTAAAGATAGTTGAGAATATCCGGGCTACGTGAGTTTTTTTGCAGAAAGGTCATTGAGTGTAGAAACTGAACTGCCTTCTCATGTGGTGCCTGTGATTCAGGGTTGAGGGACAACATCAGAAGCAAGGGGAGGAAGCTTGCACTTCTGATGCCCGTGTTGACTGTGGTTTTGGTGGATAAAAGGGGACTGCAAATTCCATGACTGTAGAGCCAGCATCTTTTACAGGTAGTGAAATGTTTAGTGAAGTATGTTTTTTTGTTTTAAAAAAGCGTTTCAAGCACATCTTTGGAGCCTAAAGAAAATATCCATGCTACTTCAGCTCAGATCTGCATTAACCTTAGCAATAATGTCCCACTTCAGTAAGGTACGTAAGCATGTGTATAACTTTAAGCACATCAGTATTCTTATTGACTTCTTTGAAGTTAATGCAACCACTTACATGTGCTTAAGTACTTTACTGAGTAAGAAAAACTCAGAAAAACTTCTACAGGTAAAAAGTGATTCTGCAGCCCAGCTTAAGTCTCAGAAAAGCACTTGATAGTGTAAGGAGCTTTTCTTTTATTTTTGGGGTGGAGGGAGAAGGAGATTCATGAATGCTAATGGTAGCAGAGTAAAAGCCCTGGAAATTAATACCAGGGAAGTGGACAGAGACACATCCCTGAATACATTTGGTGCTATGAAATGTTAAACTGCTAAAATGGCCCACTGACTAGTGTAATCACCTTTCAGAGAATATGTGAGAGGCATTTTGTCAGCCAGATGTAAACAAAGACTGTGTTTGAAATTCGAAACTCATCCAAAGTCATTTTTCTTTGAGTCAGTTCCCCCCTCCCCCCTTCTCAGTTTGGGCTTTGAAAAGATGCTCTCTTTAAAGGACAAACTATTTGTCATTTAAAAAAAAATCTTTAAAAAATCAATAATGAAAACCACTCCACTTTTCCAGGAGTAAAGAAAGTACTCAATAGAAGCTGTATCAAATGAATTAGATACCAAGAATCTTTGGAAAATACTGGCACCATTTCTTACAGTAACATCATGTGACTAGCTAGAGACCAGCAGACCATGTTGACAATCACTCATCTTTTTAACCTATATACAAGACTAAACTGTACACAGTCTCTTACTAATTATCTTACATTGACCTTTCACCCCTAACTCCCACAGTGCTTTACAAACGGGTGGCATATGAAACCTTATCTGCTCCACGCACAGAATTCCCAGGGAACTCTGTATGCAGCATGGCTACAGAATTGTGACCTGAGACTGAAAAACAAATTATACATAGTGGTCAATTCATCTACCACTGAAATGCAGGCAGCAGCTGAGGTGAAATTTGGCAACTGTTTAACATGCCCAGTAGCACTATACTGCACTGAGGGACTACCCTTTTCCCATTGAAACTGTATGGGGAATTTAGTTATGCAGAATGTAAAAATGGTAACTAGCCAGGGTGGAATTCGGCTAGGACACTTGGATTAAACACTATTATACTTATGGACAATCCAGTGGTATCTGTTATGATCACATGTTACCAGGGCCTCAGTTTTACATCTTAGTGTTGAAAAAGAGAAGGGGGCGGGGAGAGCACCTCCAGCAGCACACTGGCCCTTAGCCCCATTCAGTGGCATTGATATTAAATTATCTCAAAGGGGAAAGTGCTGCTAATTGGCTCACCAGTATTATCTCTACATAGATAACCTAAGTGCTACACAGTTGTGGTTCACCAACTATTTCAAACCAGTGTACCACTTAATGTTTACTCTCTACCCATTTCACAGATGGAGATTTGAGGCACAGAGAGAGTAAGGTCATGTCTACACTTCAGTGAAAAGTGGGATTCAGCATGATGCCTGGCACACCCAAGCTAGCTTTAATCCAGCTAGCATGGCTGAAAATGTGGCAGCAGAGACTTCAGCGTGGACTAGCAATGCAAATATATACCCAGGGCCACAATCTACTTGCACAACCAGCGCTGATGTCCATGCTACCGAGTCTGTTTTCAGCATTGCTAGCTACATTAAATCCAGTGCAGGTATGCCAACCCATGCTGCCATCACACCTTCCATTGCAGTATAAACATGCCCTAAGAGACTTAATCAAACCGGTACAGGAAGCCCCTCACAGAGCGGGGAGTTGGACCTAGAGCTCCTAAGTCCCAATCCAATAACCTTAATGAGAAGGCCATCTTTCCTGCAGGCCCTCCAGGAAGGGCTCTGGACCAGGGTTGACAGTAGTTCGACTGCCGCCAGTTAAGGGCTTCTTCCTGCTGGCCTTTCCAAGCTAATCATCCATTTTTGCTTAAGTCAGGACTGTGGTATCAGGCCCTAACCCTTAAGATTTTGGGGAAATGAGTTGTGTATTATCCCTGACTCATAAACAAATGAAAGAGAAATCTGAGGCTGGCAATTACATAGTTTCCCATGCAGCCTACCTCATATTTAGCTTCTTTATTAGCTGTTGTTTCTAATTTCTTTAAGGGAGCAGGAAGCCTGTTTGAGCCACGGTTAGTAAACTGTCTTTACAGAAATAAGGAAACTGTTAAAAGGGAGTAGCTGCTACATTATGCGGGTTACTTAATTGTCTTAATCGAAAATATATGAATAAAAATAGACCTCAGACTTCCTCTCCTTTCTTTCTTTTTCCAAACTGAAAAAGATCCAAGGCCATAATAAAACCAATGGCTGTTTATAGGCTGGGGAAGGGAGGGGAGAACAGAACAAGGCTTTTTACTCTTCATCTTTAGGGTGTCATAAGGCAATCAGCTTTGCACAGTCCGGTATTCTTCACCTGGGGCCACGGGTTTGCTGGCCTTTGCCGGATGTTATGTATCCGACAATACTATTATTTCAAATAGGAGAGACGCTCCATTGTGTTTGCTTTAGGGGAGTGAACAGGGGCTGGAAGTTCGTTGATATTTTACTGTCAGAGTATTTCAAAAGCGGTTTAAATATGTGTGTGCACAGGCTGCAGGACAGGCTCATAAAAGCAGGCCCATATAATCAAGGGGGGAAATTGACAAAGTGACATATTTGGTTTCCTTCCTCTGTCCCCCTCCCCTCAGCTTTCCAAGCTGGGGTTCTACATTGCTTTGCAGTGAGCTGCTGTGTTTGATTCCAGGGCAAACAGAGGTGCTGGGAGGGAGTGGAGATTTGGCAACTGGGAAGGCCACCAGTCAAGGGGCCAGAAGATCAAGCATCTCCAGAGCGGCCTGCTCCTAGGATCTGCGTGCCCTGAGCGCAGAGTCCCGCAGCTCCAGAGCTGCCTGGGTGCACTACGGAGCAGACACAGTGCTAGCGCTGGGGGATCACACGATGGCTGGCTCCCCGTCGTGCAGGCACATGGAGCCTTGCGGGGAGGGAAGGAGAGGAAGTCGGCGATCTATTTTTAGTCGTGCGACTGGTTTGCAAATATTTATTTGTACGCGGTAATGCACAAGGCAGATGGCGCAGGCCCGAGCAGCTCCGCGCTCGGAGATCTCTGACTCCCGCCCGCACGTGGGCTCGCTGGTGCGTGCCCAGCTCTCGGCTGCCGGGGGCCCGAGCCTGCCGGGCTCGCTGGGCACTTGGCTCACCACCCGCGCTCTGGCTTGGCCCCGCGGGCCGCTCCCGGCCTCCACGCGGGCTGAGGGGAGCCCCCTGCACCGCAGTCTGCTTGTAGCTAATTCCTGCTTCCACTGCCGGGGGGCTCCGGATTGACTTTAGGGGCCTGCCAACGGCAAGGGACCCAGGGAGCTGCCCGGTTCCCTCCTCGGGGCGATTCTGGAAGGCGCTGCCAGTCCTTTCCGAGCCCGTCAGCACAGCCGACACCAACACACGCCATAATCCCAAATCCCCACCCGCCTCTGTCCCAACACTGCCCCGCTGGCGGGGGGAGAGGAGCCGCCTCCGGCTGGGGGCTGTGTGGATGTGCAGCAGGCGGAGAACTCGGGCTGTGCTCGGAAAGAAGCCAGCGCCGCTGGGCCCGTTGTGGTGTTAAAGGCTCGGTTCAGGCTAGTTCCAGAGAACTGGTCCCCGAGCAAGCGGGCAAACTGCAGGGGCTTCGGAGAGGCCCAAGGTTGAAAAGCGGGATGAGGCCACTGCTTTCTGGGCGTGTGGGGAGGCCGACACCATGGGTCAGAGGAGCAAGGGGTGGGGTTGGTGGCTCCAGGCACGTGGAAACACATAGCACGTAGGCGCCTGGCTCTCCACGAGACACATGTCCAGCTCTCCCTTTGCCTGGAGCAAGGGGGGGCAGCGCGGGGCTGGGGAGTCCTGCACGGTGCGGAACGTCGCAGGCCCGCGGGGCTCTCCGCAGCCCCACAAGTGAGCTGCCCCGCCACAGGCTCGCAGGGCCGTTGCCCGCATGGCCTCATCACGTGCTCCGGGTGGGGCGGGCGCAGCGCACACTCCAGGCGCACCAATGCCAGACGCGCAACTGCGTTACGCCAGAGGTGACCCGCTGCGGGCTGGATTTGCTATAGGCTGTGAGTGAGTGAACAAATGACGTAGACAGCATTGAGCAGCGTGGGGCCCCGGAAGAGGGGGGAGATTCCCGCTCCCCTTGAAGTCACTAGCAAAATCCCCATTGATCTAGGGAGGCCTGGGCCCTCTCTCCGCGGGGTGCAAGCGGGGCAGGTCCCCCCGCCCCGGCTAGGGCTAGGCAGCAGGGGGTAGATCCCCCTCTCCGAGCCTGGCAGTGGAGCTGGGGATGGCAGCCGGGCTGGGGAGGTAGCAGGAGGTGGCCACCGGTTAGCGCAAAGGACTGGCACAGGGCCCTAGCTGACGCTGCCAGGCGAGGTCCCTGAGCTGGGAGCTGTGCGGGTTGGCAGAGAGCTCTCGGCCCTCCTCATTCCTAGTCCTGCCCTGCTGAGCCCTGGGCGCCGCTGTGGAAATCCCAGCAAAGCATCAAACTTCAGCACAAACCTGTTTTCCTCCAGCGAGGCCTGCTACCCAGCCCAGTGCCAGCGGCCGGACAGACTCCCCGGGCCACAATTAGTTTGCCTCCTGCACCGACTGGGTATCTTTAATCCCGGCGAATAAGTGACAAACTGGGCCACTCGCTAGTTGTCCGGGCTGTTCTGACTGACTCGTTTTTACGATTCTCTGCAACTGGCCTTGAAACCACTCGGGGGGACATGGCCCCGTAACAGACTGGGCGCTGACTCCTCCGTCGGGAGAGGGCGTTTTGACTTATTGGGTGGGGCGGCGGGCTTGTCACCCTTGCGCGCCTGCGAAGTCCTGTCCTTTTGAAAGGCATCTGGGTTCAAAAGCAGTGATAACAAAGGCGAGGCCGGATGAAATGAACTGGAGTCTGGCTCCTCTGGCCCGCGGGGATTCTGTCCCCTTTAACGAAGTCCGAGTATTAAAATCTGAGCATTGGGAAACTCTGCTAAAAGAGAGCTGGGGGAACTCACCCACGACCAATGGCTGAAAATCCATAGCTAAGAGACCCGATCCATCCCGCTGCAGACCTCACTGAAGCAAGACTCGGGCTCTTGCCTGAGCAAAGACTGCAGGATGGGGCTGATAGAAACGAACGACCCCTGGGCGAGGGGCGCAGGCAGCCAGGGTCTGATTCATTATAGGACACAGCGCGGGCACACGCAGTGTGGTTGCCTCTCCCTTTTGTTCAGGCTGCCCTGCTCTGTTTGCGATCACTAGAATGCAGCATCTATCTTGGCGGTCAGATTCCGAGCCCTTACAGTGACTATAATGACCTGCACAGACATTGGAGCACCAAAATGTGTCCCTTACAAATGTGCTGTCAGGCCCAGGTGTGAGTTGCGCTGAAGCACCGGAAATCCATGACGTGGGTGTACTTGTTTCAGACCCGTGCCTGTCGCTCTTGGCTGCACATTTCGAATGGAAAACTGGAATTTTTAAAGTCCTGATTCTGCTGTCACGGTGGTGTGAGGGCAACAGAGTCTCACCAGGGTAAAACTGCTGTGAAAGGAGAATTGGTCCCAGGACATGTCTGTGTAGCTGCCCCCTATCCTACTCCCATAGAAATCAGTGGCAAACATCGCGCGGACTTTATAAGAGCAGGATCGGGTCCCATAATATGGGCTTAAAAATCTTTCTTTGGCTGTGTAGAGGTAGTGATATCTGAAGTATGGATTTGTTAGAGGAGCACGCACGTGTACTGTCCTTCGTGGGTCTGTGTTGATTTCACTATCAACGCAGAACGTGTAAATAAGTTAGCAACAGTGTCCCTTCCGCATACGACCAGGCTCTGCAACATTTCCTAGCTTCCAGCATAGTAGCATAGCTCAGGTGCTGAACGCTGATACAAACTGACCAAGGGCAGACAAGGTCCTGAATTCCGGTTGGGGTTTGGTCTGGATAAGGAGAGCAGGATCGGAGCACCCCAGCCAGGAAATGAATGACTCGTCTAAACCTTTGCAGGGGCAATGGGACAGTAGCTTCAGTTAAGAACAGCGCCGTTTTGGTCACTCGGTGTCATCGTCTCCATTGTGTCGCGTTACGTTGAATATGCTTATTTTTGTTTATTAAATGTATATAAATATAAGGCATAACGAGTTATCAAACGCTGCTGTTGAAACGGAATTAAACATTTATTTAAAAATCTTTTGGAGTTGTTCCAGTCTCTAACCAATACACCAGACTACTTCCAAAGAGTGTAACGAGGCACTGCAAAACTTTTACAAAGAAAGTTGTATCACCTACATAATATTGTCTGCGTGTATTTTTGAACCTGCCCACTACACCCACTAACGATCCCAGCCAGCTGATTGAAGTGGAGTTACTATCTATGGGTAGCAAGCAGTTTAAAAAGTGTAACATCCTGGGTGTTGTCTTTTTTTGAGATTTGAGGCGTTGAAATACGCTCCGATTCCTCTGAAGAGAAAGGGTGAAACTGATTAGAAATAGACTGACATATCTGGACAAACCAACTGATAAATGAAGAGAAGTCTATCTTCGTTGTGAAGTGACTGAGGCGCTATGAAAATACGGGAGCTGTTGTTGTTTACATCTGGCAATGGCAAAACTCAATGTGTGCGAAGATCTTCCCAGGGAGAGAATAATACGTGCAAAGAACTGTAGAAGCCACAAATTGTTGCACAGATGAATAGTCTGTCAATAGGGCCATAACATCCTTATTTATGCTAAAGCATGTGACACACAATCTCAAAATGTGGTAGCTCCAAGTTACCACCTCTTTATCACTTATACGAGCTAATAGGTGAGGTGACTTTTACCTTCTTTGCTTTGAAGGAGGCACAAAGGAGCGGACAGGTAATTCCATGCTGCTAATTGTTATGATGTGATGGGCAGGGAAAGCTAGGAGCCTGAAGGGCTGGAGGAAACATAGAGCAACTGAATGTGGAGTTTAGTTCCGAACGACCAATTAAGATCTCATTAATTTTGTAAATGTGGCTGGATATATTCTAGCAACTGTGACGACTGGAAAGCTGTCACCTAATCTCCCCAGGGGTGAATTGATTTGTCGGTGTGATATAATGTTCTTTTAATCAGTTCTATCGATCCGCATCTGCTTTCCTCTATCTTTCTCTTCGTTAATAGGATTAAATCGTTCATTAACTTCAGTACTTTAAAAAAACAACAAGCAGTTGGGTATTGTCTGTTTAGGGACGTTAGATGAGAAGGTCGAGATGCTCATTACAGGGCGCCACTCTGAATTCTAATCCTGGCGTGGGGAGATGGGGCGTTATTAATAATTTTCACAGCTCCTCCAATAAATTTGCAAGGGCCCCTTGGATAAAACTCATCAGATTCCAACCTTAAGGCTAAAAAAGTGTTTCATACACAAAACTATCGGAGTATTTACAGATAGTTGTGAATGTCAAATACTCCGGCGTGCTGACAAAGCGCAGAGATCCTGCAGAGTTTCGCCTCTGGAGCTACATGGGACCCCCTCCTTTGGGCACGGGACGCCCTCAGCGCTGCTGCGGGACAGCAAACAGCAGCTCGGGCGGAGGATGGATTCTTTCCTTTTGCTCCAACAGGAGCCCGGCTCAGACAGGGATGAGATGGAAAGGCTGAGCCGCAAGTTGCGCTGCAGAAACCTACGTGGAATAGCATCGAGCGAGCTACAGTTCCTGCCAGCGTATGTCAGTGAGACAAACTAGCGGGTTAGGGCATCGATTCCCTGAGATGAAACAGACCAAGCCCGCGGTTGACCTGGGTCTTGAAGTGTTCGGCAAGTGACTAATATTTCTACACGGCACGTTTTAGAATCTGAAATGGGGCTAAAGCTCGCTGGCTGTTTTTGAGAATGATCTTCCTCTTCCAAAGGAAAGTGAAAAACGCAGCGGGTCCGAAGGAAGCCTAATGCGGATCCCAGTCTGTCTGGTACGATAGGGGATTCTGGTCCACCATCCTACGGAGTATCTCTCCGTGCGTGTGCACACAGAACATGACACTAAAGGCGTGTGTATACGTACACACATATAAGCCATTATCTATTAAAAAAACCAAACCCCAATGCAACCACACAAACCAGGAGCCAGTGCGAGGTTTCAGGTTAGTGGACAAAAAGGAAACGGACTCCCCGGCTTTACCTCTCAATTGAATAACACTGAGTAGTGCCCCAAACTATCGAGGGATCAAAGTGACCTCTGCTCGGGGGAAGCTGGAACTGCCTCAGTGAACTCCCCTCTCCTGCTCCCTGTAAACCCTAATCGGAGGGAGGTCCGCTGAGTGGGGAAAACAAGGCGATTTCGCCATGTCTAGCCCGGGCAGAACATGAGTTCCGGGCCATTGTCCAGCCGCGGAGATTTGCAGGAGGCTGCCCAGCCCTCGTTTGTGATCACCTCAGCTTCAGATTTAAATCCCTCGGGGTCAGATCTGGCCGGCTTTACTCTCACTGCGGCTTGCAGTAATGCCAGCAAGATTTGACCCCTTCTCTGGAAGGTGGCTTGGACGCCTCGCTTCTTCAGGTTCACCTGGAAACTTTGCGCTGTTTCAAAGTCTGGGTTCTCGTGATACACCGCGACACCCGAGACTCGACCATGGGGCTCGAGGAAATGTTTGGACATTCATTAAGTTGCAGGGCAAATGAGAATGTTTATTTGATGAGCTTCTCGCCTGCATGTGCCTCCCTGCTCCTGGCGTCACGTTGCTGAATGGAAACCCTGAACGTTTCACGCTGCACTTGTCTAGGGTTTCTTATAATGACAAATTAGAAACACAGTTCTGTTTAAAATAATTTAAAAGGGGGGGGGAGGTGGAAAGCAGACCGCAGGGCCGGGTGGAATAAGGAAAAAGAAAAACTGTCGAGGGAGCTGAATATTTCTCATCTAATACGATCCCTGGGTGTGGAGAACTGAGTGTTTCTTGCAAACTGGAGTGTTGATCCAGGAGACAGGCGTATGAAAAGCCCGATTATCTGAAGTACGGCTTATTGAAGAGGATAACCAGGCTTTCTCCGCGTTACCACATCCTCTCATCCAAACAGATTTCCTCTCGAGGCCTCTCTCTTTGTGCGACACAAAGCAAAGTTCATTTCGCTAGACACCTACTTCTGTAAAAGGGGCAATTACCTGGTCAGCTCAATGGCAGAGCAATCAAGAGTTCCACAACGCTTCAAGTCTCATTAGGTTTGTTATAAATGGGGAGCGTCGGTCTCCGGGACCGGCAGTATGTAAGCGCTGATTCTGTTTGACTTTCTAAATGGAAGTGCCTTGATTGGGCCCAAACCCTTGCAGGAGATATAACTGCTTTAATTGAACCTGCTGTAAACAGACAAATCACATCTCGCACCACAAACCAGGACTCTGATGGGGCTCCCTTATCTGGCCATGGGCAGCCCTGAGACCTAGGAGAAAAATAAACTAAAACCCAAACCTGTCTAAATCCAAATGAAAGTACAGTACGTTGGAGCGCGGTGTGTTTTGCAGGACAGAGGAGGGCCGCAGTTAGCCCATTCTTGCTAAATACAGAGAATCAGCATGTTCTCTGCAATCAGTATCTTTAGTATCTAAACGTTTGTACTGAGCATTAACTAACCCTTCTTCTCCTATAGCTTCTCTGCTATTGTACCTGTAAGGGAAAACATGCAACACGGCAATCGAGTGGAACCATGATTTGTGTTATTGTGTGGTTGTGGTCTTTTAGTTGTAGTTGTCTGAAACTTGCCTGGGTTGTACAGAAGTGCAATCGAGTCCAGTTCCCTGGAACTATTAAGCTATCCATCAACAAGGGAGATTGTTTTTCAGTCTTACAATTCAATAAAACCCTCTAATATTTATCTTAACTTGAAATTCCCTAACAAGCCTTCTGTGTATATTCAGGTCTGCAAGGTTAGCTATTTGCCTGGAAATATACAAATACAGGGCTCTATCCTTCCGTCTCTGGGCACCCCAAACTCCCTCTGCGTTGAATTCTCCAAGCCTGGCCCAGGCGGCACTCCCTTTGGATTTAACTGAGATCTTTGGGGGTCGAAATCTACATTTTAAGCTGCATTTTAAGTTTCTAATTTCTCCTTATTGTTCAGATCCCTCAGTTTTCTAGCAATATTGTCCGTGTTATGTCTGAGGAATTTATGAAGGAATCGCTAGGAACTAAGGGGAGTTCAGGTCTAATTGCTGCCGATTGTTATAAAACTGAAGGATACGGACGATGTTTTTCTGGTTGTTTTATTTGTTGATGGGTATATGGAAGGATCGGAGTGTTTTTGTTTTGTTTGTTTGTTTGTTTGTAGGGGAAGGGAAAGCTTGGGTCTAGACGAAAAACGGAAACCGCATCCTGCAGGAAGGCGAATGGGTTTTTTTACTCCATAGTTTGAATTGATAATTAAATTCGCCCGCTGCAAGAAGCCGCTTTTGAGCTGGGACGCGCTTGGGTGCGGAGGAAGGGATAGAAGTGGGAGAGATTAATGCTATTTTTGAAGGTTATGGGGATGGTGTTTTGATGACGGGTTTGTCTTCTCAATCGCTGTATGTTTTCCATGTAAATTTGGTCTTTGGCTGCTGCAGAAACTTTGAGAAACTTTGAGAAAGTGCTGCTTTCCACGTGAGTTGAAAATGATCTTCCCTTTACTTTAGGAACAGAGAGAGAGAGAAAAAAAACCCCACCACCGCTCACTTTTTTTACGCAGATCATTACAGAAAGATAAAATACAGAGAGCAGCCATTAAAATGAGCAATGCCTCTGGGGTTCAAGTGCTCAGCATTGAACACTTAAAATGTCTCGGTGAGACCTTAGTGTCTAAACCCCTCGCCGAATAAATATAACAGTCACGTGAGACAACTAGTAAAGAACAATATTCTCCACTGTGAAACCATCACCCTTGTAAACGCGTTTGGGGTAACAATGCAGATCTGAGGCTTACTTCTGCGTTCATGTACGTATTTTTGTTCTGCGATTCCTTGCGGTATCTGTTAGCTGTAGATCACGGTCATGTGATAGAGAAACGATATTCATTTCGTTGTGTCGATATAGTTTACATTCGAAACGGCAGCTCTTCGCATCTCCTATATCTAGATGAATTTCATTTGAATTCCAGTGGTTTAGTAGCAGGGAGTTTAAAAGATGCGGTGTTTCGATTGCATTTGTCACGAGTACTGGTTACATAACTTTTATTTTATCGCATGTAATAATTTCCCCTTCAACAAAATAAAAACAGTGCAACTTGTCATGAAATGATATATATTATCTGTCACCTTAAATGAGAAAAATCGCTGCTTTATTATCCATTTATATCATTTTAAACCCACACACATTTATAAAAGAAGCCACATATGACACACTAATGAAGACAAGCTTCCTAAATATATCATTGATAAAAAATTGGACTAGCATGAAAATATCATAAAGCAAATATTAATATTTCGGAAATAGGCACGCTATTTAAAAGTGTAAATAACATTTAAATATACTATGCATAATAGAGTCATAGAAAATAATTCTTAATAGTAATGAAAAACGAAACAGTTTGAACACATTTAATCTTTGTACAATGTAAAATATAGCTATCTCAGAAAATGTAAATCATTACTTTTCCCATTCGACTCTTATACAATACACTTATTACTAAATAATATTTATATTTTAAAGCTAAACGAAACTTGGCTTTTCAAACACGTTTGTGCTTTTGCTGTTAAGTTACTGAGACTCCATCAGCACGTGAACATTGTGACAGATTACTTTTTTTTTTTAAATAAGTGACATGCCAATGTCAGGAAAAGGCACTCTCTCTCATTCTTAGATGTCATTGAAATCAGGGGAATTTTGTTATTGATTGAACCGGAGCAGACTCGGGCCTGGAAAGTCGCATGTTGGCCTATCTACAAAATCACTTTTTTTTTTCAACTAGCATTTTAGCGAGCGTTGCTACGAGCGATGTTATTTCTACTTATAAAGTCCCCGGCCAGTTTTTTCTGGGTAAAATTGTATTGGCATCAGTAGTTCCAGCTGTATAATACATTTGTTCCAGTTGTACAGTACAAATCCACAGTTCTCGCTCCATGCAATTAAGGTTAGCAGCACATTTTTTATTATAAAGTCCTCAGGAGGCGGAATGTGGAGGATTGGGGGCAGCGTTTGCTGAGAAATGGCCTTCGTGAAAATGATCTGTTTAAAGATCTGACGCCTTTAAAGGTCTTTAGGTCTTTTTAAAATCCTCGCGGTACAAATTAGACTACCCCTCCTCCCCCACAAAACCAAAAACCCGGCGATAGGAAGGTAGGCTTTAATGTTCGCATTTGCATTCTGTACTGCAGAACAGCTAGCCAACGTCTCAGCAAGCAGTTTACATAGCTGGACAAGGCCAAAGGCGGAGGGTCACCTTTCTACCCAGCATTTTAGCCAGGTCTGAAACGCCCTGTAGTTTTGATCTTTAGTGCTAAGTAAGCATATTCAGTGCTCCCAGAAGCTACCGTCAATGCCTGTCTCTGTTCCGCCTGACTGCTGGATTAATTGTTTGTGCTGGTACATTGAATTTAAAGGCTCAATGAATATAGTTGGCTAGAAAATCCTGCAAGTGAGCTTGTCCCTTCTTGGGCTGCTAGGAGTGAAAGGAGGCTGAAGGCAGAGCTGCTCTTTAAATCTGCTCCCACCGTCAGTGCTATGTTCTGCGCGCGAAGCAGTTTCTAGCCCGGTGCTGATCCCCTAACTGTGAAGAGTAAGAGTTGCTCGAAGGGGAGGGAAACCTTGGGGCTTTATTAGTTCACCCCTCTTCCGGCCATGCTAGCTTGCGGTGCGTGTTGTTCCGTCTCCACTGGTTAAACCTGCCCGCCGTGTGAGTGATCGCTTTGTAATACTGGGGATTGCCGAGTGCGAGGGAACACGGGACCAGCTCTGGAAACGGGCAACGTTCAAGGGGCTCTCGGGTTGAGGCAGGGCTTGCTCCTGAGAATCAGCCCTCCCCCCCCCCAAAATCAGGAAGGAATGGTAGGGGAGAAAAATACAATCATGCACCAGGTTCCTTCCTACCTTCCCCAGGTTTCCTCTCCCCGCCCCCCACTCCCTTACACCTCTCGCAATGTTTCCCTTCTTCGGAGCACAGTGAAACCAAGAGGCGCGCTCCAAGAAGGGGAGGGCGGGTGTGCACTTCAATGCACTCTCCAGTCATTATAACGGGGCTGTAGGGTCACCAACACCAGCCCTGGCTGCCCTCTTACCCGTGAGGTGCCCCGGGGGTGCGTGTTGGATGGACTCTGCCCTTGGGAAGAGAGGAACGACGCGGAGAGGGGAAACAAGCAGCACCGGGGGGGCTCACTCGATCGCAGGTCCGATCGCGCCGGGGGCCTCACTCGAGCTCGGGGCAGCCCCCCTCGGGCGTCTCCGCAGCACTGATTCCCCGGAGGGGCTGAGGCTGGCCGTCCCCCGGGGCCCCGGTCCCTTGACAGCGCGAGGCGGCCGGCTCCTGGCCTTGAGTTTCCCCCAGCGGCCCGCGCGGTGGCGCTGTTTGAAGCAGCCTCGGGGCTGCTCCGCGTGGGGGCCGGGAGCGGCGGCGCTGAGCGCCGGGCCTAGGTGGTCCCGGGCGCTTAGCTGGGCCGGCGACGGAAGCAGGAGCCTCCCTGTGGCCGGGGCGGTGACGCTCGCCTGGCCGCGGCGCGGGCGGCTGCAGAGCCGGAGCAGCGAGAGGAGCCTGGGCAGAGGGAGCTGTACAACTGTGCTGCTGAGGCAGCCTCTCCACTCCCCCTCCCCCGAGTCCATAGGCCACCCCTCCCCTTTTCTGGGGGCCCGCTGCAAGCGCTGGCACAGCTGTGCCTCTGGGGGAAGAAGGAAAAGGTGAGGCGCCAGGAGCACCGAGCTTCCTTGTTTTGTTTCTGGTCCAGAGGGGGCCTGGCTCCAGGCCGGTCAATCACACCCGCCTTGCTTCCCTGCATTAAATCCCGGCCAGGCCAGGTGGACCCAGCCCCAAACCCCAGGCATCCCTCAAATCCCACCCCCAGAACCTGAGCGCCTTCCCCCCAACATCTCGGCCCCGACCTCCTTTTCCCCAGGCGACTTACCTGGATCACCCCTCTTCCCCTTACTCTTCTTTTCCCTTCCTTCCCTCCTCACCCTCCTCCATCCGCACTTTCCCCTTCCCCCGTCTCTTACTCCCTTTCCCGATCCCCCACACTTTTGCCAACTTGCCTACCTCTTGTTCCGGGCCCTCACTTCCCAATTCCCGCACCAGACTTTTCCAGTCCCCAAATTGCCTCCAGATTGAGATAAAGGAGAGAGAGGGAAGCGCCCTACAGCTCTGGAGACGAGGCGAGCTTTGTTTCCCTTAACTTGCGTGGTTCGCATTTTTGCCTTAACTGTTGCCACCAGCGAATGAGTTTTAAACACATTCGTTCTCTCACGCTCGGTGGTTTCTTGCTTCTCCCCTTTGTTCTCCAGCAAACACAGCCCGTTCTCTCCCTCCGACCCCTGGCAAGGTTTTGGCCAAGGCTCGCAGCCTGCCATTACCCCTAGCGGAGTACAATGTAGCCGCCCCAGGCTCTCAGCCCCGAAGGACCTTCCTAGGTGCTCTGAGCATGAACAGTTCATGTGCACGATTAGCCGTCGCTGGCTTCGTGGCCTTTCCGTGCGCTCCTTTAGTGGTTTCCCTTTGCGGGTGGAGGTTTGGGCCTCTCCGGGCCTTTTGCCCTCCGCTGATTTAGCCACCGAGAAAGAAACTAACCGCTCCCCTTTCCACCCCAGCAACAGCCGGTGCATTTCAAGCGCTGTTGGCTCCCCTTCTGCACAGCCCCTTTGCCCCGGGAGCGCCGCTGAGATGCAGAGACAGGCCCTGGCTTCCGGCACTCAAGCGCCGGAGTAAATAGAAAACGAAATACCCGCTGCTTCTCCAGGGCAGGGCTACCCCCCTGTTGCTTGCAGCCTGGCCGCCGGCTGCAGGGAGCCAGGCGCTTCCAAGTCCGGTAGCAGGCGTTAGAGGACTCCGAGCTCACAGCACCCACGGGAAGCCAAGGGGGAAATGGGGGCACAAGGCAGGGTCAGGGCAACAAGGGCCTCTAGGAAGAAAAAGAAAAATAGGGAAGGTGAGGAAAGGAGCTAGATACCGAGAGACATAGGCAGCTCCTGGAGGAAAGAGGGAAAGAAGGAAATCGTATTGTTTAGGAGTAATTTGTCATTCGATTGCGGGGGGCGAATTTGTGAAGACCAGGACTATTTCCCACTCTGATCCCAGACGGAGACATTTCAAATGTCGCAAACTCCGCGCAACGAAGCCCAGCAGATGAACATCAGAGAAAGGAAGCGCAATATTTGTCCCGGAAAATCTGCAAAAACACCGCCGCCTTTGGCTCTTTGCGCTTTTTGAAGGTTGGACAACCCTGGAACTTGAAATCGCGTGTTGGCTGGAAAAGTGACAGTTAATTAAAAACAAACCTTTCCACCGAGATTTGTGTTCGGAAAAATTATTTGGCAATACACCACCCGAGGATTAAAAAAACTAAAATAAGGAAGATTGTCACACGCTAATAAGCGCATCCATTTTGCATTCACCAAAATAGGTCCAAACAGAAAACCCTGGAATTTCAATTTGTTCTAAATGACAAAAAAGCAGAGGTTATTAATAAAAAAAGAAACCAGTTTGTTTTTTTATATTAAAAATGCGCTGGAAAGTAATCGCTTCCCCTCCCTCAGTTGAAATAAAGACGTGAAAATTTTGTACTGGAAAAAGCATATGTAATTTGAAACAGAAAAGGCCTTTATTGGGAAATATTCTGTAAAAGAAAAATAAACATCATGTATCTCAAAATCTATAAATCTGTTTGAATAAAATAAAGTTTAAGAAACAGAAATTACTAACCAGCAGAATTTAAATAATCGGTTCAGTTTTGCGTGTCTTTAATAATAATCCTCTCAGTTTCCCATATCACAATTATTACCTCTTAATAATGCAAAGTTTAAGTAATTTTATATATAGAAAACAAGTTTGCAGCTCTTGTTCTCCATTTAACGCACAAATGCAAAAAATAAATAAAAAAACAACCAACCGCCCCTCCGCCCCCCCAAAAAACAACCCCCCCCCACAAACCCATAGAAGAAAAGAGGTGCAATGGATTAATTGAAAATAAAGCAATTGCAACGTGTATATTTAATTGGATGCATTATTCAGCTCCCCCACTGAGTGGTTTAATAATTTAGAATCAATAGTTTCCCTACAAACTTTATAAAATATTTACAAATAATAAAATATTAATCGATTAACAAGCCAGGAGCTTTACTTTTATAGGAGCTTTACTAGAGTCCTGCAATCATGCTGTTGACACAAGTCTCTGATGTTAACGAAAGGATCATTGACAAAATGTAAATGAAGATCTTCAGACAGTGGTGTTTATAAAATAGCTCATTAATGAGCTTGGACTGACTCTGTCCATCCACATCATCAGATATAATAATAGTGACGAATCAGACAGGGAAGATCCTGGCTAAACCATTGGTATTTTTTTCCAGAAGTACTGAAGTCTTAAATCACCAATTCTTCTAACTTTCTGGCCATTGATCCGAAGGAATTCGTAGTTGAACATCAAAGGTAAGAATAAATCAACATTATTTAATTATTCAATAGTTGGTAGAAAATACGAACTTCCATATATAACCCACAACAGCATGTTACGCAGTTTATTTTGGCAAGTTACACTAGGGTATTGAAAAAAGTTTGCTCTTCGAACTTCCAGGATTGTTTTCTTTCTTTTTTTTCTTTTCCAAACCTGTAATCTTTCAAATACAAAATCTGGCTGACATACTTCAGCTACTTTGCATTAAACTCCTCCAAAGTCTGCATTTTTCAGATGCATTGGCTTTCAGTCCTTCTCAAACAACTCATGCAAATTGCCCGAGCGGGTCGTTGCTCCGTGCCTGGTGGAGAATTCTCGCCCCACACGCCACCCTCCCTACCTTTTGCTGGCAGGAGCCTCTAGTTCTGGGTCCCACAAAGTTCAACCGGAGTTACGACCCCCGCCCCCACCCCTTCCATTTCTTCCTGACCCGGGGGCAGAGATTACACCCGGTCGAGACGCCTCGTAGCCACGCGGCGAGAGATCGCTGTTCCACCCCCTCCCCTACATGGGGCAGGAACCCGTCCTTCTGGGAGCCGAGCAGCTGCTGCCTTTTCCGGGGTGGCAGAATCCTGCTGCTGCACCGGGATTGAGAGTGGGGTTGATCTGGAATGAAGCGAGTTTCTCTCTTACCCTGGTCAGAGCTCCGCCGCGTCTCACAGGCTCCCAGCCCCACTTCCTTGTACGGCCCAAAGCCCTTAGAGAGACACGACCACTCCGCAACCTATTAACATCGTCTGGAGGAAAGGAGGAGAAGCAATAGCAGCCGCAGCTCAGCTACCACCACCAGGCTGCAAGCCCCACGCAGCACAAATCCCAAAAGAAACTGCAACGCTGCTGCTCTACTTCCAAAAGATGTGACTATGTAGACTACCGGCAGGGATTGCAAATATGGTGGCGATGGGGCTAGGAGCCGCTGCTATTGCTTCAGTTAAGATAATAGGATGGGAGTGAAGCTATCAGTGCTGCTAGTTCTTATTCTTACCTCCAAATAATGTGACCCTCCCGCCCCCACAAGGGACTGCAACATTGGTGGCGGGATTGAAAGTTGCTGCTGTTCTTGCTGCTTCTGCTTTTTCTACAAAGCCCGCCGAGATTGTCCTGTGCACGTGTGGGGTGTAGGGGGGGAAGGAGAGGAGTTACTATTGCGAGCTCTCGAGCTCTCCTTTTGCGCCAGGTGATATTATTGGGGAACAGGAGCTGCTGCTTATTCTTTCCTGCAACCCCCTCTCCTCATCAGGGCTGGGCATAGTGGACGGGGGGTTGCCAGGAGCCAAGAGCTGTTGCTATTCTTGGTTCTTCTTCCCTGTCCCAAAGGCAGTCACTGAACCCCTCTCCCCAAAGGGTCTGTGCCAGGCCAGAGCCAGGGGAGCGTATGTGCTCTGTTCTCGCTGCCCCCCGCAGTTAGCTGGGCTCCTTTCCTCTCCCACTCCCAGCCGCAGGCATCCACGAAAAGCCCCCTCCCCCCAATCCTCAGGTCTCCAATGTGTCCCCCTTTAACGCGTTTCTACCCCCCTTTTTGACCCTCCGGCGCCACCGTAAAAACAGGCCCACTTAAGGGGGCTCGGCCGGCCGCAATAGGAGCCGTTGAGCGGGTGGGCGAGTCGGTTGGTGCCTGTCGGAGCGTGAGCTGGGCATGGGGTTCCCGGCCCGCGAGTGGCGGGGACGCCCCGCTGGAGGGGTTGGAATTTCTTCGGTCCACCTTAAAGCGGAGCTGGTGCTGCCGCCGCCTCGGCTGCTGCGGGGCGGCCCCGAGCTGCTCCCGGGCGGGGCAGGGGAGTTGGCGGCGGGGTTCGGGGGTTGCGGGCAGAGCCCCCCCCCATCCCCGGCCCAGGCAGCGGCGAGGCCGGGAGATCTGAGCGGGCCGGGCCGGCTCCCCCATCCCCTGCAGGCCCGGGACTCGGGGGGCTGCCGCCGGGGATGGGCTGGAGGGGCCCGGCCCGGTGGCGCGCTGGCCCCTGCCCCGGCGCTGGTGGACGGTCGGGGCTGCGGCTGCACCTTGCAGCCGGGGATGGCGGGGAGGCCGCGGCTGCGGCTGCCCCCGAGCTGCACGTGTCCGGCTGGCTGCCCCGGGGGTGGGGTTGGAGCGGGCGGAGGGCGCAACTTCCAGCTCAGGCCGTGCCCGGCAGCGACGCGCCGCGGGCAGGCTGCCCCTGCTGTCACTAGCCGGGCCCCTCCCTGTGCTGCCCGCTCGCCCCCTGGCTCGCAGCCCGGAGCCGCGGACAGACGGGCAGAGCGCCCGGCTCCGGCTCCGCCTCCCCCGGGCTGCCCTTCTCCCCCCGCCCCTAACCCTGCCTCCCCACCCCCGGCGCAGCGCCCGGCTCTCCTGCCTGTGTGCGCGCTCCGGGGGGACGTTCATTATTTATTTATTGGTGTTTAATTTCCTGCCAGGCGGGTCTCCCTCCCTCCCCGCTTCCCCACCCCTCTGCAGGCAGCGGGGCTGGCTGGAGCAGCGGCAGCCTTGGCTTGGAGGGAGGGAGGATGGGTGGGGGGCCAGGTGGGCTGCTTCTCTCCGCGCTGTACCTGAGCTGAGCTTCTCCAGAGACTTTTATTTATTGGGGGCGCGGGGGGAGGGGAGGAAGGCAGGGGCGGGAGGTGGTTGCTATTTTGGATGCAAAGATCTGGGGACAGGAAAACCGCACACACACACACAGACACACACACACACACACACAGACACACACACACACAGACACTGAAACCAAGGACAACCCCAGAAAGGACTCACTTTGCCTTGATGACTCAACGCAACTAATAATCATTTCTCTCCTCTCGCTGTGGCGAGTCCCTCCTGCTCCTCCTGCTGCTGCTGCTGCTGGCAGAGGAGGGAGCGATTGAAAGTGACACATCGGGGGCTGCCGCCTCTTCACCGCGATCACAAGCGCCCGCTTCCCGGCTCCTCCTGCTGCCGCTTCTCCTCCCGCTGCCCGGGATAGCGGCCCCTTTAGACGCGGCCTCCCTCCCCTTCGCCACCCCCTCTCTCCTCCGCGATTGATTTTCTCCGCCGAAGGTGTGAGAAGTCGGGCCTCTCTCTCTCTCCCCCCCCTCGGAGCCAGTCGCCTCACCTCTTCCCCCCACCCCCGTTCACTCCCCCGGCTGCCCTCTTTGGAAGGGGCTCTGACTCGTGACAGCCAGCTCTGCCCAAGAAGACACCCTGACCCGGGACCTTAAAGCTCGGACTCGAGGAAAAGGGGGGTCAGCTGGGTGGGGAGGGGGGAAGGAAGTAGAAAGGAAGAAAACACCAACGTAAAAGGAGGAAACAAGAAAACTTTCCACCCTGGATTCTCTACTTTTGATCCATGGACAGAGCCCAACTCAGCCAACTTACAGACAGACTATAAGCAGTAAGTACAGCAGGAGCCCACAAACCCCGCGTGGGTGAGCAGCTCGCAACAGCCTTTGTCGCGAGGAGCTAGCTAGTTTTATTATGTACGGGGTCCGTGAAATAATGACGGCGGTGGTGTTAATTGTGAGAGAAACAGCCCTGGCTGCAGCAATGCCCTGTCCCTTCTTGTTCCTATATGTCTGGGTGGCCGTTCCCAGGAACCCGGCTAGCAGGATTGGAGCACACAGTTCTTGGGGTTTTCTGGCTTGGTTTGTACTGCGTTGTGTAGTCAAACCTGCAAACCCGATCTCCTTTAAATAGCATGTGGGCACCCCAAAACTGACCTGCCTTGCAAACACTAACGCTAGAACGCGAGGTTTGGAGAGCGGGGGTGGGTGGGGGGAGTTTTTAGAGTGAATTTGAACTTGAGTTTGATTTGGCTCAGAGGATCAATGAGCTAAGACGCGGCTCGACCCGGGATGTGTTAACGGCGCTTTGATCGGAGAAGTGTAATCAAGATACCTGTCGCATGTTATTTTGATAAACTTGCCGACTTTAGTGCACGTTTGCCAACATACGTACCAGGTCACATTTGCAGGGAGCCCAGAGCATTTTTAGATCCGGTTGTTATCCTTGTGGTGTTTGCGCACTACTAGTTTTCAGAGTGATCTTCCGAAGAGAGATGATGTCTCCGTAAATCGCTGTATTAATTCACAATCGGGTCTTCACATTATGTTGTGTCCGCGTGAAACGGGTTGATTCTGTGCAGGAGTTACTTAACACACCTGCCTTTTTCAAAGTATCCAACTTTCTGAACTGACCCACTAGACGGAAATGTAACGTGTAAATGTCTCCGGTAATAACATGGTTTGTGCCACTGAATTTCAAATGAGCGATCAACTCTGGTGAGCCGTGGTGCATCAGTACTTGTTAGTTACCTTTCTTCAATCAATGTAGGCAATGTATTAACAACTCGGGTGCAAATACCTGGGTTTCAAGCAGTTTAGCTCTTGCATACTATAGAGAATGAATATGATTCTGAAAGCCGGGGCTTGATTGCTTTATTTGGATGAAGTGAGCGGACAATGATGATTACTATCTCTTGAACTCCCTGATTATGCTCCCTTTACAAACCTCCTGAAGTGTATATGTTTCTTTCTCTCTAGGTCCTTGTTCATTTTACTGTGATCTGCCTGTGGGAACTTTGTCTCCAAGTCAAAGTAGCATGGAGCGGAGAAGTGAGAGTCCCTGTCTAAGGGATAGTCCAGACAGAGGGAGCGGCAGCCCTGATGTCAAAGGTCCTCCCCCCGTGAAGGTGGCCAGGCTTGAGCAGAATGGCAGTCCTATGGGAACCCGAGGGAGGCCCAATGGCTCTGTGACCAAATCAGTGGGAGGTAACCATCCAGTAGTATTAATGTATACATAACAGACTGGCAGCTGAATTACAATGGCATAGTGTCAGGGTTCATGTTGATTAAGCTTTCTGTCTGGGTGTAGGATTACAGGAAGTGGATTGCAAATTGTCAGTACCCTACTTGCCCCTCATCAGTAACTAGCAGCCTCATTTACTGTTAAATAGAAAAGTGGTTTATCCAGAAGGTGGCATTTTGTTGGGCATGTTGCCACTCTGTGCGAGGTGTTGGCAGGTTTATGTCACAGCTAGCAGTTTCTAGCTTTTACTGGAAAGCTTTTAGCTGTTAAACTCTATTCCAGTGTTAAAAGGGTGCATGTAAGGGCTTCATTTCATATTGACTCTTTTCACAGAATATTTATTAAAAGGCCTTTTTAGTACCACAGTTAATCCATCACTATATCTACGCCAACTCCCAAAAGGCCTTATCCTACCCCTACTGATGAAAAATGGGAACAGGATTGGGACCAAGTACGCCAAGCTTTCTGAATAGGAATTCGTTGTTTGAATACACATAATTATAAACCGACAGTGAAAGATCACATTCAAATTTGTGTTGCATGATGGCCTTATTTTTACAGGGGAAAATACAGTTTTACTCATGCATCAATAGATAGTTATTCACAAAAGAGAGCATTGGAGACCACTTAACTATAGTTAACAGGATCTTACTAATGGCTTAAAATATATCATGACATTTATAAATAATAATAATACCCTAATGGTTTTATGAATGAATTCTCACAAATGGAAAAAAACTTGCTCTATTGAATTACAACACATATTACTTGTAGAGTGTATATGCTTTATGGAACTTATATGAACAGTTATAAAATCTTTAGGCAGTTAACCTGTTATGCAGAGGACATAGCAAGACATAAACACATGGTTAGGATCAGTTTGTTTAACATAATTATTACAGATTAATTTTGTAGCTTTGGCACAGTTACTCTCTGTAGAGCTTTAAATTTCATAGTTGCCCTGCTCCCTAGTTGCTATTCAATTTTGTGTTTATGGCATGTTTCAGTGACACGAGTGGCTGCTTTTTTTCAAGCAACTACTTACTCAAGCTAAACTCTCTGATGACCTCTTAAATGTCCTGCTTTTTCCTCTTAATTTTGATGTTGACAAGATTGATATAATGTAACATTACATTTAGAAAAATATCTTTAAAGTTTTGTAGCAGATCAGGTAGTAAGAGAGAAAAATATTTCAAAGCAGGCCATGGACATCTTTATATTTAGTAAGAAATGTAATTATTTAATGTAATGTATGTTTGTGGGTTTGTTTGTTTTTTAAATCTAGCCCACGCTGGATACAAAAATCTAATCAGTTCATAATAGAAAGGGTCAGTACATTTGGAAAAGATACTTTAATATTGTCATTGCATGACTGTGTACTTAATTTAACAGTTTTGTCATTATATGGTTGATTTAAACGTCTTTTCTCAATAGAGTTTCTAATTGCTGAAGTTTGTTGACAGGCTGCAGCTTGTATTTTTCGAATCATAGTGATCTGTATATTTACTTAATGAAGGGTATAAAAGCTTAGCAGTTTCTTGTGCTTTTGATGAATTCATCTCCATTTATTGAACCTCTTATTATTTTTGTTCTTTTAAAGGATGCAAAGGGAGAAATCACTTTACAGTTAACGACTTGTTGTATTATACCAATTAGAAATTAATAGGAAAATAATTCATTGGCTAACAGTGGGATCCAACTAACTAGTTTTGTCTGAAAATGCTAGAAAGTATGTATTCTAGCCATAGGTGCCTTTTAGAAGACTGAAGGACTGTGGCTTCATTTTAAAGAAAAGATTAGAACTTGGAACTAAAGTTTTGGAGATCTATTAAAATGCACTTAAAAAAAGGATGACTTCAAACATTTTGGAATATATATGTTGCTTTCTAATTGCAACTGTCCTTTGCCAAAGGAAGTTTACATGGTGCTGTGATTATATTGGTGGTTCAGATTGACTCTGGCCTATTGAAGTACGGAGCGTTTCATTCAGTTTAACATGAAGACTTTCCTTTCTGAAGACAAACTTTTAAGAGGTTACATTTTCATTCACTGCTCTCTGGTTTGTTATAAGCTTGATGTAGACTGGAGTGTTTAAAATGTAGGGGAATCATGGTGGATTTTTTCCCCCATGTGTTTTTTAGACAGCTTGCCTGCGTGTCTCATAGTTTGAGTACCATAATACAGTTTATTCATTGGTTCTGCTTCATATTGAAAGCAAGAATAAAATTATTTTTGTCTGAATACTGATCTAGGATCTATAATATTCAATGCTAAAGTAGTTAAGGTGGATTTTTTTTTATAAGATAATGGCACTGTATAAGATTGATTTTTATTTTTTAGAAAAGCTTTCAGGATAAACTAACATATCTATTTTTCAGAGAGATGTTTCCCATTTTCTTTTTAAGATTTGATGTTTATGAACACATTATTTTGATTTTGTGTCCAAGTAATGTATTTTGAATGCAAATAACTGAGTCTGTTGGTTTCAGAAGTTCATATCGCTCCAAATGTACACTGAAATGGTAATAATTTTGTCACTTTAATTGTGATGCTCAAATGTTGGCATTTGAAGAGTACTTTTTGAATAGAGTTTTAGAAAATAATATCCTTTCATGTACAAAACTTGGTGTCTATAAAAATAAGTTAATAAACCACTTTTTCCAGTGCTAGTCATAGATGAAGACTCTTCAGTAAAAGCAATCTATATTGAAATATTGCATAGTGAAATGACTTCCAAGACTTTAGTTGATGTGCTCTTAGTTTGATTTTATTTTGTTTATACGATTTATTTATACGTTTTATAAAAAACTTGTACTTTTCAAAAAGCAATATTTTCAATGTTTTTCTATTTAGAAACAATGTTATTACAACCTTTTTCAGTTCTGTAGAATGTGTTTTAAGATTTGAACCCCAGGGCAATAAGATGCTAACAAATCACATTTTGATTACTCTTATTTTCCCTTCATTTGTTCTGTGTAGGTAAACGCTGAAATGTTTTTCTTTTTCTATTATGCCCACTTTTAGTTAAATCTCAAGAATAAGTATTTCTGTACATTTTCATTAAAAATGGAGAAATTTAATTTAAATTATCTAAAGCTATGGCAGGACTGATGACCTGTGGTAACAAGTTTTATAACTTTTAGTGTTTATTACATTTTTTTACAGTGGCTTCCCAGAGAAAGAGAGAAATATTAAAGTGCACGGATGTTCCACTTTTCTCACTGAATTTTTCAGTGACAGTATTTTACATAAAGCGCTGCAAACAGTATATCAGCTCTGCTAGAGAGAAATGTTGCCTTCTGACTCTTTTTTGTAGCCGAATGTACATAATTCAAAGGGCCATTATGGCAGTTGTAGTAAACTTGTGTAGGTCACAAAAAGATAAACAAGGCTCTTTTTAAAAGGGGATTTAAAAGTTTCTGTACTGTTTATAATGGTAAGAACAGATACTATGTTTTTGCTTCAGCTGAAGGTATTAGAGTCCAGTTTTGTTTTGCTCTGGCTAGTCCAACAACTTTCTAAAATGTTTCACCAGTTATCTAACCAGTCTGTTTTAAAGCATGTATGTAATAAAACCCAAGCGCTCAGATGTTCGTGACTAGTAGGTTTTTTAGAGGGTCCCTGGGAAAAAAGGCTAATATATCTTTAAAAAACATATGAAGTCTGGGAGAGAATTTAGAGTGTGCAGGAGAACTATGGTGTTGACAGCTTTATATTCCTGTTGGGTAACATTCACTTACTAGAATTGGCGTCCCCTCTCAGTTAGTAATTCACTCCATAAGGATTTTGAAAAAAGAATGATTAATAGCTAGGAAATTCAGATTTGCAAAATTGTTGATTAAGCTTGCAAACCTGTCTGTAAATGGAGCTGTATTTGTATGTGTGTATTTTATTTCTAAGAAGACAGAAAACAAGTTCAGAGTCTGAGTGTAACTTAAAATATTAATATCATAAATGTGCTATTTAATGCTTTGGTACAGAAGAATTAAATGTAGAACCCAAATAACACAATCAACTTTTAGGCAGGAAGCAATTGTATAATATTTGTTTTTTAAATGAGTTTGAGACCAGTTTAATAGCAATTATTTTTTTCTTAATTTAACTGTTAAAACATGCCATTTAATTTTATAATATCTGTCTGAAAGAGAACTTTCAAACAGTTGTAACTAAATTACACGAGCAGTACTTAAATCTACCATATGGAAGATACAAATATAAAAAATCTTCTTGATGCAGTGCATTCTTCTATGGGTGTTCCTGATAATTTTATACTGCTGATTGTTCTCAGCTTTTTAACATTAAAGCTTAAAAATATTTTGATCTTCATAGGTGCATTTCAGAAATCTGTTTTAATATCTCTCTCAACAGAGAGAAATACTAATCAAGTGTGGTAAAAGTATTGTCTATCAAATCAGTATCTTACACCTAGTTTTACAAAAGAATACTAGTTAATCTTTGTTATCTTATATCTGTTTCAAGGATATAAATACTTTGTTGCAGGGGGGTGTGGGGAATCCATTATTATACAGACTCATACATGCAGATGGATCACATTTGATATTATATTCTAAATTGTTAGGCTATCATTTAGAGCTGAATTTTACCTACAATAACTGTTAACATGTTTTAATTGTCTGCATAGAGAATGTTCCTTATAAATAGATCAGGTAAAATAAAGTAATAGGTTTTAGATGTTGTTCAAATCTAGGTGAAGAATATCTTAATACTGTCTGAAAAAGATATTTTTGCTATTTGAAAGGGCTGAGCATGTCTAGGTATTGAAGTTATGAAAGCCGCAAAGCCTTATTAGCTTGGGAATTGGCAATGCACCGTAGTCTATCTTATACCATGTATACTATATAGTCGGAAAACACTACATTTTCTTTTGCTTTAATTCAGTATCAATTAAAGTAGAAAGAAGATGCTTAGTTTTATGCATTAATAGTATATCACTAGGGGAAAAAAACCCCTCATCTAATTTAAATAAGGAAAAGGGGACACTGGTATCTCCTTGTAATGGAGATGTAGACTGATTAATTGTTTAGAAATGAGCTGCTTTTTGTGTTGAAAAAGATTATTTTTTGTCCTGATCATAGCTGATATCTTAAAGAGAATAAACGTAACAGTCACTCTTCTGGGGTCATCTAGTGTATCATCTGTATTTTTGCTGAGGTTGAAAAATAGCCTTTCTCTGTTTTCAATACTTGGTCTGTTATTAAACTAAAGATACAGTTGGTTAAAATATATATGCAATTGAACATATGCATTAAACAGAATATAGGGTATCCACCCATTCGGTGACCTAGGCATAATTTGATGGTTAGTGTAATTTTGGAACTCTAAGTTCCATCTACAGAAAGCCACTGACCATTATGTATTTGAGACTTGAAGATTAGCTGTAATAAGATTTCATTCCCCCCCCCCTCCCCAACTGTTCAGCAGTAGCTACAGGCATCTTTTTTCCCCACCTCACAGTAAATTGCTAGATGCCATTATCTTCATCATGAACCAAAGAATAGAAAAGGGACCAACATCTTTGAGAAATTAAATGTTAATTCTTCTTTCTCTCTGTAAACAGTGCTTTTGCTGTACTTATAGGACAGAACAGATTTACTGTCAATTATTTACAGGACATTTCTTTGAGATAAGTGCTGTCAGTGTGATTCTAACAGACAGCGACCCCGTAGAATAGAATTGGTTTGATGCAATGGAAGGGTGGTAGGTCCATGCCAAAATAGCTGCAGTATAGAACAGCGGGGAACTTTTGCTGCAGAAAATTAAATAGCTACATTTTCACAACCAAATTTAAACAAAGAGCTTAGACATCACCCAAAGAAGGAAAACAATATTAAACTTTACTGTTATGGATTAAACTCCTAAAGGTGAAGCTAAATGATTTGTTTTTTCTTTCCTAACTAAATCAATATTCCTAACGAAATTATTTTTCTATCTGAAATATTTTAGCAAGGTTTAATAGTAGATGAAAACTAGTTGTTCATGTAATTGTTTGTAATAAAGTAGTCATAAGCTTTCTGTGATCAGTAAATGTCACACTTCACATTTCTAATCTGTATTCCAGACTTCCACATATTATCCAATACCTTAATACACTACCCTTCATTTTCAACTGATTATAGTTTGAATACTTTTTTATGAAGTTACAAAAGTGCAAACCCACTAATTTGTAATGCCTTCTGCATGAGCAAAAAGGGGCACAGTGATATTTTGGACCTTATGTAAAGAGGAAGCTGGCACATGTAACATATTTTGTCACTGAAAATGACACAGTAAATGGCAATGTAAATTGACATCTATGCTGTTATAAAATTGAGACCATTTGCTGCAGTATGTAGTTCACGTTCACAAAATTGTTGTGTGTCCTAAATAAGAGAGATCTTGACTTTGTGATTGAACAATTATCAGGCCATTTAAGAATCTTTGGTGATGTGTAGTGTAAAGTGTTAGAATTGACAAATTGATTGTTTTGAACTCACCGTGGTCTTTTTAAAGCAGAAAGTCCTTTTGAAATAACTGAAAGTAGTTAAAACTAGGAAAGCTTTAGCTCTAGTGCAAAAGTTATAATTGGTCAAGTTTGCTCTTCATTTACTATCTTTCTATGCATAATGAGCTTAAATTGGATAATTTATTTTGGCTAACTCAAATTTTACAGGATTTTTCCTGCCTGTTGGTAACACTTAATGTATTTCAAGATTAAAGTCCCAATCCTGCAAGGCATTAAGTATTATCAACTCCTCTTGAATTGATGTGAATTGTGGGTGCTTTGCACCACACACAAGTTGCTCAGCACTTAGCTCAATCAGTGTCTGATTTAGGTTCTTCATGTGTAGCTATCAAATGAGTGTTCTCCTTTGGCAACACAAAATAGACGTTTTGAACATAGCAGAATGTGTTAAAAATGCATAGTTTTTGAGAGAGAGAGTAGGAACCAAAGCTTGGTTCATCATTTATCGGCTATACTGCAACAGATGCATTTTCACATTGTTCTGTAAGTGAAACTGACTTATGAACTAAAGCCACAACAGACAAAAGCCAGTTGAGGATTTGATGGCTTCAGAGAAAAATATTTTATAGCCTCTAGCCATGCTAAAAATGTTTCCTCCTTTATTTAGGCTTGGCAGAATTCAATTTTTTTTTAATGATTGCGACAGATAATTTTTAAAGCATTTTTTTGTCTATTTCAGTTTTCATAGTTGCTCAAAATCATGGGTTTTCTGCATACCTCCACCCCATAATTTTTATTAATTTAAAATTTCACAGTTGGATGAAATTATGGAGGGGCAGACAGTTATTATTTAATGACAATGAATGCTGATATTCAAAAAGTTAAATCTTTAATATTGTTAAAACACAAACTGTCAGCTACATATGTCTAAATATACAAAGTAAATATCCTTAAATCACACTCTAATACATTCTCAAGCAGCATTTTTCTTACTTTGCCTAGCTGTAAATTTTGTCTATTATCGAAGGAAATATTTCCAATTGGTTTGTGTATGTATTGTGAAATTGATGTTTATCAACATTTACTAATAAAAATTTAATCTTTCCTAGCCCACCCGTATTTTAGCTCGGTGTGTGTTGCTGAATGCTAGTCAGTTAAAACATATATATTTTGCTGTGTTACCTAAAAACTAATTTAAATTTATTAGTGGTACAAAGTGCAGAAACTACACTTTCATCACAATTAAAAATGGTATAATTAGCCTGCCTGTGTTAGGTTCTTCAGTTCATTCACAAAGTTTTTACTGCGTTTATACATTATATTTAAAAAAACAAGCCTTCTTTGCATTAAATGGCAACTGTGTTGACATTGTTGCAGATTTGAAATTGAGTTCTTACAAAATCTACTTGAAAAGTGGCTACGGCTACAGTAACGTCTCATAAAAGTTAATTATTTGAAGCAAACAGTTTGTGGGCAATTGTTCTTTAGTCTTTGTACTGAGGGAAAATATTAAATTAAGTATTTAGAATTGTACTTCTCTCAGATTAGAGAATGATAGTTTTAATAATGGCTTGTCACTATAATACCATCTGAAAAGGTTCAGATACCTTCCCTTAAAGATTGAAATAGTTGATAAATATGCTTATTTTAAACCTGGCCTAAAATAACATTATTCCCATCTTTTCCCCCAAAAAAGTTATGAAAAGTTGTAACTGTTAGCGAGCAAGGTATTTTGGAGACCACTAATGTGATAAGAACTTACAATAAGTTTGTAAGATTCTTCTGTTTTTTTTTTTTAAAAAAAGTCTACATTTAGAGTAAATGTGAAAATCAGTGTTGCTAACAGATCAGGACTTATGCACTCGTGAATTTTTCTGCCTGACACAAAGCTGTAAGGATGACTTACAGCAGTGTCAAATGATTGTAAATGTAAAAGTGGTGCAGTGTGAGCCATAGAGTTCTATTATTTTCATTTGCATGCCGGAGGGGAGAGTGCATGTCTGCACTAGAGACTTTAAACCTTGTGTCAAATGGTAAATTGTTAATAGCTGCTACGCTCAGTTTTGTTAAGAAAAAAATTAGCACTATAACGTGTATAAGCTGAATGAAATTCTGTGAGGGATAGAGAGAAAATGAAAAAGAGGGACAGGTAGTTGTGGATAGGAGTTAAGTACATGTCTTGTTTACATGGATTCCAGTTTGTGCCTTGTTAGTCATGCTGCTGTCCCTGAGGTCAAACCAACACTTCTTTTTTTCAGCGGGTAGGTTACAGGACATGTCATATTAAATAGTCAGAATAATTAAATAAATTTATCTGCAGTAATGCCAGCAAAAGTAAGAAGGTTAAGGGGAAGCCTTAAACCAACCCAACCCTACCATCCAACTACTTTTCCTATGAAATTGATGTATCCTGCACTTTGGCCATATGGATATTGCATTTTCAAAGTGAAATATAAACCGCTCCGACTCCAGTGTCCTCCTTTGCCTATGTGTATGATTTTTTTTTCTTTTTTCTTTTTAAGATGTGCAAGCATTTTCAAAAGAACTAGATCAGGCAAGGACTGTTTGTGGAAATTCTTTATACCAAAATCTTACTTTTCATCTTACATTAGCCACAAGGCTACTTTTTTTCAAGATGCTTTACTTATTATATTAGCATCTTATGTGAAAGCAAATGTACTGCTTCATCTGTCCCTGAATAATACCCACAATTTGTTCATTTCACTTACTGCTATTTTGTCTAGAAGTTGCTCATTTTATCTTCATTTAGACTGAAGCTTCAAATGAGTGGGCAAACTTACGTAAAATACCATATATCCTACTAATATAAACTCATCGAGAGTTCTTTTGTCATAAATATCACTGATAGGCTTATATTGGAAATGAAGCAAGTTATCTTCCAAACCATAACTAGACTATATAGCCAAAATAATATAAATTTCTATTTTGTGCTATATTTTTAGTTTATATACATTTCCTCTCTTTATATATTTAAAATTAAATGTGCTCAGTTTTCAGGCTTGATATTGTGAATGGCTACTAAGGAATGAAGTTATAAATTATGTATTACACATTACTTTGGAGTAAAAGGTGATTTTTTTGTAATGTCTTTTCCTAACTTACAAATAACTTTGTTGCCATAATACAAACATGCTAGCAGAGCAACATGATAGATGTCTCTAAGTATCGTAGTAAAATAAAATGACTTGTATTCTGAGGCTGTGGATAGTTTATGTTGTTTTGGACCCATTTCCCAAGCCGTGATCGAAAACAGATTACAATAACAATTATACAGTCAGAAGATGCAATATCCATTTCTGCTTTAATTGAGTGAAAGAATAATAAAAACATCATTAAGAAAAATGAGGTGGACCTGTCATACACGCTACCAATTTTTAGACTTGGAGAAAATGCAGAGGAACTGAAATGTTTTTTAGTTTTATTCCATCTTGTTTGTTAGCTGATGTTTATATTTATTATGGTAGAAGATCTTTGACTTGGGCTCTTCACAAGGGCAGATATGGATGAATGCGTAGTAACTGGATACTACTAAGACGCTAAAGCTAAAGTTAGGCATTATCTCTGTAACCATGGTTGATTTAATCATAAAATATTTTTTTCCTGTCACTTGTTTAATTCGCCCTTTTGTTACTCAATATGATTAGAGATGGTCATTATCACATGCCACCCATGTAAACTTAGGGGATCTTAGGGGAAAGGGAGAAGAAACGGCCTCTAAGTAAGCAAGCAGTTGCTTTCTGCACTAGATGAGGTGCCAGTCCTTCCAATATAGTCCTGTGTGTACCATGTTGTAGCAATCCTTTTTGGAGAGTCCCCAAAGCATGGGTAGTTGATGCCTCCAAATCCACACAGTAGGGCTGCCCCAACAGATCCTTTTGCCCTCTGGAGGTTGTGGCCAAATATAGTGCGCTGGTTGAACAAAATAAATATGTAGTTGTGAAGCTCTGGTGGCTGTTAAATGGCATTCCTTTCCCTTGTGACCTGTTTGGTAAAGGCGTAGCTACTGCTAAAAACCTCATGGTAAAGGTACGGTATCAGCTCTTAGGAGAGCATTACTAAAAAGGGGCTAAATTTTAAACAGAGCGATGGTACTGCTCCTTCTGCTGCAAAGGTATAAGGTTTCCTCTGCAGCTCTCGCTTTCCTTCCTTCAGTTAACACAGATCAAAGTACTGGCACCCTCCATGCGAGACAAACCAGACTGTGGCTGGACCCTCAGTTCAAGATGCTGAGTCCTAATTTCTGATGTGCTTGTGCCCCAGGCCCACTCCCCCAGAAGGCTTTTTGCAGGCAGTGTGCTGACCGAGACTGTGAATGGAGCAGATCAGCTGCTTCCTAAAAGGGCCAGAAAGAACGCATCCGCTTCCCTCCTCGCTAGGGTGTGGATTTCTTCCTTCATTCACATTTGCTCGGTGTTGTCTGTAGAAAGGTCTCGATGGTTCTGTTTGTGCTTGAAAAACTCTCTCTTGCTGACCATTGATTTCAGCAATGGGAGCAGCTGAACTGCTGCTGAAAGTGTAGACAAAGTCATACTGTGTTCAGGACTGTTTCAGTAACCATGCTTGGACCCGAGTTGTTAACAATGGATTGACTGTGGCTTGCTCTTGTCCATGTTTCCTGCTAAACTGTGCCTGGCACCAGTTTGGCTGCATCCATGGTTGACACCCAGTCTCAGAAATGAGCAGTTTTTCTAGTGTAGACATAGTCTAAATGGCAATAGGGAAGAGGGCGCGAAGGTGAGGATTACAGATCAGTCCCCCTTTTCCTTGCTGCTGGAGTCTGGAACTGGACTTGAATGCAGCAGCCTAACCGTAGCAGTTCCCTCGGTCCCTCTGTCAGCTTCTTCTCTGGTAAGGGGAGGACTGATTCTTCCTATTCTCCCGTTCCCTTACTTTGCTGTTGGGATGGTGCACAGAGGGCTGGGGATCAAGGAGGGAGAGAGCTTTAATAGTGAGTCCAAGTGAAGATGCCAAAACAAGTCAGAGTGTGTTACTTAACTCTTCTTCAGAAATGAAATCTAAAGCAAATAAGAAAGCTGTGCTGTTACATTCCAAGATATGCATTCCACTGCTAGGAGACTATGTAACAGAACCTTCATTAAAATGTTTCTGCTAGAAGAGGGTTTTTACTCTAAAATTTATATAATATGGTGGCACCTACTAGCGCTGCCAAAGTCACAGGTCTATTCTAGTTTTAAAGGCTTTATAACATGGTCATTAAAATTATGCCAAGTTCCACCCAGAATTAGAGAATCTTAGCCCCTAAAAAAAACTTTAGTTGCTTAATTAAAAGAAAACATACAAAACCTTGTTTTTTAAGTTCTAGGAACCAAAAGCAAATATCACATAACAGTTTAAGGTGCTTTTTTAAAAAATACCAATTTAATTCCAAAAGGGCTTCCTTCACTATTTTTAAGTGAAATCTTAGTACATTTTTCCATTAATTCATATTGTAAAGTAGTGCTGCGGGGTATTTTTAAAAAGGAAATTGAAAACAACTTAGCTGTTTTATTTAGGAAGGTACTATAATGGATTCATGTTTGATTTTTAATGTATATTTTAAGGCCATATACTGCTCTTGACACATGCATACAACTTTCATGGACATCAGTGTTTTCTGTTGGCTTTTTTTGTGGGAGAGAAGAGGGGCGGGGGAGTAAAGTTTTAGGCTAGAATAATGGCAGTGATAATTTGCATTTGTATGCTGCCTGTCATCCAAGACTCTCAGAATCTCACAACACAACTTTGTGGTATGCATTATCATCCTTGCCTTAACGATGGAGAAGTGGAGACATACTAGCCTATGGGTATGTCTTAGGCAGTGAAGAAAATGCAGACACAAAACTCCTATGCTAAAACATAGGGTGGGGAAGGGAGGTGCCTGCTTAAACCAGAGGAGATGACAAACTCTGAATTCCCATCCCTTTGTGCTCTGTTATCAGAGGCAGCTGAGATTCTCTTATTTGGGATCTAGGGTGATTGTGTGTCCGATGAGCTACAACTTCCTCTTGGGGATGCAGTAGGGTGAGAGGGGCGTGGAGATTCAGCATTATATCTATTTTTATGTTTCTTTTTAGTCTAAACATGCCAGTTAAGTGCATTTTATTTATATAGTCTTATGTAAAACTGGAGTATTATCAAATCATGTTATGAGTTTGGTAATAGGTTCGTGTCATGGCCTAGTGGCCTAGAGCATTTCCTGTTAAACAGTATAGCTGTGTTTCACTTAGAAAAAGAATCCTTGGGCTGGTTAAACTGTCGGAACTGGGGGAAATTTGCGGTTATGCTGGTGATTTATTTGTGAAAGTTCTAGAGAGCAGGGAGAGTGGCGCTGGTAGGGAGACTGATGCCTCAGAAGGGCTGGAAGCTGCAGAATGATGTAAACAGTATGCTGTGGTTTCCCATCACCATTGGCTACAACACAATATGTAGAATAATATTTCCTGACAGGGTTGTATTTAATACTGAGAGTTGGAGGGGAAAAAGGTGGAGAAAGGTAATGTCTGTACTCTGTCCCCTCAGCCCTCCCAAAAAGGGAGCCATGCTATAGTATTTGAAAAAATAAATCTGGAGACTGAATCTTCTTCTAGGCCAAATTTCAATCTGGAGCAAATTTTTACAACTGGCATATAAACGCCTAAAGGGCAGGAGTTAACCAGTGAAATTCTGCCAGTCCTACTACAAATGTCCATTAGTTCACAAGTAACCTAAAAAAGCTGGAATGCCATATAGGCAAGCGTTGTGATTGTGTAAAGATGAAGTTATTGCCCTACTGAGCTAATTTTTATATTTGGGCAGCACCATACTGATGTGATGGTCTTAATATAATCTCTAATTCTAATGTATAGAATTCCAGTTAGCCTCGTGCCTGGATACATGTAGCGGTTTTCACATGGTTCCAAGTGGTTAGTGGAAAACAAGCTGCAAAGTAATTCCCCCGGTCCTCAGTAAAAAGATTTACAGTGAAAGAATTTTCTACCTCATAACGGGACTGTTGTAGGTTTGTGTTTGTTATTTAAAAGACTGAAGTACAGTCCATTTACCTAAACCAAGCGTTTATTGTAAACAGGCTAACTGCCAACAGCTTATATTCTGTCAAATGTAATTATATTTACGATTTATGGATCGCTTGAAAGTGATTCTGAGGGAACATGACTAATACCTGCTGAAGTTTTTGAGCTGTTTCTTCAACCACTCGACTGTGCTGTATTGCTATGACCTGAGCCTGTTTCAAGAGAGATTGCTCTTAAACACAAATAGTGATAGGTATGTTGCACTTTAGAAACAGTATCGTTGCATCTATTCAGTCTATCATGTGTCCTAAATATTAAATCTTTAATTGGACTCTGTAGGATTTTATGTGTAAGATCTCACATCACTCCTCAGCTGGAGCTGAGCAATGCTTTCAATAAAAGTGGGGTGAAGATAAGAATGGTGAATTGTCTTTTCTAATACTCAGTGGCCTCTCTCTTCTCAAAAAGCTGTTTGGCACACTTTAGAATATCCATGTAATTATGAACTGGTTCAGCTAGTGAAGCTCAAAGAGAAGTCTTTCCTGTTTATTAGCATTTGTGTGAGGTGTTCATTTCTCAGAATTGTTGCAGGGTCCTCAGATGATTCTATTTTGGAGCTATGGCAGCCTTGCTGCTGAGCTTATCTTGTTGTTTGGTGATGCACAATATGAGTTTCAAGAGTGGAAATTATGCAGTTACACAGGGGACTAGGCAAATATGGCTATCACTTTGTTTCCATGGGAATGTGGGATGGAGCTCTTCAATGCTTAAATTCAGGAAGCTCTAAAGAACTGGGAACTGTTAAATTCTAGAGGTTCCTACCATTTTAATTAGTGGGACTAGGCAGTGGATTTTAATGAGGAAGAGAACAGAAGAAAAGCTCTTTCTTTTGCTATGTGAATTCCGATATGAAGTTCTTGAAGGGATACTGTCAGAATTAGCATTTGTTTAAAAGAAAGCATGGGGGAATTGGATAACAAATCTTTTCATTGTATTTTTTTTGTTAAATTCAGCTTTCTCCTAGTGGCTGTGATTCTGTAAGTGAAAATGACTGACTCAAAAGAAACTGAAATGCCCCTCTAGTGTGAAAAGTACCTGATTGGTGGAAACCAAATCAGATTTAAGAAAGCTTTCAGTTTTGCTCATCTAGAACGATGGTAGTATCAGCGGGGAGAAATTTTTTTTTGTTAAATATACTGTATGACCTTCATCAGAGGGAATTGTCCAGATAAACTCTGTGTTGCAGATGGAGTTGTATTGAGATAGAATCATCATGAAAATGGGGGCCCAGTCATGAAAACCATCTTGTGCAGAGGTCCCATTGAAGTCAATGGCAGTTCTGCATCTGGAAGGCTTGCAGGATTCATCACTCCATAAGACATGTGTTGTATTGAAAAAATGGAGATGCAGTCTCTCATCAGGGTATTGGTGGGCGGGTGTGGGGGGTGTAGTTAATTTTAGCTTCCTCTGCAGATTTGATAGTATATTTTTTGTACACTGGATTTAGGAAAGGAATGTAGTTGCACTCTGGGCCAAATGCAGTCCTGGTGTAATCCGGCTCAGTTCCATTGAAGTCATTGGAATTTGGCACTCTGTTTGAGAGAGGCTTGCTTATTGTGTGGCCTTTGTTTAGAATCTCTACTAGGCAAAGTCTGCTTTCTTATGCAATAATGGAGGGTTTTCTGTAGTCTATTAAGTGTCAATAAATGCCCTGGTTTCTGAACATCAAATTATAGATGTTAGCTTTGTCTGTCTGTGAGGGAGATTACCTTGTGTGCGTGTGCTGTAAAAACTTTATTTTCCACTTTTTTCATTTGATAAAAATCTCTCCACTATCGTATGATTTCCTTTGGGTTTTACACCACCATTTGATCTCAATTTTTAATAATTTTGGTGGGTTTAACTCCCAAAAGAAAACATGCTTGTGCTATGAAGTATTCCCACTAGAAATCTGGGAAGTCTTAAAACCTTGTGTTACTCAGAGCTGAGAACTTGGCTCCTTTATTAATTCTCTTCTAGAGAACCCCAGTACAGTAAATTTTTCCATAACATCATGCTGTTGAAATTAATCAAGCTGATGTTTGGAAATTGTTCAAATTAGATTAAATTAAATAACACCTAGACAGAGTTCAAAATTTTGCCTGATGAAAACAAATTTTAATCTGAAAAGATACATTTTATTGCATTCTACTCTTATTGGCTGATCTTTGTATTATATTTATTAGGATAAATGGTGCTTCCCATTCAGTGGGGATAGAAGGGTGAGTGTGTATATATAGCATTTTTATTTAACATCATCACCAGCTCTCCATATCCTTTCTTCCCCCCCCCCCCATATGGAGACACCAAACGCATGGTGTGAGCATGCACTTGGACAACATGTGTGCGTCCAGTGACTATAGAGTGCAATTTACCGTATTACTCACTTTGCGCACACATTGGACTAGATAACCCTTGAAACTTATCGAAAAAACCAGTGAAAGACTTCCTTGAAATAGTCATTTGAAAGGAACACAAAGGGGCTGGTCCATACACATACAACTTGTACCGGTTGAACTAAAAATATTTTCTTCAGATTGATCTAATTAAACTGGTGGAAACCTGTGTAGACATTCTTAAAGTGGTTTAGAACTCTGTATTGATTTAGTTCAATACTTTTTGTTTTTAAATGACCTCAATTTTTAGTTAAACTGATGAAAGTTTGTACACAGATATAGCCAAAGCCTACTTCTTGAACGAAGACTACTCAATTTCAGAAATACCTTCAGTTTTTAATGCCCACTCTCTAATTTTTATGGATGTATTTTATTTCTATTCACAGCAGAATGACCTTGACGAGGAGGAGAAAATGTACAGTAAAATACAAATGTCAGGTACATGATTTCAGTGGTGCTTTCTTTCTAGTCTCTCTCTGCACCTTAGGCCAGGCTCAGAAAAGAAATTGACTAGTTTGCCTAAAAAGTAAGGAAACCCAGGTGCAAAGCCTTAGCTGTACAACTCCCTGTGACTGGAAAGGGAATCGTGAAGTTTAAACCCCCCAGATTTGGAAAATGTACGCAGGCATAAACCGTTATAGTCAAAGCAGTTTGTGCACAGTTACCATACATTGGACTGTGATCTGGCCTCTTCCTCAGAGTGTGGAGAGCGGCATTTATGTACCAGTGCTGTCATGAAAGCTTTTGCTATTTTCTAGGATCTTGTTTTCTGCTTATTTGTTTCAACTGATGCTATGTGTTCAGGGTCAAAGCACCATCTGAACTTATGTAGAAAAGCAACTAAGTTGCTGTATGTAAATAAATTAACAAAAAAAATGAAGCAGCTTAATATGAATGCCTTTGTATATTCTGGCATTGCATTTATCCTTTTCAGAAAGAAAAAAATATTCCCTCTCTCCTCCAGTCTACCTCTTGTAACCTCTGTATGTGAAAATCATATAGTTTTATGTCCTGCACCATGAGCTATAAAGACCTGCTGAAGCGCCTTTGTAAATCTGGAAAACCAAATACACACAATTTTAGGACCAGAGGTTTTCTGTTGTGTGTGTGTGTGTGGTAGTTTCTGGATGATCAGGAATGGGAAGAGAACCAAGCAATGTTAAAACGAACTGAGTAAAGGCTTGTTTTGCCTTACTCCTTCAAGGCTTCATGTCTAAACTCACGCTCCCAGCTTTGTAAATATTGCTATAAATTCTCTGACTGGGGCTGTTGCAGAGCATTGACTAATTTACACAGCTGTACTTTAAATCTATTGTATTAGGGTTGAGTATGAGAAAGGTGTAATATACGTACCTGGGTGTGAGAAGTTGTGTATATCAGTCTGTGAGAGTAGCATTGGCTTCCAGCCGAAAATGTTTTCTTCTCTAATTTTTAATATACAGTAAAGACTGTTAATTTATTCTCTGACTGTCAGGAAACAGGGAAGTCTGAGGTAATAAATCTGTGGAAGAAACGATAGCTTTACTCTGTCCAATGCTAAATAAAGGGCAAAACAAGTGGTACTTCCTTGGAATGAGATTTTCTGGGGAGAGTTGGATTTACCACCAGTCTGTAGGATTGGTGTTAAAGTTCTAGGGGTTGTAGCCACAGGCACCAAAACCCATTAGCAGTAGAGGATATGGTAATTTTCCCTTTGCCCCCCATTCTTTTTAATGTACTAATAGCATCTTATTGTCATTTCTGATGGGCCACAAAGCTCAGAGATGCTGTCCTTGGAAACCCCATCTCTGTAGCAGAGCTGCCAGCAAGCAATGGTGGGAAAGGACCATTTTAAAAGCCAGTATTTGGGAGCATTACAGAGAATCTGCAATAATACTGTGGGTTCATCCTGCCACCCCACAATTAAACTGTGAGCAATTCTACTTCCAGCAATTGAGAGCTTCTTCTGCAGAGATGATGTAAATGATAGTATAAATTGCATGGGGAATCAATATAACCTATATGTCAAGGGAGCGGAAAGACAGTGTTGTAGCAAGAAAAGCAACCAGTAGGAGGATAAAAGATGCAACAGCACCCCTCTCTCTCTTTCTCTCTCTCTCTCTCTTATAAGCTTGCATTCACCCACTTGTGCTAATTTACCAAAGTGTAATTTATGCAGCCATTAGCATTGCATCTGAATTTGGCCACTTGTTACTACAATCATCATAAACTTGTCTCACAACATATTAATAGTTACACCACAGATTGTTGGCATTACTAATGATAAATTGGGCATCGAAAGTACTATGACAAACCATATCTGAATAGAAACAGAAGATTTTCACTTACAGAGAGACTGAATTTTGTTTGAACTAGTTGTGTGATTTACAGGCAACTAGGATTCAATCCTGGAGTCATAGAAGTTAATAGGAATTTTGTTACTGGCTTCAGAGGGAGCAGGATCAACTCCACAACATCTTTCTGGCAAAGAAGCCCACAGATGGCTTTATGGTACATGTTCTTGAGTACATTAAGACTAAACTGTACTACTTCAACTTGCAAAACCCTTGGCCATGTACCAGAATCCAAGAGTTAAGAAATAAGACAAGGAACAATATGACTATGGATGTTGCATTAGCAAACTGCAAACTATTTCAGTTAAACATTTTTTAATTAAAACAAAATGAAACGCAGCAATCTGATATTGACAGGTTCATTCCTGATGCTTGTTACTATTGCAACCAACACCGTTATACTCGTCAAAGGGAGTCTGATCAGTGTCTAATGTAACGATTGAGAGTTGTGTACTTAACATTTTATTTTTAAATGAGTTTCATCTCTTGCACCAACAGCTGATAAGGATTTGAGTCCGTTAGTTTTGCCTCCTATAGTTGTCATTGACTTCACTGTCTCCTGTCTGATGTAGGGCTGTGACTCTAAAATGGAATGTAGCTTTTTCCCAAGCAAATGCCTAAAGAACCAGCAAACATCAGTCAGTGTATAGCAGTGATCTTTAACTAAAGCTTGAACCGAACTGTAGTGGATACCCCGAAGAGGTATTAATTGGCTTCTTAAGAAAGTGAAATGCAGTTTTCCCTGTATTTTGCTTGAATGTGCAATACAGTAGCACAATGATTGTTCTCCTTAACATAACCTAAAAATAGCGAGTTGTTTTTCTTTTATTTGCCATTAGAGAGAGAGAGCTATAGTGCTGTTCTTTAGAATGAGCTTTCCCCCCACAATAATAGACCTAAAGGAACTCATTTCATTAAGACCGTATAGGTAGGAACTAGTTAAACCATTTTAGGCTGAGATACATCTCCAGCCTCACAATGATTTCCAGCATGTTCAGTGACTCAAGTATATGTAGCCAATTAATAAACTTCTAGTAGCAGAGCTAATCAGCAGTTTGAAAAGGAAGGATGATAACATTGTTACAGGTAATGTTATGTGAGAGGTAGCTTCCCTAGTCTGTTTCAGACACAGGCTACACAATTTGTAGCAGATGCAAACCTTCCAGGAGTCATGAAAGGAACTTGAAATAAAACAAAATTAAACAATTCTGCCCAAACCTTCTCCCAAGTCTAGGCTGCTTCTAAAGGTTCTCTCCCAGGACTGCTTAGTCCCTACCTAGATCCTCTCTAGACCACCATCCCCTCATGCCTTATATCACGGTGAGCTAATGAACCATCTGCCTCAGTGGTTCTGCAGGGCCAGCACCAGCTAACAGGGTGGGTTTTCCCATGAACAATATGAGCCTGTTACTGTCTGTTTCTGTAGCTCTTAATATGGCAAAAGGCTGAGTGGCTTCAGTCTATACATGTATTAATGACCACACCCCATCCCTCTGGAACACATAACCATGCATGGAGACAGCCTTGGTCTTTTAATGCTCCTGCAGTGGTCATTTTGTGGGGAGGAGAGGGAACAACATTTAAATGTGCAGTTCATGTATGGCTGCGTGTAGGGAAATATATGGAATCTTAGGCTAGGTCTACACTACTCGCCTGAATCGGCGGGTAGAAATCGATCTCTCGGGGATTGAATTATCGCGTCTCGTCGGGACGCGACAATCGATCCCCGAATCGACGCGCTTACTCCACCAGCAGAGGTAGGAGTAAGCGCCGTCGACGGGGAGCCGCGGAGGTCGATTTTGCCGCCATCCTCACAGCGGGGTAAGTCGGCTCCGATATGTCGAATTCAGCTATGCTATTCGCGTAGCTGAATTTGCGTATCTTAAATCGACTCCTCCCCCCCCCCCCACCGTAGTGAAGATCTGCCCTTAGCAAACTAGAGCTGGAAAGTCTTATTAGGGCATCCTGTTCATCCCCATGCCAATTAGGGATTGGTTCTTGCATTGTATTCTTTGGTCTGTAATCTAGTGAGGTTTTAAATGAGTCAAGTGAGGAGGCACCCACTATTTCTCTTTAAAGACTATTCTGCAGTCTAATGAAAACCGGGAAAAAAGGCAGATCTCTGCTAACATGAGCCTTCCAGGAGGTGTATTAATCTGACGTTTTTAATCAGAAATGAATTATTTATTTGTTCCTGTTCCTCTATTACTGATGATTCTTTTGAAACTTTTCTCACTTAGGTTTGATGATTCCTGTCTTTTGTGTGGTGGAGCAGTTGGACACCTCCCTCGACTACGATAATCGAGAGGAGCATGCAGAGTTCGTTCTGGTTCGCAAAGATGTCCTCTTTAGCCAGCTGGTGGAGACGGCGCTCCTGGCTCTGGGGTATTCCCACAGTTCTGCAGCTCAGGCACAAGGTATTCCACTGCATTCTTTTTCATGCTCATTGGCATAAGAGAACAGCTTTTCATAGCTCCTGAGGTCACTGTGCAAGAGAATTAGTGGCAAACCTCGCAAGCAGTTAAATCAGTAGTATTTCTTACCACGGGGCTTGTAACTGCGCCAAACTCTCTACCTGGTCTAGAAAGCATTTGATAAATCCTCCTGAAGTATGAAAGACTGGCATTGATCAATCAGAGAAAATGTTATTACTCGCTTTGTTCTTTACTGTAAGGCCCCAAGCTTGCTGCCTCAAAAAACATTATTCAGAGGAGCCCTGTAGTATACCTGTGTGTATAACTGCATGACATTGTACAATATGTGCAAGCTATCTTTTCCCCCTCATTTCAGGGCCATGACACATGAACACCAGGTTATGTATTTAAAAATGGTTGTGCCGCACCATACTTTGTCCCTAAAATATAAATAGGATTCTCTTTATGACTGATAGCTTACTCTGATTATTTAATATTAGACCAATATCTATTTTGGCTTCCCTAACTTAGTGCTACAAAGCCTGTTGTGAAGCTGAATGTCACCCTATAATTGTGTAGATGATTGTTCGGCAGTAGAGAAGAGGTGTAAAAAAAAAAAAAAACCTCTTGAGGAAAAGAATTGAAAACCAAGATCCTGTTGAAATGATTCTCTCTGCATTTCAAGTGAATGGCTTGTATTGACTAGATGGTAATGCTTACTTTTTGGAAGCGAAATCTGTAACTTTCAGCTCAATCTTGACATGATTTTTGAAAAACCAATGCACAATTAGACTAATCTACGAATGGTTTTACTTGGAAATTTTGGCTTTTTAGCTGCTTTAGTCAGTATTTCCTTATTAAAAAAATTTGAAATAAAAGGCAGCCAGGAGCTTTCGGCTGCATTCAATGTGAGCAGCAGTGGTGTTCGAAACTAAGTGTCCTGGAAACTAGGATATAATAATGTAGAGCTCCTAAAGAAAACTTCTTTCAAGGCAGTGTGATAATGATTCATTTCCTCTGTCTGCTTTCTGAGAGAGGTCCAGGATTTGAGTCCAAGCAAAACTCAAGCACAGCGACACTGAGTTTTGTTACAAAACACAACAATAAAAGCAAGCAAAGAAGTTCGGGTTTCTTTCAAAACATTTCATGCCATTTCAGGGACACTTTTCTCTGAATGTAAAGGTCACTGTATCCCACTGTTTCCATCCTGGTGAGCCAGCTTCCTGCTTGACAGCGCTATCCATCTCCGTTAACACGGTTGCTCAACATGTTGGGAGCTAACATGTGGAACACGCTGCGTTAAGTAGCCAAGATTTGATTTTTGGCATCTATCGAGGGAAGGGGCTTCACTGGGAAGCCGCTCCAAGGAGGCGTGCCATTGCATGCAGTGACCCACACCAGCTGAGCATCTTGCTTGGAGAAACCTCTCTCTTGCAGTACCTTTCTGCTGAGGGCTGGAGAGGGAGAGGGACTCAAACAGGCCATTAGTCACTTCCCCCTGTGCAGTGACTGTTGCATTTTTTTGCACTGTGGTCTTGGAAAATGAACAGGTTAAAGTAATAACCTGTTGTTGGCTTGCGTGTTTGTGTTTTAAAGGGCTAGTATTCAAACCTCACATATCAAATTGATTTCATTAGTTAAGAAATGGCATCTCTTTGGTTAGCACTTAAGTGGTAGTGCCCACTTTGTACTATTAAATCTCACACATGAAATTGTACTTAAAAGTGGAAGAAATTACCATAAAACTTGATCAGCTCCTAGATCTCTTATTTATGTATTGCTCTTATTACCTCACTCTGAAAAGCCAGTTTTAAATTGTACCATACACGCCATACAAATAGTGAAGGATACTCAGCGTTCCATCATTTGAGGTTGATTTTTTTCTTTTTGTATGAAGTCTGCTATAGAACAGATCATTTGTGTGCAAGCTGTGAGACGTGACAGAGGCATGGACATAGAATTAGGTGATCACCAAGACAGTTTAGATTCATGATGAAAACGGCAGGATATTGGTTTGGTTTGTAATCAGTATGAGGGCTGAAACAAGGTGGTGATGTGAAGATTTGTTTTAGTATTCGCTTATAAAAAATGATAGTACATCTGTTTGTTTTCCCCTTTCTGAAACTATCTCAGCTGCTCTGCATCAGGAGAGACCAGCTTCTCCAATAATGACCTGCTGCCAGTAACTTGGTCAACAATTGTGATTATTGGCGTTGATTTCTTTTTAAATGATGCATTGAGAAACAATCATTTTAGTTCTCTTTACCAGTGTTCTGTGAACAGGAAAACAGCTAATTTTTAAGACCAATGTGAGAAGCTCAGCATTCTCTGATGCTTTTCTAAATGCAATAAAACGTTGAGCAACTTGCTCTGGAGAAAACTGACTAGGATACTGATTTGAAGAGCTATCCTGACATATTCTAGTGGCAAAGTGAACATTAACTGCCTTTACAATAATGAAGCATTAACCAGTCTGTGCACTGATTAGTAACCCAGCTGTGAGATAAAAATTCCAGATATTGTAATCTATTAGGTGGAAAAAATGTACATTGTTAATTTTTCTCTATTCTTGTTGCTGTCTGGTTCCAGGGTGTGACTGGCAAGTTTCATTTGATCTTATGAAAAGTTCTGCTTGCTTTTAGAACCGCCCCCAGTAGCATCACTGGCCCTTGGTATGTGTCTGTCATTGGAGGTCCAATTGGGGAAAAATATCACTTGGTTTTTGTGCAACAAGTGTGAGACTACTTGCATCAGTTTCCATTGCTGTTTTCCCTGTAGCTTACTGAAGTAGAATAAACAGTCTTGAGACAAATATACAGTAGGATGTACTGATAGAGGATTTCTGAAGGTGGACCATACCTTATTGAAGAAAGCTTTTTGTTTCATCATCCCTGTCTGTCCCGAGTTAATTGGGGAGAGCATTTTTATCCTGTAAGCTGTTGCTTACAAGCATTTTCCGTGGAGCCTTTTCCAGCTAACATTGGCCTCATGAAACTTCAGTTCTTCAACAAAATCTGCAAACAATGTTCTGTAACCAGATAGGGACTTATTACTAGCCTGGCACTAGGGTGGAGAAGTTGGTTGTGTGAAATCCATAAAAGCTTAGTAAACATTTATGTATTTTCTTTCATCATTTGAGTCTACACCTGAAATTAGAAAACCTGCTACCTATTTCTTTATGAATAGAATGTGATACCACAGAGCTCTTCTTAACAAGGATGTTTTCCTATGCAGAATTTAATAACATTAATATCCCAAATCTAAAACACTCTGCTTCTAATAATTGTATTTATTGGGGTGGGGTCCCAGAAAGAGAATAATTCATCTGGAGCATTTGTGGCCAAACTGGAGCCTTCAGAGCCAGGTTTTGAGTGCCCGTTAGAGTTCTACATTGTGACCTGCACCTGATCTTTGTAATAAGATCACACTATGCCCATGCCCATAGTCTGTGTGTCTCAGCAGCCAGTGCTCCATGAAGATACAGCACTGAATGCTGGGACCAGAGGTCTCCACAGGCTGCCCCTCCATACTAAAAATAAAAGTAGCTACAATCTGCTCCATTTTACATGCCAACATACTGCTGTTGGATTAGCTGTGAAAGTAGACTTCTTATCACAATGGATACTAATTTAGTAGAGCTAGTTGGAAACTTTGGCAAACTTTGGAATTCTGAGAGAAACCAGGGGAAAAAATTAAGTGAGATTTTTCTTCTATATTTTGACCAGCTCTGCTACTTAGCTCTGATCACAGGCTCTGCAGAGAAGCCAAAGAATGACTGGACCATGAAGATGGAACTACGCTTCAACTTCCTAAAAATGGTTCGGCTAGGTCAGGGTCAAGATGGGTTCGCCGGGCAACGTGCAGTGTCTTCCACTGTTGATGCTCATCTCATACCTGTGTTGTGAATGAAAGTTTCCAGGACAGAGTGACAGTTTTAGCCATAGATTAGCTAACTAAATTTCAGGAGGGGCTGCCGTGGCTTTAGGAGGAGTTGTGCTGCATGATGTTACCCATTCAGAAAATACACATCTGTTCTGGGATCCTATTACCAGGAGCAAAACATGTAGCAAGTAGCCAGGTGGACAGGAGACAGCTGCATGGGGGTGGGGAAGGAAGAGGGGGGCGGTGATAGGGAGAAAAGTGAAATGGGGAGACTGAAGGGAAGGGAAGGAAAGAGGGTCGGAGGCTGCCAGGTGGAGTGGAGGGAAACAAGAAAGTGACAGGAGATCTAAGGGAAAGAAAGAAGTGGGCGACTCTTTAGGCTTGTCTCTGGCACTCTAGAGTCTGAGCACTTCACAAACATGGAGGATTTTTGTTCTTGCAGCATGACTGAGAGGTAGGGAAATGTCATTATCCCAACTGGACAGCTGGGAAACTGTCCCAGATATTAAAGGACTTGCCCAGGATCCATAGCAAATGTGACAAAGCCAGGAATGAAACCCAGAACTCCTGGTGTCTTAACCACAAACCATCTTTTCACTTGGAAAAAGGGGGGCAAACACAGTCTCTGAACATGTAAATATACTTGGAGTCTGCCGCACCCTCAGGCTGTTAACCTAATGCCCTCCAAGATGACTGGATGCACTTAAATACTAGAGAGAGAGAGAGAGCATGCAGTCGCTTTGAGTATTTTGCCATTTAGAAAACAACTAGTCACTAAAACCCAGTCCACCAAATGTGTGAACCTTTGGAGATGGATGGCAGGAGAGAGATCACTTGATCATTGCCTGTTAGGTTCACTCCCTCTGGGGCACCTGGCATTGGCCACTGTCGGTTGACAGGATACTGGGCTAGATGGACCTTTGGTCTGACCTGGTACGGCCTTTCTTATGTTCTTATGTCAGCCTGAGTACTTAGCTCCTACTTTGTTGCATTGTGTGATGACCATTACAACCTTGTTGCTATTTGTGGGACTATAACAGTCTACAAATATTTGAAGGGTGTAAATACCAAGAAGGGAGTGTAATTGCCTAGGACCTCCAAGAGAGAAGGGCTAGGGGTAATCAGAGGAAACTGAGTAAAAGATAATTTGGGCAAAATACCAGGAAACATTTCCCAACAGTGAGATCTGTTGGATTGCGGAGTAACATCAGCGTAGACTGTGTAACTGCAGGGTGAAGGCAAACAGATCAGCTGCTGGTGTTTATTGCCATTGAGTGCACACAAGAATCATTTTACTATTCCTCTATCAAGAAAGATAAAACAAGATCATGAAAATACAGTAGGACCTTGGTAATCTATGCATGTTACTGCTTGCACTAAGTACACTACTGACAGGTAGGAAGAGAAGGGGTTTCTTTCTGATTACAGCTAGTATAAGTAAGAGGAATAACTGCACTCCTGTACAGCTGATGCGAGAGGAAAATTGGGTCTACTTTGAAGAGTTGTGTGATCACTCCACCTGTAAATTGTCTCTTCGTACTCCTCAGCAAAGAGCCCTGGCTAGTACTGCTCAGAGCTGTGTGTGCAGGGCTGGGTCCCAAGTTCTTTTGATCAAAGCACAGATCACAATAAATAACAGGGTGATCTAGTTAGGTTTTGTACTGCCAAGACTTTTTTGTATTTACAAAATAAACATTTGATTTACTGGTAAAATTTGGATGCTATAAATGAAACTCCGTGACAGTTATCAAATGAATAAAATGCACTTTCTGATGGTTTCCTTGCCCTCACGTTGTTCACTTTTTTCTTCTTCTTCTTCTTTGTTTGTATGTGGTAGTGCCTAAGAGACCTGGTCATGGACCACGATCCCATGATGCTAGGTGCTGTACAAACCCAGAACAAAAAGACGGTCCCTATTCCAAAAAGTTTGCAATCTAAGTTGCTCCCTAATCTTGTGAAGTTCATTAATTTGCAACAGTGTCTCCCAGTGATTAGTGCAGTTCTCCTGTATTTGTGCCCTTAGGTTCTAGGCAGATTGGCAATGTCCCCATAACCTCAACTTGGTGGTTGCCAAATATGGATGCCCTGATAATGTAACACCTCTCTCTTACTGAAAAATAAACAAACAAAATACCCCTCCTTTCTGGCCTCCTCTCAGCAGCAGAATCTTATCCTGATCTTTGATTAAAAACTATATCTGATTAAGTTAAAAGTAGAAACCCCCTTTTGCCTTCCTCACTTCTCCCGGGGCATCTCTGTTCTCATCCCTAGCTCTTCTCTCACTCCCTTCTCAATGCTTTCTGATATTGGGAGCAAGGTGGTGGGGGACTGGACTAAAGCACTCAGCAGTGTTGTGTGTCTGCCTGATGCGGTTATACTGGGCATTTTGCAATGAGCTCTAAAGTTAATACTAACGATAGCCTTGAAACGAATTGTTAAGCAGATCTGAATTCTGGCAATGATCTAAAGGGGTCCAGAAGAAAAGTTTCCTTCTGAATGCCTCCCTCCTCCCTAAATTCTCTGGGTTTTGTAGTTTTGGGTGTGTTCCCATTTTTGCTTCTTTATGTTCTCTAAAGAAGGCCTGAAAGATTTTTCTCAGGTTTTTCCTGTGTTTATTATTATTATTATTATTATTATTACTAATTTATTATATTTTTTATTATTATTAATAATAATTTGTATTACCATAGTACCTATGAGTTCCAGTCATGGACCAGAACCCCGTCGTGCTAGGCACTGTACAAACACAGAACAAAATCATGGTCTCTGCTACAAAGACCTTAAAAGTTCATCTCTTGTCTACCTTGGAATGCTTCATGGCAAGTGGAGCACAGAACTGTATCCCAAGAGTTGAGAGTGAAAATCAAGCAAGTGCAAAGGGCAAGGAATTTTGCTCAGCCTGTTTAAAAGGTTTTTTGCTTTTTTGTTTACATGTATTTAATTCTAACACCTGGTGAGCACTTGGCTGAAGGGACATCTTTGTTAAAGATTCAACATCCAAAGCCTTTCACATAAGGCATAGGTGCTCCCAGCAAATATCACTGAGAGTCTTCCATCAAAATCATGGAAGACCATACTTAAGACTTCTGATATCCACGAAGAATCTTTATTTTTTGGGGAAAAAAATACATTTCAAGCTTTCTTTATATGTCCTAAAGAAGAGGGGAGGGTCCAAATCCAATTTTAAAAAATGTTGCAGGTTGCCTTTAAATCTCATCTGTCAATGTTACCTTTTTTTTGTAGAGTCATTTTGCTATTACGCAAATACCTGCCATGTCACTACCTTATGATCACATTGGCCACTACATTCCTTACTTTGCTCATTACAGAAATTCTTAACTTTAAAACAGTGGTCAACAAGTGTTTTTTTTTCCCCCCCCCCCCATCAAAATGCTGATCTATGTGCAAGTTGCTTTTGGCATTGGCTCTCTGCTCCCCGTTTATTCTTCGCAGGATTTTTGTGGTGGAACAAAAACTTCCACAAATAATCTGTTTTTCTAGATGGCAAACATCTGGGTAGTATAAGTAAATGGGTAATTTATTAGTGTTTGAACAGCTTAAAGGAGAGTAACCAAATGGAGCCCTGAATAGCTCAGCACTTCTGATGGCTGCTTTCCATCTCCTATGCGGTTTGTGACTGAGCAAAATACCATGGCGTTCACGAGCAGAAGAGGAGGCAGGGATGAAAAGGAGAGAGAGCTGAGTGGCCAGAGTACATTTTGGTCACAGTAGAATACCCCTGCTTCGTTTCCTGTATGCCTGTGAGCTTTTGCATGTCCATGATGAGAATTTTAAACCAAGTGCTTTGAAATACACCATATTTTGATGACTGGTTTGAGGACTCTAATGAATCCTGAATTGTGTTTCAGTGGAGTGTGTATCATTTGTTTGTTCCATACCAGTAATTGGTAAAATTCTGAATACGTCACTGAGAGAAAACATTAAAGATATTTATCTGGGTTTTTTTCCCCCTCCTGTTTCTGAGAAATAGCAGAACATAATAGCAAATCTGTTCTGCTGCTTTACAAAGTTGTATTCCTTAAAACCTTCCACTCTTTGTGCCGCAGGCTATATGCAAGTAGATAAAACTTGTATCCCACAGCTTCACCCTCTTCAGAGAAATATTGTCACATATTCTTTTAGTCTGTTCTGTAAACCCATGAACAAGATAGTGAAGAAGTTGTGACAGAAAAGGGGCTATGGCCCGGTAACCCTTACAGCAGTATTTGAGGGAAAATAAACAGAAGTTCACTCCAAAAGGACTGTGTGTACTTGATTAAAAGTTCAGACCAGTTTTTAATAAATTCAGATTATTTTTGGTCCACTTCTCCCTGCCCACAGGAACCTCTGGTATTTTTGAGGAATGTTGGGAAATGGTGCATGGTAATTTTTATTGAACATTTATGTTTAGGCATCATTTCATTTCTCTAATGGGGGCCTAAATATTGGTTTAAAAGTAGCAGTATTTCCTAAAAAGGGAACATAATAGACTAGATTAGGTTACCCCCCCAGTCCAGGATAGGAAAATGAGGTGTGTTTAGTAGATTTGATAGCTAATGTGTTAATAACACATTTTAAAACATTACTTAGCAGGTAGTGTTGGCAAAGACAATGGTGTTTGAAACACCTAACTCCTCCCCTCTCCAGGGTTGATCACGTTTTTTAACAGTGGTCTGTGTAGACTACGATAAGAGGTGTATTCTTAAAAAGCAAACATATTTTAAAATTCTAGCGTAGATAGGGGAGGTTGCATTTTAAAACGTTAGCACATCAGAATGGTCCCTAGGCTCCCCAGTAAGGCTCACCCTGACCAGCTAACATGTTAAAACATGGCTTATTCCAAACATATCATAGCCAAGGTTATGTCTTTTGTTTCAGAAAAAGTTTTACATTAAAATCATTCAAGTTTCACATCAAGATAGCTAAGACAAGGCATAAGTAGTTTTTACTTTGATGAAGCTAGTTAGGGTCAACCCTATAAACCCCAACTGGTGTTTACCTCAACCAGCTGCATTGAGGTAAAAATTACAGTGCCTTGTCTCCTCTAGGAATTTAACTAACTTGACATAGTGAGCTCAAGAAAACACACACCTTTTCTGCAGTGAAGGCTAACCAGTTTAGATAGATCCTTTGTCTACCCTAGTTGCCAACTGGTGTTTAACAAAGTGTTAACATGTTCTAGCTCAGCCCGTTTCCTAAAACACTCCATTTTCCCAACATAGACAGGACCAATGAGTAATCCTGAGGCCACAAGACCAAACTCTGTGTGTTTGCACTTTTCACTGAAGTGTACTTAATTCTGCCATGGGGTGGGATGGGATGGACTAGATAACCTCTTGAGTTCCCTTCCACCTCTGCCCTCTATGATACTATATCTTATGGTAGAATTTGTCCCTCAGAGCTTTTCCATCACAGTTAAATGGGAGCAGGAAAGTGTTTGAGACAATGGCTTCCTGTTCTTGATACTAACGGACAATATCCCTTGCATGCTTATTCCAACAAAAATGATCACGTTTTGAATGAAGTAAGTGCTAACTGAATTATAAAGCCATACTAATTGTAGAGAACAGTGTCAACACCTCACCCCTGGCCAGTTCTGTATGTACAGTAATTTTCAGTTGCTTTCCATTCTCACTTGGATATTCCTAAAATTTCCAAATAAGAGTTTAATTAGAGTAAGCTTAAGAGAGAATGTGTGTGCCATTCAGGATTCTTTGCTAAATTGCTTTCATACTTTGTTTTTATAATATATTTGCTGCTTAGCCACATTTTGGCCCTCTTCCTTTTTCTAATAAAACCCATTATGTGGGATAGCTAGTAGATGGTTCCTACTTTCACAATGACAATTCCATGCTAAAATGTCCCTTGGCACAGGGATCATTAACTGATGGCAGTTTGTCTGCTTCTCGGAGTCTATTCTTTTCAGCACTGTGTGAAAAGATTCTGTGGAAGAATCTGTGGGGAGAACATTGAGGGAAAAAATGTTTATCTTGTGCTAAAACTGACTGAGAACAGACGACTGTTTGAGGAAGAGAATTTATCAAATAATGAACTGGATATAAAAAAATCATTTTAAGATGTAGAGAAATACTCAGGCAGGATTATAGCATCATGAAAAAGAATCATTTTGTGAAACATTACCATATAGTAAGTGTTTCAGTTACCACTATTAATATAGATTGATTCTATATAAACAGATATCTCTATTATATATGCAGGATGTGTGTGTGTGTATGCAAACAATACGTGCATTGCAAACATTATTCTTTTTTTTTTTTTAAAAGAAAAGCTAAGCAGCTTTTTACGTAACAAACATTATATAGCTATGCAAAACAAAGGATTGTTGTTCTGATAAATTAAACACGAATACGGGTGGTATTTCTTTTAGCCCCCAAATCTTTTTCTGAGCTATGAGCATGGAGAACAGTCTCTTCCTTTTCTAACTTAAAGACTCTTCATTTGTTTAAAAAATAAAAATAAAAATGCAGAACTGAGGGTTTGTTTTTTTTTAATAATATTCACAGCAGTTTTAGTATTATCAGGCAACTTTAAAACAATGCCAATTCTTTCTTTCTGACATCTTACTAAAGACCATATGAACACCATTTTTTTTTTTGCATTTTCTGATCGCTAACACCTCACCATTAATGTGTATGTGAAATTGAGAACCTAATTAAAAGATTAACAGCATGTACAGTAATTTATCCAAAAGGCATGTGTTAATTTGTTATACTAAAGCATTTTATGTCGTCTTTTTTGACACTATCAAAATATTATCAGTAGAACTGGTTTAACCTGGAAGAGTTTGATGCTCTATTATAAATTCTTCTGAAGAAGTGAGATGACTTAATTTCATATCTAATTGCATAAGGAATTATAAATTATCTTTTCTAAAAGACCTATGACACTAAGTCACAGAATGAACAAATAAAACTGATTTGTTCTAGTACAAATTAAGATATATGGCAGTATTTTCATTACAAACGCCATTTGTGTGTGGTGAACGTCTGAAAATTTTACAATACGATACAAACTGCTCTTCTATAGTGCAGCCATTCATGCAGTGCATCTTAAGGTGATTTACAACCCATTATAAAAAAAAAGGCACAAAACAAACAAATAAAGCAAACCCCCTTGAACTGGCTAAGCCATTAAAACACAAATATGTCTTAAACCCAGTCTTAAAAGTTGTGAAAGCTGCCTTTTGGATCAAATTAGGAGCTTGATTCTGCACCTTCTGTTTTGGGAAAGGCTGGTTGACTTCAGTGTGATTTTTTTCCTGTCCTGCCCCCATCACCCTGGCAGTGAAGACTGTGGGATCAGGTCCAAGAATAGCATTCCCAGTATGAGTAATGTCACAGCTTAAATTTGAGAATGTGTTTAAATCCGTAGAAGCCGTGCTTCTCATTAGATATAGGCCATGTCTACAGTAGCGAGCTTCCAGCGGCACAATGCAGCTACACCGCTGCAGGTACCAATGCAGCTACACCGCTGTATGATTGCTCATGTAGCCACTCTATGCCGACAGGAGAGAGCTCTCCCAGCAACATAATAAAACCACCTCCATGAGCACTGGTAGCTATATTGGCGGGAGAATGCTGCCCATACTGGCGCTTCTGTTGGTGTCACTTATGTCGCTCGGGGGATGTTTTTTCACACCCCTGAGTGATCTAGGTTATACCAACAAAAGTGGTGGTATAAACATGGCTTTACTTGGGTGGTGGCTAGGTCCAGTCTGAAGGACACTATTGCCAGTCAGGAAACCTGGGTTCTGTTCCCTGCCCATGCCAGTGATTTGCCTTGTTAAGGTAGACAAGTCACTTAAACGCTTTGTTCTTCTGTTCTCCACCTAAATTACAGACAATAGTATTTACCCTCTTTGGAAAACATTTTGGGGTTTACAGATAAAAAGTGCTACATTCTGTAAGTGCTGAGTACTCTGATGGAAAAGTCTTAAAATTTAATAGGAAATTATGATCTTTATACGTTTTTTTTTCATTATTTTTTTTTCTGTACAGTTCTATGGTAAATTTTATCCCTGCTATAGAAATGAATGTTTAAAATATGGTACAGTAACATTATTGTTTTCTGTTAACCTGTATAGATGTTTACAGTAATTCCTGTAGATCACTATTAAGTTTGTAGTTAAGCCCGTTGGATCAATCTGTATTAAATTCTCCCAGATTTTGCTGTAAGTATATTACTACATGAAGGGTCAAATTCTTCATTTTGTGAATTCAACCTCGGTGAAGCTAACAAAATTATCCCAGGGATGAATTTGGCACTGGGTATAATCATGTGTGCAGTTCTTACAAAGTGTATTTTTTTTATTATTAAGAGGTTTGCCAGTGTGAAGCTGCTTCTATTAAGCAGATTGTTGCCTCCAGATATTTTTTAAAAAAAAAAGTGTCAGATTTGGTTAAACCTCCAGATTTATTTATTTATTTAAAAAGAGGGCTCAGCAGGAGTAGAGGCTGTTTATAAAACCTAGTTTTAGTTGTTTTTTTAATTACAGTGCTTTCACAGTCCACATTGAGTGATAGGAGAATAATAACGCAGCATGAATGGTGAAACGTGAATTAGATTTTAAAATACTTTCATGCCTAATAAACTAAGGTGTTCCGATTAATGTGGGGAGGCAATGTTTTTATTTTAATACCCTGTGTGGTATTTTTATCTTGTCTGTGTCCTTTTAACTTTGTTGTAAAATCTAATTTTATAGGTGCCTCACTACGTAAGTAGGAGAATACTTGGGTTCTGGGGATGGCGTTCTGTATTGAAAAGCAGAATAAAAAAGATGTTGCAATATTAAATATATACTGCTAGCACAGTTTGTTTAAACCCTCTGTGCCAGTGATTTTATACTCATATTAAGGGTGATAGTTTGATTTTTGGCAATGTCATGAAAGTCCAGATCTTGCCGCTCAGATGTATGTCAATTTTTGCTGCTCCGGGGGAGTCCAAGTCCTTCCAGCTGAAGCCAAAATTTGGATGGGTCCAGGAGCTGGCACAGAGGCAAGGTATCGCCTGCTAAACCCCTAGGATCTGTGCAGCAGGCCACTCTGCGAGTTTTATGGCCGGAGAGGGTGATCCAGATCAAACCGCTCGTCAGAACATCTCCATGGCTTCCTAAGCATCCCTCTGAACATGTGTTGTAATTCTGCTTTGGTGCATAAGTTGGGGAGGGGGCGGCAAACAGAAGGAAAGGGAATGAAGTTCCACACTGAAAAACACTGTCTTGATATTTAATCAGTCGAGAATAACACTAGGATAAAATTAGTTTAGCCTTTGCTCCAGGATAATGTTGAAAGAACTGACACAAATCTATAAAACTTACTTCACAGATCCAGTTGTCTGGAAATTGTGCAACTCTATTTTAAATAAATGGCTCCAACTGATAGAAATAAATAACTTCTTTTTTTAAAAAGGAATTTTCTTTTTTCCTCTGAGGATTACATAATCACTGTACTAAATAATACACTGTATGTGCTTTGTTTTCCTTTGGAGCACTTAGCATTTGTCTAAATTTCTATCTGTCCACGTGTCCAGAAACAACATGCAGATGAAAACTTTTAATATATGTACTGTATTCAGTTCTACCAAAACCACCTTATCTGATGTGTGGCAAGATATGTAGTTAAATTTGCTTTGTTAGTACTGTAGCTGTAGCATGCTTGCCCTATAGCAGATAGGCAATCTGTATTCCATGTATTTTAAATATAAAAGTAATTGGCTTATGACTGAATCACTTCTATTTCTGTAAAGCATCTGCCCTTATATGAAACTATGGAATTATTTATATTAGCAGTTGCTGTGTGTAATACCTACATATACATGTAGAAACAATTAACATGCTCTAATTAGAGTTCAGACCATTGGGTCGGTCTTAGCTAGATCTTGTGCCTCCAGCAGCAGCCATGCCTGCGTTCAGCACGAGGCCGATTACAATCCCTGCCCTGCCCCAAATCCTTCCAGAGGCACGCGGTGATGAGTTTGCAGCCTGGAGTATGAGACTGCGTTATCCCCACGTTTGTAAGTAACATATTTTACAGAAAAATAATGTTACATAAAAGAATAATTAGTGTTGCAAGAATTCCTGTTGCCAATTTCTGGTATTTTTCTTAAAGCCCAGGGCATGTGACTAGATGAAAGATCTCTGCTTTTAATTTAAAAAAAAAAAGGAGTTTGGGTATCTGAAACGTATTATACCTTGTGTGTGCGCGTGAGAGAAATGGATAATTTTTAATAATTGTGTGTGCGTGCAAACTCATTGCATTGACCCCAAATATCATGGGGAACTCACTGCTGCCACTTTGTTCTGTTTTGAGCTCTGGGCATCAGAACTGAGGGTGGAGAATTGGAGGAGTAGGGTGTGCACATGATGGCCCATTTGTGATTCACTATTCTGTGTCAGCAGCTCTTGTCAGGCCTAACATATTCACCACACCTAACGCACTGTTACTATAATCTGTATCTAAAATGTGGCATGTAAGATATCATTGGGAAACTAATATCACTCATTAATATCCTTGCATGATGTATACAATATTACTGTCTTATGAAAGTACATAGAGTGAGGGCTTTTCTGAAAGCTAATAACACATTGGTGATCGATATCATTGTGAAATGTGCATATTAACATGACATGAGGAGATGTGGATACTAAATGATATTATGCTTTAAGGTTTGTGGCTAAACAGGGAGAAACAGGTTCCTTCCCAGACAGGAAGAAGGCAGTGATTTACCTGTCTGCTATGTAAATTAAGTATGGTGGAATCAAAACAATGGAAGCCACATTTATATGACGTGGGATAGGAAGCCCACAGAAAGGGAAAAACAGCATGAGGTCATCCTGCCTCTTGAAACCAAGTAATTGAACTTGGGAAGATGTAAGTGAAGACAGATGCCATTTGTGCATCTATCACTAGACAGACACAAGGGAACAGAGCTCTTTCAAACTGAGAAAGCTGGGTCCTTCAACCAAGGAGGGGTTGAAGTCTCTGGAAACTGAATATAGGTGAGAAAGTGGCACAGGCTTTGTCTACACTACCAAGTTTTGTTGCCAAAAACTGGCTTTTGGCGACAAAACAGTGAGTGCATACACACTGCAATGTGACTTTTGTTGGGAAAAATGCCCAGTTTTGTCGACAAAATACTTCCATTCCCCTACGAGAGACTTTTTTTTCTTTTCCTTTCCCTTTATTATTGACAGAGAGCCACTGTAGACCCCACACATGCTTTAATCACTTTATTTGGCCTCCAGGAAGTATTCCACAATGCCCATCCTGACCACTCTGGTCATCAGTTAGAACTCCGCTGCACTGCAGCCAGGTAAACAACAATCTACCCCTACCCCTTGCAAGCCTCGGGAATTTTAAATTCCATTTCCTGCTTGCTGGCTTGGCATGGGGAGGTCTCATTGCGTTTTCCCAGGTGAGCATGGCTGGCTATCGCACCAAATGCTCTCCTGCCTGGACCACAGTGGAGCTGTTGGATCTGATCAGTATATGGGGAGAGGAGTCTGTGCAGTCCCAGCTGCGCTTGACCTACAGGAATTGGGATACCTATGGGCACATTTCTCGAGGCTTGTGTGAAAAGGGCTATGATCGGGACACGCTGCAATGCAGATCGAAGATAAAGGAGCTGAGGCAGGCGTACCATAAGGCGAGGGAGGCAAACAGTCGCTCCGGTGCTGCACCTAAGACCTGCCATTTCTATAAGGAGCTGGACAGTATCCTTGGTGGTGACCCCACCTCCATCGCCAAGAGCCCTGTGGATACTTCAGAGGAACAGAAGCGGCAGAAAGAGGACCTAACCCGGAGGCTGAAGTTATTGATGAAGAGGTGGAGCTAGACAAGAATGTGGATCTCCCAGTGGGGTCGACCGGTGGGGCAGGCAGCCAGAAACTTTTCTCCACTCCTCAGGTGCCTAGCCAGTCTCAGCAGTTGTTCTCCGGCGAGCAAGAAGCAGGAGATAAGACGCCTGGTAAGTGGTTGTGGCTTGTGTAGGGCGGAGGTGGGTTCAGGGCATAGAAATGTGGAAGGCTAGCTGTGTTTCTGTGTGCTGGACATTTCCCTGTGTAGCTAATTGGTATGGCGGAACAGGTTGTTGATGCTCGTCGAGATCTCACGGGAATCCTCCAGAGAGATCTCCAGGAAAGTTACTAAGTACCTCCAGGAAATCCTCTGCCGCAGGTTGTGTGGCAGTGCAGCTTTGTTCCTCCCCCCATTGTAGGAAAATTTCCTGTGCCATTCAGCAATCACTTGTGTAGGGACCAAAGCATCACACAAGCGAGCTGCATATAGAGAAGGGCAGAAGCCACAAGCATGCAGTACCCTGGTTTCCCTGCTTACCCTCAGCAGTGAAATGTCTGCTAGAATGATCCCTGCCTGTGGAAAAGGGTGGGATAATTTTAGAATTATTTCCCTGTAAAGCTGCACTGCAACCCCTGCAAAGACACTATGTTTTTCTGTCCAGGGGCAGCGCTCCCCTCCTCCCAAAACTCACCATGTTTTGGGTGCTTGCGAGATGTGTGCCTGGCAAGGGTCAGTGAGAAAATGTTTGATATGTTGCAAAAGGTGCATATAAGGTGCATATAAGTGAAATGTTTCAATGCTGTGCTTGAATTTAACAATCCCGCTTCTGTGCATTGTTCCCTGTGCTTCACCAGATATGCTCTTCAGGAATACCCCACGCACCCCTGCCCAACTGTCTCTGGCAGATATGAAAGAGGCCAAGACGCACCAAAGAAGACATTCCAGGAGGTACTGCAGTGCTCCAGTACAGAGAAAAGGGAACGAAAGGACTGCTGGGAAGCCGTTTGCTAGAGACGCAACTGAGCGGATGATAAAAGTAATGGAGGAGCAAACAGAGATGCTCAAGTCATTAATAATGCTGCAGCATGAGCAGGTCCAGGCTCGACCTCCACTGCAGCACATGAACAATTCTTTACCAGCCTGCCCCTGCCACTCTGCCCGCACATTCCTTTCCACTGTCTGGGACTCCTCAGTTTCCCCATCACTCCACCCACTCGCACAACTTTCACAATGACCACTGGACCTACACACAGTTGTGAGGGTCTGCCCTTTCCCAGTCCCTCCTTTCCCAGCAAGCATCTGTGTTTTGGTGAGTGTCACTGCTTTTTCTTGAGCAATAAAAGCAAAGTTTTATAATGGTAAATCATCTTTATTTTGTTTTCTGCAAATTCACATTGCAATCACTATGAGTACATGTACAGGCATTTTAATCATTTTCTTACTGGGATATGCAGCCCCAAATGTTACCATAGCCTCCTAGGAAAAAAACATGGAATGCACCATGGAAGCTACTCTAAAGATATACTCTGCTGCTGCTCATTGTCAAAGTGCTTCCTCAGAGCCTCCCTGATTTCAATTGCTGCCCTCTGGGCTCCTCTGAGAGCCCTGGTATCTGGCTGCTCAAACTCAGCAGCCAAGCGCTCTGCCTCAGCGCTCCACCGCTGAGCAAACATTTCACCCTTAGGCCTGGTCTACACTAACCCCCCAATTCGAACTAAGGTATGCAACTTCAGCTACGTGAATAACGTAGCTGAAGTCGACGTACCTTAGTTTGAACTTACCACGGTCCAGACGCGGCAGGCATGCTCCCCCGTCGACTCCGCGTACTCCTCGCGCCGAGCAGGTTTACCGGAGTCGACGGGGAGCACTTCTGGGTTCGATTTATCGCGTCTAGACAAGACGCGATAAATCGAACCCAGAAGTTCGATTGCCTGCCGCCGAACCAGTGCGTAAGTATAGACAAGCCCTTAGATTCACAGAGATTACGTAAAGTGCAGCACGCGGCTATGACCATGGGAATATTCTCCTCATTAAGGTCTAACCTGCCATAAAGGCAACGCCAGCGTGCCTTTAATCTGCCAAAAGCACATTCAACTGTCATCCGGCACCTACTCAGCCTGTTGTTGAAACGCTCCTTACTGCTGTCCAGGTGTCCCATGTAAGGTTTCATGAGCCAGGGCTGTAAGGGGTAAGTTTGGTCTCTCAGGATCACTATGGGCATTTCCACATCCTCCACTGTAATCTTGTGGTCTGGAAAGAAAGTCCCCGCTTGCAGCCTTCTGTACAGGCCGGTGTTCCTGAAGATGCATGCATCTTTCCAGACCACTCCGCGTTAATGTCTGTGAAACGCCCACAGTGATCCACAAGCACCTTCAACACCACGGAGAAGTACCCCTTCCTATTGATGTACTCTGTTACAAGGTGGTCTGGTGCTAAAATTGGAATATGTTTGCCATCTGTCATCCCTCCACAGTTAGGGAAACCCATCTCTGCAAAGCTGTCCACTATTTCATGCACATTTCCCAGAGTCACAGTCCTTCATAGCAGGATGCGATTTATTGCCCTAAAAACTTGAATTAATGCAGCACCAATGGTAGACTTCCCCACTCCAAATTGATTTGTGACTAGGAGCAGTCTGGAGTCGCCAGCTTCCAGACAGCGATTGCCACACACTTCTCTACTGAGAGGGCAGCTCTCATTCTGGTGTCCTTGCACCACAGGTCTGGGGCCAGCTCAGCACACAGTTCCAGTAAGGTGGCTTTACGCATCCAAAAGTTCTGTAGCCACTGCTCTTCATCCCAGACCTGCATGATGATGCGATTCCACCATTCAGTGCTGCTTACCCTAGCCCAAAAGCGATGGTCTACCCTATGCAGTTGCTCTGTGAATGCCAAAAGCAATGTAAAATTGCTGCTATCCATATTATGCAGAATGTCGGGTGCCTGCGAGTCTTCCTCTATCAGTAATTTCACAATTAACTGCACTGCCATGCATGATGTCCTCATGACACTTAACAGAGCATAGGAGCGAAGTGCAGGATCCATTCCTTCTCATTTCAGATGCTGGGGTGCACAGCAAAGAATGGCCGTTGAAAAAAATGGCGCAAAAGAAAGCCGGAAGCAAGTGGAGGGCTAGGACACAAAGCAATGCATGACGGGACCTATAGCACGGTTCCAAGATGCACCATGATCAGCCCCGCCTTCCCACAACACCTAGCGACAGAAGGTGTCGCCCTGCACTGTGGGATACATACCCACAGTGCATTGCTCACACTGTCAATGATGATGCCTACAATGTGGATGTCATCTGTCGCCAGAGGGGGCTAGTGTGAACAGGCTTTTCCGATTTTTATTAAGTTGACTTTTGGGTGTCAATATAAGTGTAGTCGACAAAACTTGGTAGTGTAGAGAAAGCCTTAGGCAAAGATCTTTCACGTAGGAAGATCAGCATCTTTTACTTCTGTAGAAGGTCCTGACTAAGGGAAAGTCTGCCATGGCTGGGAAGAATGATGACTGGTGAGAGAAATCAATCTTGAACAAAGCCTGTACCTTGCTAGAATAAGTTTTAGATGTTTAAAGGCGTGTCTTTGCTTCTTAGTTGCTTGTAACCCATTCTAACTTTATTCCTTTTACTTGGCATCACCTAACCTATGTCCTGTTGTTAATGGATGTGTTTTATTTAACTATAAACCAACTCAGTGCTGTGTTTGTAGGGAATGGTGTATTTACCCCTCTTAAGTTGAGATGTGCTTTTGTCTCTTTAAAGGAACAAACAAACATTATTTCCCTGACCTGTCCAGGGGGAGGGCTGGGCATTACAGAACACACAGATTTGGGACTGGGAGTGTGTTGAGGTCACCTTGCTGGTTGTAACGCAGGCTAGTGGAAGGCAGAGTGGGGCTGAGAGGTTGTAGACAGGCTGTTGGGGTTGGAGTTGCTGAACCAGGGCTGGCTGCATAGCACACAGATCCAGGGCACGACCTGGATGCCTGTTGCTGACTTTAACTAGGTAAGGGGCTGTTTAATTGTGGTGTAGACTATTGGGCTGGGGCTGGAGGGTGAGTGGAAAGGTCACAGAACTTGGGCTGCAGCCCGAGCCTGAATGGCTACACCGCAATTAAACATCCCCTTAGCCCAAGTCAGCTGGCATGGGCCGGCCATGGGTTTAATTGCATGGGTTTAATACATACCCTGAGCCTCCCAGGCTGGGAGCTACAATAGCAAAGCATTGTGAGGCACTCAGGGTTACAGGGTAAGAAGTGACACAATCCCTTACTGGTCTGGATTTCATCTCCAACAAAATCTAGATTTGAAGACCCAGTAGTAGAAACCTCAGCATGTTTTTAAGTTATAAGGCTTATGTAGACCTTGGCATGTGCTTGGCCAATGGACATACTCAGTAAACCGCTGAACAATTCTCTGATATTATAGGACAATTGGCATGTTTTGTGATCCTGCCTAGAAAAGGAGGACTTCAGCACCAACAGCTTATTATCCTGTGCACTCCCATCAGCAGATATCTCCCCGAAGTTACACACAATATCTTGTAATTCAGTCAGTGACCCTTAAGGGATCAACAGAAGCTGGTGCTGGAAAGAGCTTAGTGGGAGAGAGTGCTCAAAACCTTGAAAAAACCCAGTGCTTTTACTGAAAGCTGTTCTGAAGAGCTCTTGAAGCAGATCAGCGGAGTGGATGGGAAGATAGGCACTGAATGGCAAACTGCACATCCTAAAAACATCTTTAGGGACAGTATGTAGTTTGGGGCCAAAATTTAGTTTTGGGCTTTTATTATTTATTTATTTTCTTTTTTTTAATTTTATTTTAACCTAGAGGTATTCATTGCTTGAGCGTAGGTTTTTAAATGGCCCATAAATGGTCAACTTCTTTCATTCAGTTATTTTTCATTTATTAACAGGATGATTATAGTAGGAAAATTAATCATGGGCTTTAGAAGTCATGCAGGGTTTATGATGTCATATGATGTCATTACAGCAATACACCGAATTGTAAAAGTTCAGAGCGACCACCCTGTACCACCAGGCTGAATAATGGAGCATTCATTCATTCAACCAAGTTGCAGCATAAAATATTCCATAGACTCTCTTCAAATAGAAAATGTGGCGTATGGGAACATGTAGTGCAAAGCTGCCCTTTTGAAGCTGTAATCGTAGTCTGTACTACAGGAGTGATATATATTCAAATTCCCAGAATTCCTTGTGTTAGAACTGTACAGTCTCTTCAAAAATGAGTGACTGAGAAATACCGGTTAGTTCTGGGGAACTTGTAAGAACAAATACTACAGGCCAAGTTCTGCTGTGTTTACACTAATGTAAATCTGGAGTAGCTCAACTGAAGTCAGTTTTGCCTGGTGTGACTAAATGGGAGAGAATACAGATCTTGGGAGACTGAGTGACCAATGACTGCTCTAAACCACAGAGAAAATGAGTTTAGCAATCTTGGACTGTTGAATAATGATTCATTTTATAATGTGACCACAAAATGTAGCTGAGTCAGTAATGATTGCTTCAAACGGATCATGAAACTGAATGAGCAAGGAGACTGGATTACATTTAGTAGGTCTAAGTGTCCGTTTCAGGCCAAAGGTCAAGGATTCTTGGTTAAGCTTTTGCTTGGGGTTTGGGAGGGAGTCTGCCTGCGACAGAGAAAAATAAAGGTCTCACTCTTTAGTGCTTAATATCACTTAAAATCATCTTAACTACTGTACTGACCCCCCCAAAATTAAAGCAACATTAACAGTCTTATGTACAATACTTATAGAAGATACTCATAGCACTATGGCAATAAATATGTACCATGAAGGAAGGAAGATGAAACAAACTTTCACGGAGATTCTTTGCAGACTTGTAATTAAATCCAGATTTAGCAGAAGTATCGTTACATTATCAAGATTAGTTTGGCAACCCGGAAGTTAAACTTCTTACTATCATACCCCACGGGATAGAAAACTACCATTGCACTGGGACAAGTGACCTCAAACAATGCATTCGTGCTCAAGCAGAGAGTCCCCCTTTTGTTCAGACACTGAGATTTGTTGCAGGTGTTGCTATGGCAAGATGGGGCAGAAAATCCCATTTTGAGGTTAAAGCGAGATATTTAGAAATTAAAGGGAGACAGAGTTCGAGAGCATAAATTAATTTAGCGATGATAATTGCATTATTGCACTGTCTTGTCATGGAAATAGCTATTCCTAAGGGAGTCTATTACTGTGTTAAGACTTAGACTATTATAGTGTTAAGAGTGTGGTTCTTTGAAAGTGCTTTAGCTTTTGTGAATGATCAACATCTGTCTTTCTACTTTTATTTACTTTTAAGTAATAAAGTTTAGGTCAATAGGAGCTCAACCCCGCAAGGTGCCTGAGCTTCCTCTGAGTTTTAATTGTTAGAGTGCTCAGAGAATTTGCTCATAAATTGAAATAAATAACTAAATTCCCATTTGAATCAAGCAGAGTAGGTTCTCAGTAATTGCCTGATTGGGACTATAGATTTTGATGCATTTTCTCTAGGTAATTGTTCCTTTATTTCAAGCAAAATTGTGCTTTTCCCAAATAAAAATGGGATGGTCAGCTATCAGGTGTGGGTTTTGCTTATTGGCTATTGGTGGTGCAAAGTGTTAGGTATGTAGAGGACTTCCTTAGTGATTTAAGTTACTTGAAAGAAGAAAAGTGAACCCAAAGTTCCTTTATATTGCTTGTCTTAATGGGACTCTGCTATTTCACAACCACTTTAACCACTTATACTTGAAGCTATAGTCTTACTGCCATCCAGCCTTCCATCTGGTCTCCAGCAAAAGGCTAAACAACGTATTTATAATCCAATAAGAAGAGCTGCTCAGAACAATTTTCTCTTAATGCTCAAAATCGGGGAGCTCTAGGTGCTTAAATATATATGTCTCTCTGTGTGTGTGTTTGATATAAAATAATATCACTTTTAAAAAAAGCAATGGTAAGATATGATATGGCCCTTAGACAGTTTTAAGAGGGCGTGAAGACTAAAGTTCCTTCCTCCTACACATGAAGGGGATGCTTAGATATGGAAAGAGAGAGCTCAAAGCCATGATGTATAGATAGAAGATGTGGTGTTAAAGTGAAAAGTAATGGCTCAGGATAGCATTTGACTCATTTGACCTAATATGCAGAGTCCCTAGTCTGGATGGGACAGATCCTTGGAGTCCCTTAGATGTGCATCTACTATTGGTCAGTGACTGATGGTGAGCCATGCTTTGTATGCTGCTGATGTTGGGAATGGAACATTCTCCTCCTTCTGTCCACCTGTAAATGAAAAATGCACAACCAGAGCACAGCAATAGCTGGTCTAACGGCTAGAGCACAAGACAGGTAGTCAGGAGACTTGGGTCCCGTTCCCAACTCTGCCTCTGACTTGCTGTGTGTCTTTGGAAAGTCACCGGTGATTAGTGTTGCTGGTCTATTACGGGTGCACAAGGGTCCCTCACCCCTCTGTGCCGGGGTCAATTACAGACCCAGTCCTCGCACTCTCTGCAGCCATAGGCAGTAGACTCCTCAGAGTGAATGGAGCAGCGTAAGGACAAGGCCATGGCTGCTGCTCCTTCCATGTTGGGCAGCAAAGCTGAGCTGTCACGGGGGAGGAGAGGGGAAGGGAAGGAGAGTGCATGCTGCAGTCCATTGGAACTGCCTTTCTGGTGCATCTCCTCGGAATCTCTGGAGGCATTCTGAGTGTGTGTGCTGGCATCAGCTCCAAAGATGAGTTTGGGGGCTTTTAGGGACCAGCTTTTCTAAACTGGGCTCAGAGGGTCATGCCTGCAAATCAGAAGTATTTCTGTTCATCCAGCTGGTTTGTAAGACTGATATTGGCATGTTCAAATGGTCATTTGCGCATGAGTTGGGTTACTCCCCACATTAGCCGTGTGCATGTGCCATCATTCAGTTTAGCAGGCGCAAATGCGAGGGCTTTGCAGGTACTCCGTATGCGCTGACTCTGAAAAATCAGTAGAGTAGAGCTGATTAGAAGTTCTCAAAAATTAAAAACATTTTTCAGACTTGCTCAGGTCAGCATAGTCAACTAGAACTGGGCCAACCCTGGTTAGGTGCTTTCTATGATACGATATTTGCCAGTTACCATTTAGACTAAGGCATTTATAGTGTCGGAGAAAAACTATATTCACTAGTTTCCGCTTTTTGAGTCACGCTTGGAAGAACATTTTTTGTAGAATCTCATTAAAGGCAGAGCCAAGATTTCTGCAGTTTCATAGTTCTTATTTGACAGTATCAGCATTCATATTATTTGCTATAGTGATTTTTTTTGTTTCATTTAACATTATTTAGTTGAGAAATTTTTCACTGTATCATCTCTATTAAACACATCTCATGTTCGTGGTTAAACTTAGGAGTTTTGAGTGCCCACAGATTCTATCTGGCCCCTAGTACTGAGCTTTGGAAAGGAGGATTGAATGCTTTAAAATGTGGTTATCTGTTCTCTTACCAACAACGTGACTTATCTTTAGCCTACAAATCACAATGAATCAAAATGATTTTAAAATAAAAAAAAGGTTAATTGAGTAGAGAAATGTTTTTCCATAAACGTTGCATTCTTTCTTTTTGGATAAGCAGACATATAAAACACTGTAAGTACACCCACAGCATTCATTCGTATTAAATGAATACACTTTTTTTATACTAGCTGTGCATGGTAAGTGAATAATTTCTGTCTTAAATTATACATTTTTCCTTTGTGGTTACAACCAAAATTATACAGATTCCCCCATGTGGAATTATATCCTGAACTGGTCTCCCTGGTGGTATTTTTAAACCTTTCTCTAAATAATGTGCACTGTTTTAATTAAAGCAAGTAACAATTATCTTGGAGCTATTGGTTATGTCAGTTTGAGTTGCCACTTAAATTCTTTTCTTCTCACAATTAACGATATAATAATCATTTCTAAGGCAGTCTGTGATGGGAACCCTAGTCACATCACAGCAGACGGGTCATTATCATAGCAGGGGAAAGTAAGTATTTCATGTGGACCTTCCCTGGGGGAAAGCATCAGGAAGAAGACAGTAGCTTGCATTTCTTTTGCTACGCTGGGACTGCTGTGTCCCCAAAATAGAGCCAAAGCCGAGTGATCTTTAACTCCACTTGAGCCATCTCTCAAGCACTTGTGAACTTTTTCTTTGTAATATCGCTTCAGCTGTACTTCTTACTGCTGCAAGGTCCCCCGTGCTGCTCCTGTTTCAGGCTTGTCCAGTAAAGGATTTTTCATCAACTAATAGCCATGATTTCAAATAAAACTTTGGTTGTAATAGGATCCAAGCTTAGGTGTATGATCATATAAGCAAAAAGTGCACAGGGGCTTTGAGTGGAATGAAGCCCCCGCCTCCCTCGGTATTTTTGTCTAACATATGCCACTCTATTAAAAATAATTACTTTGGTTCCTTGGAGGGGAAGAGGCAGGATTTTTTAAAAAGTTTGAATCCAGTTCTGAATGGGCAAATAAATTCCGGAGATTAGTTTTCATTTGAAAAGCCTCGTTTAAATGGTACCTTGATTTGAATGTCAGCCAGTTTAATTTAGATTATTGCTTATTACAATTAACCTGGTGTTGGGCTCTGCTTGTCTCATTAGCAATGTGGCTGATGATTATATTTGGAATCTTAGTCATCCCATTTAGACTCAGCATTTCTAGTCACCTGAGGGAACTGACCTGCGCTACCAAAGAGCTATCCAGAAAGAGTATCATTCTTGTGTACAGTGGTGATGGCTTCAGGAAGGGGATAAAAGACCATTTCCCATAGCAGAAGGAATGAGTTCATCTTCTTCGTGCAGTAGAATACATCTAATCTAAACCGGCATCAGTAGGAGACTGTTAGGGTTAAAATAAATGTCTGAATAAAATTCCTTATTGGTGTCACTAAGGAAACCGTACAATAGTATAGGAGAAAGACCTGAAAAAAAAATGGAATGTAACTTTCAGCAGTTCGGCTTTTGATTTACATTTTGCATGTCACTCATCTTAGAGATGTACACACGTATAGTTTCACTATCTGTGTGCATAAAGGCATTAAAGGGTTTATTTATATATAAAAACAGAAAGAGAATAGTGATACCATTATCCTGCACAATGTAAATGTATATTAATGGGAAACTGTCCAGTTGGTAAGATAAAAATGTAGGTTTGGTGGGGGAGGAAAAAGGGTTTTACAAAACCTAAAAATAAGTGTACTGTTTTTCCTCCTAATTTAAATTCAGCTTTTATTTTAATATATCAACTTCTGTACAGTGTTTGCTACCTTAGTATGTCAATTGTGCAAATACCGGAGAACGAGTAAGTGAAACAGCCCTTCCTGACCTCTTTATATATGTGTGTGTATAATATTTGCAGCTACTAAAGACATTACAAATGTTATGTAAAATATTTATTCCTTCAAACAGTTAATTATATCTACAAAATCTGACCACGGGAAATTGTATTTAAAAGATATGCTTGCTATGGCAGCAAATCAAAATGGACTGTGTTGATGGAAAAATGAAATGTTCATTACTTCATAATTTTGGGTAGGCCAAGTGCAGTCTGTAGGTTAAATATGGCCTGTAGATTTCTCCAACATGGCATGTAACTTTAATGTGCAGATTTGCCCTGTGGAGACTGCATATACCAGCATGCAATATTCTGCTTTCATCCCAGAGGGCAGCTCTGCTGCGTACTGGGATTGGTAGTCTCAGTGGGCTGTATTGCCCTATTATATAGACTGCTCTATTTTGCACAAATTAAGTGACACCCTCAGGCTCCTGGCAATTTGCCTTTTCACCCCTCTATTGGGCAAATTTGGTCACCTGTGTCACAGATAAATCACGACTGTTATTTTAAGAGGCAGCTGTGGTGAAGTGAAAGCTCCCTCGCTGATCCCAATAGGTTAGACACACTGAGGTCTGGCTAACGTCTGTTTGTCCTGGATTTAAATTGTTACTTTCAGGACAATGTGCCCAGTAGCAGGATGGGAAGAAAAGTTGTGACTCACTCTAATAGAGTATAATTCTTTGCTTTGGGGTGGGAGGAGGAGGTGTTAGAGGTTTGAGGTTTTGGGATTATTGTTGTTGTGCATTTTGGAGGTGGCTGGCCAGAATTATGAGATAAAAGAAGTTTGGTGTGGGTGGGTGGGAAGGGAAAAGGAAGCTGAAAATTATGTGGCACATGATTGGTGGGTGAATAGGATCTGACCAGTGGCAGAATGACTCTTCCACAGTAAGAGGAGAGTGAGTTCTCATCCGGGATTGTGAAAGTTTATCCAAACTCTGATGTATCTTCTCTGTGCTCCATTTTGGGAGCAGAAAAATGTGTTCATTTATTTCTAAGAAGCTAGATATGAAAAGAAGATTTTTGCTTTGTACCAGAAGAGGGTCCAAGGGAATCACATTTTGTAACCGCCTCTCACCAGTTCCTTTGTGTGGCTTTGTCTGCCATATATTACCGTAATCCTCTATTTTAATAAACGTTGGTCCTGGTCCTGCTTCATTTGGCACTAACTGGCAGCCTTGATGGGCATTCTCAACAGAGAGGTCAAGGATTCAGAGAGATCAAGCTACCCTCTTAGCCCTAGAGGAGGTATTCCCAGGAGGTATCGGAGACATACAGGCAGGGATGCGTGGAGAAGTTTGCCTTGCCATTGCCCATTCTGCACCAGTTTAGCTGACAAATAAAAGGATTCAGCCTCCCAGACTGTCAATCTGTTGTTTTTATACAAGCAATGAAATGAATTTAACTACAGAATAAGTAAAGGAGATGAAAGATAAGCCAGCATTGTTGGCCCACCAAGAATAAGAGAGGAAGAAAGTAGCCCGCTGCCCATACTGTAAAGGTTAAACAGGGCTTCAGCTTCTTTGGGTATGTCTACGCTGCATTTAGACACCGCGATTGGCCTGTGCCCTCCCACCTCGCAGGGTCCTAGAGCCTGGGCTCCAGCCCGAGCCTGAACATCTACACTGCAATGAAACAGCCCCTTAGCCTGAGCGTCATGAGCCCGCACCAGCTGACATGGGCCAGCCATGGGTTTTTAATTGCATTGTAGACATACCTTTTTAACAAACTGCCACTGAACAGTTTGTGAAGTTTGATTGTGAAATACCCACCTAAACCCAGTGGTACCTAGAAAACAGCATCATTTGCTGATTCTTATTGACTCACCCGTAACTAACTCATTTGAGTTAGCGTTTTTGCCATCTCTTTGGGTGGAGGTGTTCTGTATTTATATTGTCATTGTATCAAAAGGCCACCCAGGCTGGGACTTCATTGTGCGAGGCTTTGTACAAACGTGTAGCAAATGATGACTCTTTTCCAGAGCATTTGCAATGAAGAAAACAAGAGTTGTTGTGTATTATATCCGTGATAATCTCAATGGATTTTCATCTCCCATAAAACCAGCTGTTAAGTGGAAAGTAGAGGTGGAATTTCTATGAGATCTGGTTACATTTGTGGCCGGGCATTAAGATGTGTGTGCTTGGTACTTACCATTGATGCATGCTGCCAATCAAAAAGGAAACAGAAAAGCAGGAAGAGAGTAAAAGCTGCCTCAAATGAGAGTGAGACGAAGACCTAACGGTAAATAAAAATGACCCCAAATTTATCATGTAAAAAACCCCTAAACATAACCATGATTTTTTTTTTTAAATCAATTCATCATTTTTAGTGGCCTGACTCATAATTTTTGAACACAAAGTTGGCAGTATAAACGTTGCCAAAAAGATAAAGGTAGTGCTGGGAGAAAATGGGCCAATGTAATGGGAGTGCACCCGCAATATAACTGGAGCTGCTAGGTACAATTACTGGTTGCAGTAAGTCATTACCTCTGGCAATGATCTGCAACCTTTTTCTCTTTTTGTTATTGCTTGATATGAAACCCAATGTAGTTGAGCCCAATAACCAGCAGAAATTTATTTACAGTTATCCTAAATTTGGAAGTATTTTGCAATTCCTTGGAAGAAAAGTGGGGAGGGGAGGAATATGAGTCTGAGCCCTTTTTAAAGTGGGATTTAGTGAAGGAAAAATTAGCCCATAGAATCAATATTGAACTTATTGTCACATTTCTGAAAGCTTAAAATACTTTCAAATTGGGGGCAAACTGAATTCTGGCAACAGGATCAATTTAATGATATTTTGAAAAGAAATACTGCACATTTTAAGGATTTGATTCTGTGTACTTCTCTAATACTAATCAATCTGCAAAGGAAAAGTGGATTTATGCCCTTTGTTTTTGCTACTCTGCGAGGTATGAGGAAGACCTGAAGACTTTAAAAAAAAAATCCTGCTAGTTTTTGTTTTGATTTTAACTGCAAATATTAGGTACATTGTTTTCTCAAGTTTATTAAAGGTCTCATAGTGGATTCAGACCTTAATTGAAGGGGTTGAGGTATTATATCATTAGCAAGAGAACTTTTCGCCAGCTGTGTGTCAGGCGTTTGAGTTAAATAGGTGGAAACTGTCATAATTCTAAGCAGTCAGGCAAAGACAAAAAACCAAAACCCCACAACATCCTTTTTTTTTTTTTCATAGATTCTAGGACTGGAAGGGACCTCGAGAGGTCATCGAGTCCAGTCCCCTACCCTCATGGCAGGACCAAATACTGTCTAGACCATCCCTGATAGACATTTATCTAACCTACTTTTAAATATCTCCAGAGATGTCCACACTCAGTTGTTCATATTCCTTCCTTGGTGCTTATGACATCACCCTACCAATTCTTCAGTCGTTCATATCACTTCCCAGAAGTAAGGAAGATAAGAGCTGAATTTCTAATGTGCTTAAAAAAAAAGGGGGGGGGAAGGGTGCAGGGTAGGGAGGAAGCAAGGGAAAAAAGTAGGTTTTCTTTTACACTGCTTCTTCCTGACCCTGTACGTCATCTTATTCTCAAGAACTGATGGCTGTTGAATTCCTCTACAGAAAGACATTCTGGTTTTTTATCTCTGCAATCTTGGCCTTGCTTTCTTCCCTCCATAGAGTTCTGTTGTTGTGAGCAGGCAGGCTATTTGGATTCATAGGAGTATTGCTCTCCTAAAGGAGTCAAAACAATGTCAGTGGATTCAGCTTTAGACCTATTAGCCTCCACAATGCCTATTAATAATGGTCATTTATAACATTAAAAATGTGTTTAAAAATATTAAGCTGCAGTGCAACGTTAGTGTATTTTACTGCTCAGTGGATCTCTTTTCTACATGAGATTTTTGGGTGTAACATTGCATTGGGCAGTACAGATGAGGGAATTGTTTGGAGCTCCTCGAAAACATCTAGAATTTTTTTTAATCAAGAATTTCTTCTTCCCCAAAGAAAAACAATCCTCTTCCCCCCAAAAAAGGGAGGGGGAAAATTCTCTGCTGTCTCTGCCCTTCTGGAACCACAAATTAATTGTAAAATCTAAAAAAGGACTTTTCCAAGGTTTTGAATCCTAGGACCTGTGAAGATCTCAAAGATTGTACATTCAGGATCCCATGTTCTCCTGAATGTATTCTGTATTCTGCATTTTGTTGGCAGTAAACAGTTGAAGATTAAAATAAAAAAGCCAGGGCAATTCTGCCTTCATTTACCCCCTCGGCAGCTCCTTGCAGGTCATTAGGTTTGCATGGTTATCATTGAGGGCAGAATGTAGAGCACAGGTAGGCAACCTATGGCATGCGTGCCAAAGACGCCTCGCAAGCTGATTTTCAGTGGCACTCAACACTGCCCAGGTCTTGGTCACCGGTCTGGGGGACTCTGCATTTTAATTTAATTTTAAATGAAGCATATTAAACATTTTAAAAACCTTATTTACTTTACATACAACAATAGTTTAATTGTATATTATAGACTTATAGAAAGAGACCTTCTAAAAATGTTAAAATATATTACTGGCACGTGAAACCTTAGATTAGAATGAGTAAATGAAGACTCGGCACACCACTTCTGAAAGGTTGCCGACCCCTGATGTAGAGCTATATAACATGGGACCTTCTGGACATCATACAGCTGACAAGTTGCTATTAAAGAATCTGCTATTGTACAATACGAAGGGAAAGAAACCAACATAGTGTCCCAGGAATGTGTTGACTGATTGAAATGCTCCAAAGCAAGACCATCAGGAACTGTTATTAAATGGCAGCCTGAGTCTCTGCACATGACAATCTGTAAAGAATGTTCTCTGAACAAAAGATATGATGAATTTGGATGCTAATGGCCAAGAGGTGCTGTACATCTGTTGCTCCCATTAGTCAGAGTTAAGGGAACTCAGCCCATCCTGGGACCAGGCCTGAAAGACCCTAAATGTAGAAAACAGAGTGTGCCCAAAAGACAGCTGTGAAACTGAGGAAGATGCAGCACATTGTACTTAATGGGTATTACACTAGTGTGGCAATCTGGGCCTGACACTGAAAAGTATTGGTGGAAACAAGTCTAGTTCCATGGCAAGGTATGAGAAGCAAGCCTATTTTTGTAGGCTGTCATTGAGTGTAGCTCCTTCCCTTGGGAAGGAAGTTGAGGCACTGAGCTAATGTGAGTTATCAAGGGCATCTGCTAATATCAGTATAATATGATGACAATCGATTGTCATTCATGCTCTTTGATTATTCAAAAGATATTGGTTTCATGTCTTTGACACAGTGCTTTAGAGGAAAGATTTTCTCTGTGTCACACAAAAGAAATGAGAGCGAGAGAGAGAGAGAGAGAGAGAGAGAGGCATTTCTTTCTCATTCTTGCAGTCCTTCACCTTGGTCCAAGCTAAGGGCAAATTTATCTCAGAAATGCTAAAAGGAAAATATCATGCTAGGCAAGTACTCTTATGAACAGGAGAAATTGACATACAAAAAAATCTGAACAGATATTCTAGCAATCCAACCCCCATCACCATTTGTTATGTTCCCTTGTATAACAATTTAAATAACAATCTCATGAAATAAATAACTGAACATCAGACATGGTTTTTTCCATATCCTGACCAATATTTTGGCAGTTTTTCAAAAAGAACGGGAGTTTTGAAAATTAAATAAAGGCTTCTAAAATAACCAGTTTTAGAAAGTTTTATTAAATTTGCAGAATAATTCTGTTCTCTTTCTTTCAATAGAGTCTTTATTAATTTAGTCTAGTTACTTAGTGACTATATTAAATTAATCTAATAAAAGTCAGGATTCTAACATAACGTTTCCCAAATGTGAAGCAGCATCTATTACATGAGACAAAACCTCTCTATATATGGGTTTATATGTTGTTGTATAATTACAAGGCATCAGACTGTTCAGTGTGTGTTATTCAAGTCAAATACTTCACTACAATGTATTCAGGAGGAGGGGAATGAGGAAAACTAGCACTCAAAAAATTAAAAGTCCTAGCAGAGGACCATATAGCAAAGCTATTTTTTATCCCTGAAAGCAGTCCAAAGTTCAGTAATTGAACTGTATAACGCTAGTGATCTTCTATTGACAGTCTCTTTTACAAATATATATATATAATTGCAGCTATGTAAAATAGCCACATTAGTGTAGATTCTTAAGGCCGGAAAGGACCAGTATGATCATCTAAACTGACTGTCTGTACGATGCATGCTATTTTCACTGTAGAATTCCACTGACACATATATATTATTGTGTGCTTAAAAAGCATACTCTTGCCCCCAGAGCTGCAGGTAAAGCTAGTGTCAAACACATGCCTTTCAAATGAAGGTCACCTTTTTGTTCGCAACCTAAAGTTGTACACGACTCGTCAACTGAGATGGAGTGTTAATCATTCAAGAGGTGTGGGTGTTCCTGTTGATTTGTGGATGTGTACATCACAACATAATCGCAGAGTTTATTCCTGTTCTCTCACTGAATTATTTATTATGGTCTGAAGTGAGGGGGGTTTCTTTTGTATTGGCATAAACAGAGGATTATGTTTATTGTGTGCTTTCAATCACTAAATCACCAGTATGTCAAAGGGATAATGCTGCTTGCCTCATAGGGACAATTAAGCCTTATGAGGTTTAATTAATTAATGTTTTATAAAGTGCTTTGGGATCCTCAGCTGAAAGGTGTTTTGGAAGTGCAAAGGAGAATTATGCTGATTACACCGGTCTACAATTTTTGAGAAGTCGTCTGCTTCAGAGAGAAAATGTGCTATTTATTATGTATTTTGATGTGCTGAATTCAAATATGACAATTAAAACAACTGGCTACTGTTTCTAAGATATTTAAGTTTTTACATTTTATGTCTATGTATATTGTGTAGATAGTAGAGTTTTAATCATAAATTGTAAACCTAGGTCTTTTCATGTGTGTATGGTTGCTTTACATGATAATATTTCACCTGTCCTGTTTATGTAACACTTTAAAAATCAGCAAAAGAGTTATATAAATAAAATTTATTCTGAAACAAAAGGCAAAAAACTATTATGTACATAGTTTAGTCCTATTCAGTGTCTACTCGGCGCTTCTTGGCTTGTCTCTTGTATTCATTAAATGGAGCATCTCTTGTCACTGTCCAGCAATAGTCTGCAAGCATTGATGGGCTCCATTTGCCCTGATAGCGTTTCTCCATTGTTGCAATGTCCTGGTGAAATGGCTCGTCGTGCTCCGCAGTTCAGTGGAAAAAAATCTAGATGAGAGTGCAAAAAATGTATCTTTAGTGACATGTTGCAACCAAGGCTTTTGTATGCCTTGAGGAGGCTTTCCACCAACAACCTGTAGTTGTCTGCCTTGTTGTTTCCGAGAAAGTTTATTGCCACTAAGTGGAAGGCTTTCCATGCCGTCTTTTCCTTGCCACGCAGTGCATGGTCAAATGCATCATCTCGAAGAAGTTCACGAATCTGAGGACCAACAAAGACACCTTCCTTTATCTTAGCTTCACTTAACCTTGGAAATTTTCCACGGAGGTACTTGAAAGCTGTCAAGGCCATTGACAAAACACAAGCAAAGTTCTTCATCAGACCCAGCTTGATGTGCAAGGGTGGTAACAAAATCTTCCTTGATTCAACAAGTGGTGGATGTTGAACACTTTTCCTCCCAGGCTCCAATGACTGTCGGAGTGGCCAATCTTTCTTGATGTAGTGGGAATCTCTTGCACGACTATCCCATTCGCAGAGAAAACAGCAGTACTTTGTGTATCCAGTCTGCAGACCAAGCAAGAGAGCAACAACCTTCAAATTGCCACAAAGCTGCCACTGATGTTGGTCATAGTTTATGCACCTCAAAAGGTGTTTCATGTTGTCATAGGTTTCCTTCATATGGACTGCATGACCAACTGGAATTGATGGCAAAACATTGCCATTATGCAGTAAAACAGCTTTAAGACTCGTCTTCGATGAATCAATGAACAGTCTCCACTCATCTGGATCGTGAACGATGTTGAGGGCTGCCATCACACCATCGATGTTGTTGCAGGCTACAAGATCACCTTCCATGAAGAAGAATGGGACAAGATCCTTTTGACGGTCACGGAACATGGAAACCCTAACATCACCTGCCAGGAGATTCCACTGCTGTAGTCTGGAGCCCAACAGCTCTGCCTTACTCTTGGGTAGTTCCAAATCCCTGACAAGGTCATTCAGTTCACCTTGTGTTATGAGGTGTGGTTCAGAGGAAGAGGATGGGAGAAAATGTGGGTTCTGTGACATTGATGGTTCAGGACCAGAAGTTTCATCCTCTTCCTCGTCTGAGTCAAGTGAGAATGATTCTGGTGCATCAGGAACTGGCAGTCCTTCTCCATGGGGTACTGGGCATATAGCTGATGGAATGTTTGGATAATGCACAGTCCACTTTTTCTTCTTTGACACACCTTTCCCAACTGGAGGCACCATGCAGAAGTAACAATTGCTGGTATGATCTGTTGGCTCTCTCCAAATCATTGGCACTGCAAAAGGCATAGATTTCCTTTTCCTGTTCAACCACTGGCAAAGATTTGTTGCACAAGTGTTGCAGCATATGTGTGGGGCCCACCTCTTGTCCTGATCTCCAATTTTGCAGCCAAAATAAAGGTGATAGGCTTTCTTAACCATAGTGGTTATACTGCGCTTTTGTGATGCAAAAGTCACTTCACCACAAACATAGCAGAAGTTATCTTCACTGTTCACACAAGTACGAGGCATCTCTGCTCACTTTGGCTAAACAGAAATGTGTCCCTTTGCAAAATCAAACACTGACAAATAAGAGCGCACGATACTGTATGATTTCTAGAGCTGATCTAGGGCAATTTGTTCAGCAGAGTGATGTAAGCTTCGTTATGATTGCATCATCCATGACTTCTAGGAATAACATGATGCAATTCATATCATGTATGACGCAATACCAGCTTCAGATTGCATCATTCATTGTTTTGCCTAAAAAGCAAGTACTGTCCAAACCCAGTCATAGATTTATTCATAGATCCAATCAAAGATGTATTTTAGTCATTTCTGGTTTAAATTGAGATCCCTTCCCTTTATAACTCACTTATCCTCCGCCATTCCCAAGTCAAGGGTCATATACTGACCCAATAGCATATCTTGAAAACTAGAGCCAATCAACAATTTTAAGCATCATTTTCGTTCTCAGTGACCCAGAATTAGTAAAGTTTGACTACATTTATTTCAGAAGCATTTTGGCTGTAGAGCAGTGTTATTTTTTCCATCTATTCTCACCCCAATATGTCACTGATTCAAATTCAATAGAAAAATGTAGGCCCCGTATAACAGACTCCAAACGCAGTACAAAATCTGTTATAAAATCTGGTATAAAAGCTTGAAGAAGCAGCTCAGTAATATAATACAAAAATTAATACAATCAGTTAAAAGAAATTTGCCCCATTGGTCGCTTTCTCCTTTCTACTTGAAAAGTCATTCCCTGCAATGGTTTAACAATAGTAACTACAGGAGCCTTTATGCTGCTATGTGCTGATGATGTACTACAACCAGGCCACAGGTTAGAAAGACAGGCTGAGTTATTATATACTGCAGGATAGTGATTTCCCGTGAACTAATTTATGGATAAATAATTCTATGTACTTGTTATATAGGACAGGCAGTTTTTAATTTCTTTAAGAAAGCACATCTGAACAACAGTAAATTACCTGCTATAGCATAGGGACAAGACCCTCTGAAGCAGGTAAACAGATGCAATCACTGTCACAAGAACTTACCAGTCTCTTCAGCAATAGAAGTAAAGCTGTGAACAGAGACTCCATGGTTTAGAACAGTGGTTCTTAACCTGCAACCCATGGGCTACTTGTAGCCCAGTCAGCACACAGCTGTGGCCCATGTGACAGCCTCAGGGCCATATAGGTAGTATATAGTGTGGATGTGGCCCACATAACACATAGAAAGCTGCATATGTGGCACACAGTGGTGAATAGGTTGAGGACAAGGTGGGTGAGGTAATATCTTTTATTGGACCAACTTCTGTTGGTGAGAGACAAGCTTTCGAGCTACACAGAGCTTTTCCTCAGGTCGGGGAAAGGAGAGCTCTGTTTAGCTCAAAAGCTTGTCTCTCACCAACAGAGATTGGTCCAATAAAAGATATTACCTCACCCACCTTGTCTCTCTAATATCCTGGGACCAACATGGCTACATCAATACTGCAAACAACTCTATGGCTTAATCATTCTAGGACCCAGGGTTTTATTGACAGTGTTTCATGGCCTTTAACTGGGAGTTTTATATATAAAACTATATATAAAACTATATCTATATATATATATATAGCATTAATATCCAAATACTTAAAAAAAAATTATGTCAGATTTCCCTTGAGTTTACATTGTGCTGGTAAGAAAAACGGTTAAGAAGTACCTCGTTTAAAAGAGAAACTATTTGTTTGATTAGACTTATAGCACTACAGCAAGTGATGCTGTTGTTATTCCCTGAATCTCGCATCCTCGGAAGCAAAGGTCTATGTGAGATATATTCAGTGTATAAGCAAGGAACTGGTGATTCTCCAGTGTCTCAGTCCACAAGGGGAGGGATCATCCTTGTTAACACCTCCACTCCTTACGTGTCTCTATGGGACACATTTGTTTATGCTGAAGAAAATGAAAGAGTTTGGTGTTGTGCACCAGCTAACCTGCATGGTTAGTATTGATAAATACCCTCCTTTACAGTGTTCATTAACCAGGATTCTTCTTTCTGAGCAAATATTTTATTTTATTTTAACCAAGGAATACTGAATTCTTTTCCCCTCTTCACTTTTTTTTAAACTATTGTTGCATTTTCATTGTGTACCTGCAAAAATTTGTGTGTGTGTGTGTGTGAATTATATGATCTTCTTAATTTGACCCATATGACTTTAAGCTCTGTTTTGGCATGTAAAGCGCTTTAAATAGTTTAGATTAATCCCTTGCAAACTTACTACAAATATGCTTTAAAAATATTGTTCAGGTTTGTCCATAGTCTGTAAAAGGTGGAAATTGGGAATAAATGTGGCAGATGTGAAGGAAGCTATTAACAATAGCACAAGGGATGTTCTGTTGTATGGTGCCTGTACATTCTGTTTGGAAGTGCTCCAGTTTTAAAGGTTTGATCCTGCAACTCTTATCTAAGTAATCCTTGCTTGCATGAGTAGCTCTATTAATTTCAATGATAGTACTTACATGAGTAAGGACTATTCATGTAAGTGAGGGTTGCAGGGTCTGGCCCTAATTGTGTAAATAGCCTAGAAAAGCCATAGCTAGTAAGGTGGCTTAGTGATTTAAGATGCACTTTTGAAACGTCTAGACACATTCACAAGTTCAAATCCTAATAGCATTGAGTCAGTCCTTCATTTTCTTGTGAGTTAAATACGTTGAAATCCAAGGCAGGTGTGAATCTTTTGGATGAGACCTTAAAAACTGAGCACATTAAACTTCCTGTAATTCTCTTTCTCTAAGCATGCTTGTTAAGCACCAAGTGTCTAGCCAAGATTTCCACTCCATCCACAGAGGGTCACTTGGTTGGCACCTCCTCCTCTACAAGTGGCTGCATTTTCTGTGGTCCTTGATATATGCAGTTTTAAAGTATTTTGGGATCTTTCTGAGTGAAAGGAGATATGCAAATTTAAAACGAGGCTGCATATCCTGTTCTTCAGTCTGCTACGCTGATCAGTAATCAACCTTGTTCAGTGACAGATGGCAACATTTTTGAAAATCAAGCTTATGAGAGGGCCTGTCTACAGAGGGCAATGGTTTTCAGGAGCTAATCTTGAAAATGCTCCAGCTAACACATCTGAGGCTATGTCTACACTACCGCAGCAAGTCGACCCACGCTACGCAACTCGATGTACCTTAGGTCGAGTTACTGTGGCGTCTACACTGGAAAAAAATCTCCCGTCGACTTACCTTACTCTTCTTGTCGGGGGTAGAGTACGGGCATTAACTGGAGAGTGATCTGCAGCTGATTTAGCGGGTCTTTACTAGACCTGCTAAATCGATCACCGGTGGATCGATCTCAGAGCATCGATCCCTGCCGTAGTGTAGACCTGCCCTCAGCCAGGCAGAGTGGAGGGAGAATAACTTCTTAAAAGCAGTTGTTGAAAAATGTTCTTCAAACAAAACCATTTAAAAGATATTTTTTTTTTGCCCCCTCAAACAGGCCGTTTCACATTTCAAGATCAGTTTTTGAAGGCTGTTCCGGAACACAGGTGGTTCCTCTGTGTAGACAAGGCCTCAAAATCTCCTCAGCTTGACCTAGTAACTTAGTGAATAAACTCCTGGCAATTAGTGTTTGTGCACTGTTTGCCAATCTCCACAAAAAGAGCCCCAAAGGGGTCATTGGTTTGTGAATGAGTGATTGAATTAGTTAATGGAAAAAGGTTGTGAAGTCGTAAAAGGATCAGCCTACAGATTTCTTGAGAATTCTGCTGCATCTCTTCCTCAAACAGTATTAAGGAAGGAGGAATGTTGTTCCTGTTTAAAATAGAGTATTTGTTCAGTAATCATTTATAAAGTGCCTCACTGATTCTCACACTCTCTCCAAGTCTTGGAGGGTGTCTCCGCTGCAATTAAACACACTCTCGGCTGGTCCTTGTCAACTGACAGGCTTCACATTGTGGGACTGTAAAATTGCAGGGTAGACGTTCAGGCTCCGGCTACAGCCCGGGCTCTGGGACCCTCCTGTTTTGTGGGATCCCAGAGCTTGGTCTCCAGCCTGAGCCCAAACATCTACACTGCAATTTTACAGCCTTGGAGCCTGAGCCCATGAGCCGGAGTCAGCTGACCCATGCCAGCTGCAAGGGTTTAATTGCAGGGTAGACATACCCTTCGGGCTCAATACAAGGTAAAAACACTATACAATACAAGTGAAGTTGCATAATTAAAGACCACAACCTTAAAAATTGGAAATTAGGCCATTAAGGTGTGTATCTAGGAAGATGATGCCTAGCTATCCTGGTGTTCACCTATCATGAATGTCGCATTAAAAACACCTTGAGAGTGGTAACAAATGAGAAGGGAACCTCTAGCCAAACTATGACTGTATGTACTGCTCAAATCCTGATGGAAAGTTATTTGGGGGAAAGAGAACTGGCATGCTTAAACAAGCTGGCACCAACATCCTATCTGCAGCACAACAGGTGCCTTAAATGCAGCTACAGTGCCATGAACGAAACCCCCTGTGGAGCATGCTGAAGCGCAGCATGGAAATCATGGCTTCTGGCTAGCCTAGGGACTAACTCAATATATATATTTTTAAATTTCACCCGTCACATCACACTGGCTAAAAAAATAGCGTGCATCAGCGGTGCTGTAACAAGGTGTAAAGGACTCACAGTAGGTGTTAACGTGCCCAAGCATTATGGTAACACCTGTGTTTGTCTAATTCCAGCCAAAACAGTTTCCTTTCCAACTGTAGAGAAGGATAAAAAATCTATCTAACTACCAGTAGTAGCAGACATTTCCTGTAAAGCGATTTATATAGTATTTCCCATGATGCTTTGGCCTGTGGTTTTGCTTTGAACTTTCCAGATTGGGACAACAACTCGCTAACTCCAGTGACCTCTACTGCCTCTTTGTCTCTCTCCAGTGCTGTCAGCACCAAACACTTGGAGACAGTGTTCTCTCACGGAGGTTCCTATAATTGAATGAAGAATAAAGCCTCTTGTAAAATGTGACCAATGTAGATGTGACTTATAGGGCACATATGATGCTTATTTTTTCAGTTATATGGAAACTTGAAGTGATTAAAAATAGTAAGCCCAGTGTTCTGCGAAGCTGATATAGATTTCTGGATTTTTCAGGTGACTTTGCATTATATTATTACATAGTATTAGAAGGGGCAAGGGAAGTTGGCAGCTAAACTGTTTCTCTAATATGTATTTCACTCAGTGGACCCTTGATGCTCATTTCACGACTAATGTATGCTGTACTATGTGCACGTCTCATTGTCACCAGAGATAACATTAAGTAAACTATCCCCTTCAGAAAAACAGCTTTTCTTGGCAAGTGGAATATGGCTTGAGGAGCCAGCTCTGGAGACATATGATACTGTGAATGAGTGCTGTGTGTTACTTCACTGGATCCGAGTCCAGGCACTATTTATACTGCAGCATATTCAGCACCAGATTGTTAAATCTGAATACTGAAACAGTGCATCATTTAAATGTTTTTGTTCCATGTATGCCCCACTTTCAAGCATTGGATGTCAAGCAACAATTATTAACTTTGTCTTGGACGAGATTCTACCCTTACCAAAAGCTTCATAACCTACTCTTGAAATGTTACTGAGTCTATACCAGAGTATCATATTGAGACTTCAAACTAGCAAAGAGAATGGTCTACTCCAGCTTCCCTCTCAGGGACTGTACATGGTAATGGAATACACTGTGAACCATTTGAAGATCTATTTCCCAAGAAATCTATATGCACGTATTGAAATGCTACAAGTGGGGAGAGTAGTTGTACCAAAATTATCCTACCAGTGTTATGCAGAAACAGAGAAAATATTATAGTATTAGCACTGTGCCAAGTATCTCATGCAGTAAGGGAGACCATTGTGCTACCATTTTCACAAAGCCATTGATTTGCCGTCTCATAACCACCTTTACAGAAGCTTTGATAAGCCTAGATGCAACTCAAAGTTTAGATTTGGCTATCATCAGCGTTGGTAAAATGGTGCATGTGGGGAACTGCGTTAATTTTAGCATCATGATATCACCTCAGAAGATTTCTGATGAGTTTTCTTGATAGGCCGGGTTGTCATGAGCTGTTGCTTTCCATTTAGAAGCACTAGTGTTCGATTATTATGAGAGCTTGCAGATAGACATGCAATAGTGTGGTGTCACCAGGTAACAGCGCTGTGAACAGTCATCTCTGTGTTGCTTTTGATAATATTCGCAGATTGCCTTGTTGATCTCTTCTGGAACCTTGAATGTGTGTGAACGGGCCAAAGACTAGGTCCCGAGCACTGTCAATTTAAGTGGGAACAAGGGTGTTTGGTACCTTCAAGGACTGGGCTCAGAGATGATAAGCAGATTAAACAAAGAGGAAGCCAGTAACACAGCTGAGGAGATGGAGTGAAGCAGAACAGCAGACATCTGCCCACTATGCTGTGTACCCATACAAGGCAGCACCGTGCCTCATTATATTCCTAAAGTCTCTGTTTTCTGAGCTTCCCTGGAAGTCCATCCTTTCTAATAATTAGTAATGGTTTCTGTTAGTGCCCAGGGTGTGCTAGGCACTATATAAACATTTAAAAGAAGGGACGTCTTCTGCACTAAAGAGTTTACACTATCACATGCGAACTCAGTCTCTTGCAACAAGCCAATCTAGAAAGGGTGTTGCTGCTGTTACTGAAGGAGCAGAGGTATAAACAGGGACCTGGAAGACAGCTGTGCTATTTTCAATCTGTGGTCAAGTACAGCGCTGTTACTTTTTGCCAAAGAAAGCAACCATCTGCCTGGTAAAACGCAGATCTGGGAGTGAACTCTAACTTCTTCATCGATTTCAAATGCTATTTGTACTGGGAATCACACCACAGTCAGGATGGAACTGTGTGCTGAGCCCACACACAGGAATTTTCTTGTTCAATTCAAAACCAAATCTTTTATTGACTTAAGGGTTGTGCAGGCTTTGAAATCAGGAGCACAGGGTATTTAAAGCTTGTCTTAACTTAGAAAGTGCAGGCTTTAGTGGGATGAGGAAAGGTGATGCTGTGTGTGGGGACGCATCCTTTGCTTCTCTATCATAATTCAAGAAACACGAAGATGTAAACAGCTCTCTGTTTACAATTCAAAATATATTCCTTCCCCTCCACTTAGTTAGGCTCAATTGTCAGAAAGAAATAGCTTTTGTGTTCAGAATTGCAATAAATCTCAGGGCGGGTTCTGAACACCCTGACCAACCAAATAATCAAAAGGTTTCATAAACAGTTGATAGATGTGTATTATATTTTTCTTTCCAGGAATAATCAAACTTGGGAGGTGGAACCCTCTGCCCCTCAGTTATGTGACCGATGCACCAGATGCGACAGTAGCCGACATGCTACAAGATGTCTATCATGTTGTGACATTGAAAATCCAATTACAAAGGTGGGTGTTTCTGAACATCTGTCCTCCTCTATTCTCTGAGCTGCTCCGTTGATCACAGCATTACTACAGAGATTAGCACATCCTGTCTTCATTAATTTCTGGGCTTTTGATGAAATGAAAAGGAAAATGAAGGGAAGGGGTGCTTCACGATGCAGGTTTCTCGGTGAACCTTCCAACTGTTTTTACATTTTATTTTCTGAAGCAGTAAAGCCACGATGGTGTGGTGGGGGCAGGAGTGGGGCGGGTGGGTAGGTGGGTGGGGGGGACTCCATCAATCATGAGGGATATGAAGCCTTTAAAGGGAAACTTTCCACAACTCTTAATTTAATGGGTCCTCTAGGCCTGATTAAATGCTTAGCACATTGTATATGAAAAATAAACACCTCATCTGTTTCCAGGATTCGGGTTATGAGGGTCTAGACTTTCTGCTAACTGTGGCTCAGACAGAATGGCCCAGAGAGCTTGTTGCCTTCTCTTTTGTCTCCAGTGGCCAATCCTAGCAGGGTGGGGAGAGCCTGCCTCTACTGCTCCATCTGGTAATTTAAACTATTTCCTACTCTAGAACATCTGATGGACAGAGTGGTAGCTGCTGTCTAACAATTCTGCACACTCTTTTTATTTTATATATTTTTTTCTCTTTCTCCCTCCTGGCAATTTAAAGAATATGGAGACTACTGGGCTGTTCACTGAAAAGGGTGGAGAATTCTACAGATGGCCTAAGCAAAGCGCCCACCCAGTTCTTAAGAAACTCTGTTTAACCCTCAGATGTACCTCACTAGATCAGACAGTTGGCCCATCTGCCATAGTCCAGTGATCAGGATGCTTTAGAAGAAGGAGTAAGAAATAGTGGATTATTATGAAATAACTTGCCCATATGAAAAGGTTCCTTCTAACTTTATCATAATTAGGAGTCTCATGGCTGTCGTATCCGAGCACCATCAGTTAAATCCCATTGCAAAAACCTCCTGCAAAACAACAGAGGGTCCTGCTGCACTTTGTGTGCATGCATGAAATTGGCACTGCATGGTTGGTTTGACTCTCTGCATTACACCGGGGCTGCCGAGTACTTTGAAACTTATGGCACTGCATATTTTCCACCTCGCTTACTTAATCAATGGCAATATTTTTCTCCCCTTAAGAATAACTAAACACTCTAAATGAATATCCACCCCAGAACTATGAATCTGACATATGCCCTTCTTGGCTGAGGAAAAAAAGTTCACTTAACCACTGAAATAGCCAAAACTTAATTCAGGGAAGGAACTTTCTCTTCCTGATTCAAACATGCAGTAATGAGACTGACACTGAAGAAATCTGCCCTCTTAATAGCTCAGTTCTGGCCAACTATTGCTCAGTATAAAATCTTTTGTTACCCAGCAAACTCACAGAGAAGCTAGCCACAGGCCAACTACAAACTCTTCTAATTGAAGCTAATATACTAGACCAGGCATAATCTGGATTCAGGCCAGGACATGGTATGGAAACAGCTTTAATGCCACTGATGGCACTGCTCTCAATGGGGCAAACATCCATTCTCCTCCTCCTTGACCTCTCTGCAAAATTTGACACTGTTGACCATAAGATACTGCTGTCTTGCCTGAGAGGTGGCTGGAGTCCTGGGTAACGTGTTAAAAATATTTTCTGGAGGAACACACCCAATGAGTAGTGATGGGAAACTGCACCTCTCCCACTAAACCCTTCATCTGTGGAGTCCCACAAAGATCAGTTCTCTCTCCAGTCCTTTTCAACATCTACATGCAGCAGCTAGGTGAAATGGTCAGACAGCATTGTGAATAATGTCACAAGCATGGATTCAGGTACCAACAGTATGCAGATGACACACAGCTCTATCTGTCCTTCGGCACATACGATTACACCATGACTACCAGGATGCCCCAATGCTTGGAGGAGATCAGCTCATGGATGAAGAATAGCAGGCTGAAACTGAACCTGAGCAAGGCAGAAGGTGTGCTGATAAGCAGAGGAAAGTGTCTCCAACTAAGTCTCCTTGATCGAAGTCATGTGCCCACAATTGATCAATTCAGTCTGTAGTTTAGGAGCACTCTTGGATTCTTTGCCAATACCAACCTATCACATAGCAGCTTTTATGAATAACACTCTGTCATCTCCAGTTGCCTCTCTTCCCTCCTGGTGGATAGAGACCTGGCCTTAATTACTCACACACCTTTGTCACCTCTTGGCTGGACTACAGTAATGTGATATACCTGGGCAGGAAGCCATCAGCCCTTGGGAAACTCCAGCTAGTACAGAATGCTACAGTGCATCTCCTCAGCAACATGGGCTACTGTGAGAGCATCATACCCACCCTCTGCTCTCTGCACTGGCCTCCCAAAGATTATTAAGTCAATTGTAAGGTCTTGGCCCTTATCATCGGGGTGGTCAATGGCCTGGGCCCAGCATATCTGAAAGAGCCTCAAATTCTGAGATGAAGACTCTGGTCAACAGCTCCCCTCCTCAGGCACAAAGGCACTTTCTAGCATAAGAGTAAAGCTGATCTGTGCAGGAGACCAAACGGTTTCATGGATCAGTCTGAGACTGAAACAAAGTCCCCCAGGAACAAAGAATTGTCACAAACCTCCCCGCCTTCCTCACTGATTGCAAGGCACACTTCTTTGACCTTGCCTACTCCTAATACAAACATAGAGCGTGCGTACTTAAAAAAAAAAAAAAATCAAACAACCTTACAACAATCAAATGCACCTGAAACGAAACCTTCCTGAAACAGAACACGACAAAAACACACGCAATTCCCCACAAGCGGAGAGAATGAGAGTGATCATCCGTGACAGACCTTAGTCACGTTGGGTAATGCATTGCTGGAAGGTACTCAGATACTATGGTGGTGAGGGCAGGATATATACCCATGTAGAACAGAATTCTGTTTTAGACCAAAGCCTTGGCCCTCCAGAATGGGGGCGTCTCTCACTACTTAACCGTGTTGTGTAATTTTTTTTCTATTCCAGCAGGAGCATCTATTTGTGCCTAAGAGGCAGCCTTTCCCAGTCATTTGTGTGGCCTGCATTAAGCAGAGCACTTTGCACTCCTTCAGGCCCCAAAGGAAATGGCTAGGCACACATGTTACATCACTTATGGAGGCTTAGCTAGGATTTCTGGCATGTGCTGTAATTCTCTTAGTTGCAGCACATGTCTTGTTGGGGGGGGAATGGGGATGTAAAAAAAAAGGATGCACTTTAAAGAAAGGTCTGAGCACAGGACTGTAAAGTGGGGATGTCTTCACAAAGATTTATGGTTGCACGAAGAGAGCAGGTTTGCTTGCTGGTGACGTTTCCATCTGATTTTTCTGCTCTCTGTTTTTACAGTTGTTCAAAGTTGGAAGACTTGCCAGCAGAGCAGTGGAACCATGCCACAGTCCGCAATGCCTTAAAGGAACTGCTTAAAGAGATGAATCAGAGCACATTAGCCAAAGAATGCCCTCTCTCCCAGGTCAGTGCTTCAACCTGTACTAGAGGAATCTGCTTTATAAAATCCAAAGCCAGTAACTGTTTAGCAAGGTGTTTGCAAGAGAAAATTCCAGAAACGTTTAATCCTTTTTTGTTTTAATTAAAAAGGAGAAATTCCAATCCACTTGGGAAAATATCTCTTTACTCTTTAATTGTGATGCATTATTTGTAATGTGTTGTTGGAAGGAGATCAGCTGGTTTGTGACCTCAACTTCAAAGGGACCCCAAATTCTCCATATATATCATCTCAAAATTTTGTACTACCACTCAATACCGTGTATTGCAACTAGGGTGATCAGACAGCAAGTGTGAAAAATTTGGACGGGGGTGGGGGGTAATAGGAGCCTATATAAGAAAAAGACCCAAAAATCGGGACTGTCCCTATAAAATCGGGACATCTGGGCACCCTAATTGCAATAGGTGCTTATCCTTACTGGCAGAAGCCTGCAGCATACTTTAGGGGCATGCACAGTTTTCATCAATCTCTGATTACAAAGAAAGGTATATAACTCTCATCAGTGTGGTGCCAGTTTCTAGGAAAAATATAACAAAAGTGTGTGTGTGTGTGTGTGTGTGTGTGTAAATAGAGAGAGAGAAACTTTATTCAGTACAACTTTGTCACTTGCAGTGAAGACACAACCATAGTTCAGACCCCTAATGAAACTGAGCTCTTGTTCAAATTTCTTACATAAAGACTTGTATAAAGTTGGCAAGGTTAGCTGAGCACCCCTCTGCACCACCAAAAAAGTCAACATCCAGTGATTCATATTACCTGACAAAAAACTTCACTAGAACAGAGGTAGAGCTGTTAATATATTGCTTTATATTGTCTTTTAAAAACATGGAAAATATCTTTTATAGTTAACCTCTTCCCCCTTCCCTCCAAAAAACTCAGTTCATTTGCTAACACCAATCTGAATGTTGTCCTCCTGTTGCTGCCTACCTTCAACTTACGGTTAGAGACAGTCAAGCAAAACAAACTTGAGTATACACATTCCAACATGAAGGTGTTCTGTTGTATAATAGAATGATGTAACCCACACCATCTGCATTTTATATCAGGAACAGGAAATCTCTGATTAAAGTAGATAGTAAAAATGATCTTGTGGTTATTAGGTCTTTAGAGTGTCCATATCAAATTTGCTAACTTATAAATTAAAAAAATATTGTTTTTAGCTATGAACACCCCAGATTCATAAATCAAGGATCTTTGATGATGATATGTCATAACCAGTGACAGAAATTCTGTAGGCCAAATTTGGTCCTCCATTAGATCTATGTCACCCCAAAAAGATACAGGTTAGAGTTAGGTCCTGTGGCTGGTACTGTCCAGAATAGAATCTCTCAGCTTCCCATAGCTGCAGAGCTAACAGGAGTAGAAAAGCAGTTTAACCCACATTACTTACTGAAGTGACTCTGAATACAGGAGTGGATGTGTTGAATAAGAAGGTGTTACTTTTACAGAGTAGAACAACACTTTTTAAGTGTTTGCCTTTATATATAGAATGGGAACTGCAAAAGGAGAAATCTGATTGGCTAGCAAGGGTTCCAGCATGTAGGCTGGGGCTCTTTGGCAGATGGTAGCAAAACTAGCGTATAAAAATTACATTTCAAGAAGTGGAATTAGATGAGTTACCTGCAGCTCTCAGGTGGAGGAAGACTGGTCTTCAATTCTGTATGTCCCAGTGCACCTGACCTGTAACACTATCCAGTATAACTGAATGGTGAGCCATGTTACGTGGTGGCATTCATTCACTGTTTAGGGATGTTTTCCATCAGTTTCCATATGGGAATGTGGCAGTTGGCTTACCTCTCTATAAACTCATCCTGACATACATTAGCAAGATTACTGATGGCAGAACTGTAGGAGAAAGAATTTCTATCCTGGTGATTATCCAGAGAATAAAGGTACAGAGACGTGCTTTTGTGGGTTCTAATTCAGCAAGGCATTTGCACACACTTACTTTTAAGCATGTGCTTAAGTGATTTGCTGAATGGCAATGGACTCCGGAGGCTGGACCATAATGAATGCACTTCTTGCATTAGAGCCACAAAAAGTTGTAACCTCTGTTGTCGTGGCTCCCAAAATGTAAAAGATACAGTGGAAGGTTGCATAGGAGCTGTCTATTGCCATTATCTGAATTTGCTTTGAATACAATTCCTTTTCCCAAATCAGTTTTAAAAAAATACCGCACCAAATGTGAAATGTCATTACAACCCCCTTGTGGTTAATATATTATTGACAGCAGCAAATTACAGAGCTGTCTCCTAGGAGTCAAACTGCGGAGTAAATGCTGCTGTTTATTAATGTGTTCACAGTGCATCGAGTTTCCCTCTGTACAGAAGTGGAAAGGGGTAGCACAGGGAGCTTTCTTTTTTTCTCAGTGACTGTGCTCCAGCTCTTGTTCTTGGTACATGAGCTCTTCTTGCAGCCCAGATGGAGATTCTGATTGCCACTGATGGGCAGTGTAATCATTCGCTTTGATTTACAATTGTTCTGTTTTTCCTGCTAGGTGTATTATGTATTTGCAGCTTAGCCGCCCTTAGCATAAGGCTGCTGTTCAAACAAATAAATCCCAGTTAACCAAGGCAGGGCATTGGGGGTGGGGCTGGCGGGAAAGGAAATCCAATTATTTCTTCACTTCCATCTTTGCATCGAGACCTCTGTCTTCCAAGTGTATTGTGCTAATCATTCCAGTATTGTTCATGTATTTTGCATACTTGTATAAACTTCATTTCCTTGTTGTGGGTTGGTGGTTTTTGTTTTCGTCCCATAGCTTTCGTCTTTTATTTTAACTTATGACTTTATATCTTGTTTATATGAATCCTTTGCTAGTTCTAGTATACGTTATCAGGCAGATGCCAGCTTTCTTTCCATGTGGATGTGATGAAGCTGTCCACCCACTGGGGGTAGGAGGAGGAATTTCTGCCCCATTTTTCTTCCTCAGAACCATCACAGCTACAATCTTAGTAATGCCCATTTATTGTAGAGCTGTGAGAGCTTAAATAAAAACCTGCTGGAAAAGTAAGCTCTTTAGAGCTGCTTCTTCCAGCTTGAAGTTTCCACTCTGTTATGCCTTCAAAATGCTCCTGTTTCCTCAGGGCACACTTTAGAACAAGCAAGGGTTCATAAGGAAGGTGGTGCTGCTGACTGTTATGGTACTAGGTGTAGGTCTCAAAATATGAATTTTAATTAGAAAATTGAAGCTGAGTTTTGGCGATTAGAACATCCATTAAAAAAACAACAACAACAACCCAGCCCTTATTTCACAGCTACTTTGCGTCCCCCGTACTGCAGCTTAGTGGCATTCAAGTGGAAATGTGAAAGGGAAGAGGAACCTCTGTGTTCAGGGCTGGCTCCAGGCACCAGGCAACCAAGCACATGCTTGGGGCGGCACCTGGTAAGGGGCGGCCAATCTTGGGGTGGCGGGGGGCAGTGCGGCGTGGCATTCTGCGCGGGGGGGGGGGCGCTCCGGCGGCGCGGCGCTCGGCGGGGGGGGGGGTTCCGGCGGCGTGGGGCGCGGCGCATGGGGGGGCGGGCTCCGGTGGCACGGTGCTCGGCGGGGGTGGCGGCGCGGGGCGCGGCGCTCAGGGGGAGGGGTTCCGGCGGCGCGGCGTTTTTTTTTTGCTGCTTGGGGCAGCAAAAAAGTTAGAGCCAGCCCTGTCTGTGTTTAAAGTGAATTCATGCCTCAAAGACTGAAACTAATCTGTACAGTCCAATCTTCCTTAAGACTCTCTAAAGTAAATTCTTCTCAGCCTCCTAAAACCCCCAAAACTCAAGAGGTCAGGAAAACTGGCATCTTTTGGGGTTGCAACAGAGTAGCAGACTGGGCTGAATAAATGCATAATTGATCTTGAATAGGGTGTTGTTGTTTTTTTTTTAAAGCACTGTAAAAGCGAGTAAGCCAGAAGTGAGCCTAGCTAGTAGTTTAACAGCTATGGATAAGACCCCATTTCACACATGAGCCTAGAGAGGCCTGTGTGCCAGAGTTGGAACCCGTGGTAAATAGCTTGCCATTGCTTTGAGGTCATGCTATCTCTTTAATCTCTTCTACTGTGCAGAAGTGTCATAACAGGTGCCAATATTTCTCTGAACCCTGGCATGACTGCAGGCATAAAAAATGTGATTTCAAGAAAGGGTGCTTTGATTCATACATCTTGTTAAATTTCTTGGGCTTTGGAGTGAGTGTGTGTGTGTGTGTATAGATCTATATATCTTTGTATAAATGTAGATATACACATAATGCAATGATTCAGCTCTGGAAGAATTTAAAAGTTATTAACAATTATTTACTCTATAAAATGGAGATAACTACCAGTAACAAAACTATTTTCCACCATATGGACAAAAGTGCCCCAAATGTAAAATATTTTTGTGTGTGTCAGGTGCTGCAGAGCAACTCTACCTACTATCTTCTTCCAGTTGTTTTGTAGCGGTAGTTGCCAGAGGATACCTGCAAAGGGTGGGGATGGTGGTGAAGCACTTTGAATCTTTCAGCTATACCATGTTTTGTTGTGGCCCTTGCTTACTTTGAAACTGTACTGTATTTAGTTTAATCCGCTCTGAATAGCACTGTTAATTTTTCTGTTGAGTGATTTTTCACACAAGAGCTAATCGCACGTTTCTATAAATTATATTAATTTAACTTATTTACCTAACTGTTGTTCTGCAGCGAGTAGCACGGATGTTCTCCAGTTCTTGGCTGTGTGGTCTTGTTGCAGTTGAAAGCAGATCAGAAGCATCTGAAAACCATTATTTGGATTATGCATGCTAATCTTACCTTTAGAATCTGGTTCCTAAATCACAGTTGTTCTTACCCCTTGCGACTAATGTGTGTGTCCCCCAACATGTCACTGCCTGTAGTTATGCTTTTAGTATGAAGATTCTGTGACATCACAAGCATAAATTAAAGTGACAAGTCAGTGGGAGCTGGAGACAGGAATCTTGGTTCACACAGCATCTTTTTTGCATTACTAGTGAACCAGAGTAATCATGTCTGGGGATGTAGAGTGGGAAATACAGCCAATTTTGAGTCCTTCACAGTGACTGCGTTAGGTTTTGAAGGCAGGTTTTGGGTGATCAATGTGAGCTTGTGTGTCGTTGACGATCTCTGGAAAAGAGTTTTAATTGTTTTTTGTAACACACTTTCTGTCTTCCTCTACTTCCAGAGTATGATTTCATCCATTGTAAATAGCACATACTATGCCAATGTATCAGCAACCAAGTGCCAGGAGTTTGGGAGATGGTATAAAAAGTACAAGAAGATTAAAGGTAAATTAACTTCAGTTATTGTTAATTTCCAAGCCAATGAACTGTGTTTGACTGTTTGAAATTTTGTTTTAAGTGAGGGTGATGATAAGCCTTAATAATATTAGTGAATTTGTCTGCAAAGAGGGCACAGCTGTAGCACACTGGAAATTAAATCCAATGACTTATGAACAAGGATGGTGTGAAAGAAAAGATTTTTAAAGAAAACATGCTAGTTACATCACATTTTAGATTGTAATTGCATTGAAAAGATCAACCGTGTGTGTAAGAAAACTAAAACATCTTGGAAAAAAAAATCTGCTATAGAAGATCTGGATTGAAAAGTTAAATTGCTAAGTAAATCACCTTCATCGTATTTTATTTATGAAAACTAAAAACCTGTCTTCCTAAGTTAAATGTGTCCTCGCTTTCTGTTTAAATATGGTTAAGTGTATTGGCATTCTTGCCATGTCACATCATCTGGAATTTAGGTAGCAGCGGTGCATTTGAGACCAAGTTTCTTGGAGGCACTGGGCTAAATTCATCCCAACTATTCCCACTTATACCAAACTGAAAATGGCCCATTATTTTTATTATATGGAATGGAATTCTGTTAGCTGGTGAAATACTAATGTCTCATACAGGAACATTATTCTGTGTAGGTTCTTATAATGCCCTCATTGCCATAATGCCTGAGTGTCTTCCAGCAGCGCATTAAGTGATGTTACTAACATCTGTCATGTGTAATTTGTTCTTTCTCTAGTCCTTTCCTCAGGGGGAGAATTGTGTATACAATGCAATGTTTTGTTTTGGTAGAGTTCTGTTTTAAATACACATGCTGCTATGTATTTGTGTTAGACAAAGTATGGCTGAAGAAGTGTGCCTTGTATTTGAAGGGGGAGGTGGTGAGGTTTGTGATGGTTCTTTGTTCCGCAGTCTCGGACCCTGAGTACGCTGTCTTCTGCACAGACAAGATTTGCCGTTATGGCAGAAAGTTCTATTTTGCCTGAAGAGTGGAGTTGTTGGCCAGAGTCTTCGTCTCAGAACTTGAGTCTCTTTTAGATATGCTGGGTTCAGGCCATTGAGCACCATGAAGATAAGATCTTAGACCTTAAATTTGACTTGATATTCTTTGGGAAGCCAGTGGAGAGAGCAGAGGACAGGTTTGATGTGCTCATGGTAGCTTGTGGTTGCTAAGAAGATGCATTGCAGTGTTTTGTTTTAGTTGGAGTTTCCTAAGGTCTGATAGCTTCCTGCCCAGTTATATCACATTATTTTAGTCTAGATGGTGGGTGAGTAACTGGTAACACAGTAGCTGGTTAAAAGATAGGAAGCAAAGGGTAGGAATAAATGGTCAGTTTTCATAACGGAGAGAGGTAAATAATGGGATCCTCCAAGGATCTGTACTGGAAATTGTGCTGTTCAACATATTCATAAATGATCTGGAAAAGGGGGCGAATAGTGAGGTGACAAAGTTTGCAGACAATACAAAATTATTCAAGACATTTAAGTCCAAAACTGACTGTGAAGAGTTACAAAGGAATCTCACTAAACTGAGTGGGTGACAAAATGGCAGATGAAATTCAGTGCTGATGAATTCAAAGTACTGCACATTGGGAAAAAATCATCCTAACTATACATACAAAATGATGGAATCTAAATGAGCTGTTACCATGCAGGAAAGAGACCTTAGAGTCATCATGGATAGTTCTCTAAAAACATCTGCTCAATGTGCAGCAGCAGTCAGAAAAAGCTAACAATGTTAGGAACCCTTTGGGAAGGGATAGGTAATAAGACAGAAGATATCACAATGCCACTATATAAATTCATTGTACGCCCACACGTTGAATACTGCATGCATTTCTGGTCATGCCACCTCAGAAAAGATCCATTAGAATTGGAAAAGGTTCAGAGGACAACATAAATGATTAGGGGTATGGAACAACTTCTGTACGAGGAGAGGTTAGAAACAGTGTTCAGCTTAGAAAAGATATGACTAAGGGGGGATATGTTAGAGGTGTGTAAAATCATGAATGGTGTGGAGAAAATGAATAAGGAAGTGTTGTTTACTCCTTCACAAGACACAAGAACTAGGGATCACCCAGTGAAATGAATAGGCAGCAGGTTTAAAACAAACATATATAAGAACTTCTTCACACAATGCACAGTCAATCTGTGGAACTTGTGGCCAGGGATGTTGAGAAGGCTAAAAGTATAACTGGGTTCACAAAAGAATTAGATAAGTGCATGGAGGATAGGTCCAATGTCTATTAGCCAAGATGGTCAATGACTCAACTCCATGCTTTGTGTGTCCCTGAACCTCCATCTGCAAGAAGCTGGGAGTGGATGATAGGAGATAGATCACTCGATGGATCATGTCCTCTTCATTCCCACTGAAGCATCTGGTACTGGTCACTGTCGGAAGACAGGATATGTGGCTTGAGGGATCATTAGTCTGACAGCCAATGCATTGGCATTCTTATGTTCATATTTCGTATAGGAAAGATAAAGCTCTATGTCATTACATATTTCTCGCACTTAAGTCTGTGTCATGTGTTCATTTCACCTACTGGCTGCATGTAGATGTTGAAAAGGAATGGAGAAAGAATTGATCCTTGGGGAACTCAACAAATGAGGGGTCTAGTGGTGGAGGCATAGTTTCCCATCAATATGGTTTGGACATGTCCCTCCATGGGGGAAGGACTTTAACTATTTTAGCACATTCCAGTGGACCTCTGCCATCCCTCGAGACAGCAGTATCTCATAGTCAACAGTGACAAATGTTGCAGACGGGTCAAAGAAGATGAGAATGGATGTCTGCTCACCATCCATTTATTGCAGGAGATCATCGGTGGCACTAAAGCTGTTTCTGATCATGGCCTGGCCTGAATCCAGATTTTGGGGACTAGCATATTAGTTTAAATTAGATGTTTGTAATTGACCTGTGACTAGATTCTCTATGAGCTTGCTCAGAAACAGAACGTTTGACACCGAGCAGTAGTTGGCGTGAACCAATGTATCAACGAGGGAGGGTTTCTTCAGTGTCGGTCTCTGGAAGAGAAGATTCCTTCCCTGAATTGGAATGCATTGGCTATTTCAGGCATGACTTGCACCAGAAGCTCAAGACTTTTTTTCACCAGCCATAAGGGCATGTGTCAGATTCACAAATCTTGGGTCGGGACTCCATTATGGTGCCCATAACGTCTTGAGAAGTGAATATACCAAATGTACACTTATTCATGAAACTCAAATGTTTAAAAAAGTGTCTGCAGTTTTTTTTTCTTTTAAAAAGTAGAGCATATAGGATGTGGAAGGCTGCTCATTAATTCATTTAAGGCAAAATATAAACCCATCATAGTAATGTAATAAGGAAGCTTCTTTTAGAATTGAGAATATTTGTATCTTGCATAAGATATCAGGGCAAACACTGAGGGATCTGTTTTCCCTTTGATGTATGTGTCTATTTCCCATTAACTGTAGCGTGGTTACATGTGTGCATGGAGTATGGAAGATATACCTATAAAAATCAGAGCTCAATTGTGTGCAGCAGTTATATTTGCCCTAGAAAGAGTGATTATGTTTTAGGTTAAAAATGGCTGTGAAGGAGATTAAAATAACTGAAGTAAAAGTGTAAATTAAGTACATAAGAAAATTAAGATACACATCTCCTCTTGTAAAATTACACGGGGGGTCATCTGCAAATTTTGATTTAGACATTTACTATGTCGTTAATATTTACCATTGTGCAGGACAAATTGAATAGTTCCTTCTCACTCTAAATCACCACCGTGTGACTCAGAAGTGTTTTCTTTTCTCTAAATGACACTTAGTAAAAAGATTTTTTTTTAAGTGCTCTTGGCTGAAACAAATCAAAGGAATCAAACAGCTTCAAGGTCATTTAGTAGATCGCTTTTACTTGCTGTTGCAGGAGAAAAGCTATGGGCTTGCTATTTCATCAGGCTAGGGTGTAATGCCAGCTCCAAAGGCACTGGAAACCCTTAACTGTAGTGGTTCTCAGTGTTGCCACTTCAGACTCCCAAGTGTTTCTAGCACCCCGCATCTTCCACTTTCTTCCTTTCTTAGAGCATTCAGTTCTTCAAGCTCTTTCTTTTTTTTAGTTAGTAAGTGCACAGTTAAATCGTTAAGTGCAGTAAAAGCAGAGCGAGACCTTGATTTCAATCAAGAGGTCAAGGATCCAAACCTGAAGAGTTTGCCAGATAACAGTGTATGTGCACTATTTAAAGAGATTCAGCTAGTCGTTGCTGTTTGGAAGAATATGTGTGTGTTAGTAGGAGGAGAAAAGAGAAGGTTAAGGTATGTGTGAAGTAAACACAAGCTGCTGTAAAACAGTTCAAGTGGTGTTGATTCATCAACCAAACGAGTGGGAGGGAAAACAAAGATCCATGACAGGTACAGTTGGGTATGGAAAATAAATAGCTATGTAACTTCATTGCAATAATCTCTAGCACCCTCTGAGAGGGAAGATTCCTGCACTTAGTTTGGTGCTTTTAATTTCACATCTCCATTTCTTTGTTATGATTTCATTTCTACTTCAGTTAGTGGTTTGTACAGTAGAACTTATTTCATATGTGAAATGAGTGAGTTTTTGAATATAAATCTCCACACATTCCTTTTAATAAAAAGTAAAAAGTTTTGTTTTTTTAAAAAACTGGATATAAGCAACAGTTAGCATTTAGGGTCAAATTTTGCCCTTGGATATCACTGTGAGGCATTGGGACCAGTACACGCATATCCAAGGCCAGATTTGGTGAATAGAATTTAAAAAAAACAAAACAAAACAAAAAACCCCAAACAAGCAAAAAAAAAAAAATCACATGCACTGTGGTAAATGCAAAATAGAAAGGGGCTTCTAAATTACTATTGACGTCGCAAACTAAATGCAGTCTATGGTATTTAAATGTGTTTCCTATTATCTGCTAATGTCTGTTTTAATAAAACAGTGGGAACTAAATGGTTGCTTCTTAATCAAAACCATGATTTCCTAAACATAAGCTATGTGATTCTGTTACAAATTGCCACATATAGATAGATCTCCTAGGTCAAACTTTTTTCCTTTCTCATAGAAATAAATAAACAGTAAAATAATTATACACTCTGGAAGATCAAAGTAAATATGACTAAAGCAATGCAAAAATAAAAAAGTCCTCTGGAATAAAATGAAGACAAGCATCAGGTTGCAGAGTATATAGTTAATGTTTAAATAAATATAAGAAAGTGAACAATCAATAATTTGATATCATTAGCAACAGATGTCAAAACTATATACAAATGGAATTGTATGAAATTTGAAGTAAACATCCTTAGTGTGCATTCTATTGAGCTTACTGAAAATACAGCTAAATTATTTGTTTATAATTTTTAAAAGTTTTCAGTTAGTTCAGCTCAGAATGTTAATTTCCTCTTGTGTCAAGCCATGATAGAATAAGGTTCTGGCTTGACTCTCCTACTCCCATCTACCAGCCCCTTTAAGGTTTGAAGAAATTCACAGTTTACTCAGTAGCACAAGACTTAGTATACATACTGATAACTGGAATTTACTAGTGTGAGAATGGAGATTTTTCCATCTTTTCCCGGCTGTTGGTCTAGCACTCTGTATGTGTGTTTGGGCATGGGTGAATGGGACAGTAGGATGGAAGAGATCAGAAAAAATCTTTCTAACCTGTTTGGTGTATACGATATATATTGCGTATGTCAGTGGTTCTCAATTAGGGGCCCCCTGGGAGGCCGTGAGCAGGTTTCAGGGGGTTCTGCCGAGCAGGGCCAGTGTTAGATTCGCTGGGGCCCAGGGCAGAAAGCTGATGTCCCACCGCAGAGGGCTAAAGCCCGGGGCCCTGAGCCCTTCCACCTGCGATTGAAGCTGAACCCTGAGCAATTTAGCTTCCTGGGGGCCCCTGTGGCACGGGGCCCGAGGCAGTTACACTGCGTGCTATCTCCTGATGCCAGTCCTTGTTTTATATGCAGAAAATTAGTTGAGGCACAGGTGGGCCATGGAGTTTTTATAGCATGTTGGGGGGCCTCAGAGAGAGAGAGGTTGAGAACCTCTGGTGTATGTAATTGGGGGAAGAGGGCTTATATTAATACAGTTCTAACTTCAAAAGTTGGGAAATGAGAAGGTTAAGGTTCTCAGTAACTTTCTCTGTGCCACATAGCACATATGTAATAATTTAGGTATAATATTTGGCAGTTTAATTACCGATCAAAACTATAACTCACTCCATCTTGCAAATCCTGTGTAATGTTACTCCATGTATCTTTTATTTAACTTTTGATTTGAAATGTTCACTTTTTTAAGATTACAGGACTACTTCCTCATTTACACTGAGGCCCTTTGCACTACCCTCATAGTGGAAAGAGGCCTTGAAGTGAATGTAAAATCACCCCACAAGGCCCTTTGCATTCGCAGAGCAGAAAAAAAGGGCCTCATGTACATGAGAAACAGGCCCACAGTTTTTAATGAGGATTGCATGTAAATCAGACAGCGATGACCTAGTCTTCGGAGGTACTGAACACAAACATCTCCTATGAAAGTTTATGGAGGGTATGGAGGCTCAGACCCTTTGAAATTTAGGATCTGAATAATTAGTTTAATATTTCTTAGCAGAATAGAATATAAATGAAGCCCAGTCTTTGGTCCAAAAGTGATGAGATCTTCTTTCAGTCTTCTCTGTTTGTGTTTCAAAATCCAGCATACATGTTTTCTTCCAGTCCATATGGAAATAAAACATAAAAGTTGTTCAAATGCATTGAAAGGCAAAAGCAATTATCTGCAATGAGTTAAAGCAGAAATAATTCCATTTGCATGATTTGCTTTGTTTTGTGCCTGATTCTACAACATTTAACACAGACTTACTTAGATTCTCTGTTTGTAAAAATTAAAGAACACACACATAAAAAACTGTGTGTGTGTGTAAACAGACAACAATATTTCAAAGCAATAAAAAGCATTTCCAAAAAATAAAATCCATAGAAATAATTCATTGTCCAGTGTCATTTTGGTAATTGTTTGCTAATGGTCTTTCAGCTATCTGTTTTTAAAAGATATATTCCCTTCCCAAGGTTAATTTTATAGGAAAGACAATCACTCCTTCACTACTGAAAGTGGGTTTTTTTTTTTTTTTAGTACTGTGAATATTTTCTCTTTGCTTGAGAATTTGGGCTCAGGCTGGGGAAAGAGAGGGGAGCAACAAATATGATGTGACCTTAAAACAAGTGAAAAACGTCTTTTGTTTGTCCAGGTAATGAGTCATCTTTATCCCTAAGATCAGAGACCATCTTGATGTAAGTTCGGAGATGTTGGCTGATGGTCTTTTTGTGAAATGATGAATCGCTTCAATATAAATGAATTATTTCTGATTTCAGTAGGTCGGGAGCTAGCTGTTGCAGGAAAGAGGATACATATCCTCCTTAAACTGAGGATAATCTATGTCGTCTTATCTTTTTGGATCCTCTGTGGTTTTCAGATATTGTTGTAGGCTCTGTTATTTTTTGAAAACTTGTTTACAGCCTCAGACAGATGGACAGAGAATCTTTTTTTTGACCATGGGTCTTAGTAGCAGTTGCAGGATTAGAGAGTTTAGAAGTCAAGTATCAGGGGGTAGCCGTGTTAGTCTGTATCTACAAAAACAACAAGGAGTCTGGTGGCACCTTAAAGACTAACAGGTTTATTTGGGCGTAAGCTTTTGTGGGTAAAAACCTCACTTCTTTAGAGCTGGCTGAACTATTTTGAAATTTGATGAAAAAGGCATGTGTGGGAATTTCAACTTTGCAGAATTTTATGCCCAAATAAATCTGTTAGTCTTTAAGGTGCCACCAGACTCCTTGTTGTTAGAGTTTAGAAGCAGCAGCATTTGCATGAGTTTCCAGCTTTTCTACTCTCAGGCTGACAGAACCCAGTTTCCCATTCAAGGCAGCAACTGCCGAGGGAACACATTGAAAATTCCTATTACTTTCTTTAAGAATTATTGTGAATTGTTCATCTGAAGCAGGTGTTTGTAGGAGCTTCTTAGAAAGATGGCAGTTCTTTTCCATCCAAGATTTTTGCTTTAAATTGCCCTATGTAGTAATGTTTTCTTTGGGCTTCGACATTTCGGATGGCTAGTTACACTCATTATCAATTTAGATACTTAAATAACTGATTTAAGAATTTGCAGTTTCTTGGGATTTTTTGGTTGTACTTCAGTTGTTGATCTGGAGCCAAGCCAAAACGAGGCCTTTCAGTTCAGCTGACGGCTCTTCCTCCTGCTATGAAAATCTGAATCTTTTCTTTTGTTTACTTTTGTACCTTCAATGCTGAAATTGAATTCAATAGGTTTTTTATTTTTTTTAAAGAAAATGAACGAAAATAAAGAAACTATAGGTCTTGATATTGTTAGCATTTCGATGGCCCACGGAGGCTTTGAAAGGTCACAGCTCATTGAGGGATGAGCTCACATCTTTAATGCTGTTAAGCTGTAGACTATTTTCGGCTATGCTGTTTTGTTGGGACAGTAGGGTATTGGTTTATATTGAGACTGCTGTATCTTTACAATGGAAAAAGATGGAGTCTTAATTTTTTTTAAATCAGAGTATAGAATTGACAGAACAGGCAGGATACAGCAACCATTATAGATATCTGAAAATTGTCTACACCTTTTCAAACCCACATTTCTTTTTCTCCTGTCCCTGATGTTACGACATTTTTTAGTTTTAAGGACTGTGTTGTGTGTGTTTCAATGAGACACAACCTGCCCAATGCATTGGATTCCAGAAGCCCATAAGCAGTGACCCTTGTGGCTGTTAAGCAGGATGGAGAGAATTAGAGCTGGCTGAACTATTTTGAAATTTGAATTTTGATGAAAAAGGCATGTGTGGGAATTTCAACTTTGCAGAATTTGATTCCTATTTTTTGACTGCTCTAGAGACAATGGGAAGTCCTTATAGCTCCCAGTGTGTTGTCACTGCTAGGTGTCTGCTTTAAAATGTTAACAGATGCTCACTAAGCATGCTCAGAAGTGAGTTGTCAATCTTTTACCTTTTTTGTTTTAAAAACTTTTTATTTTCCAAATTAGCTAAGAGATACTTTCTCATTGTGGATCAGTCACATGCCAATACTGGAGTTTTGCTCAGCCATTTTTGAATTATTGGGGAGCAAAGTAAAAAAAACTTTCTTCCTTCCCTCCCCCACACTGATTATCCCAGAGTGCCTTATTTTTTCAGATCTCTTTTGCACCATTCTACAGGTTAAATAGAACACACTACCATTCAATCCAGTATTTATAACTATGTACAGTCCCCCCTCCTTTAAAATTAAAAAAAAAAAAAGCATAAAACTTTTTTGGTCACAAATAATTCAAAAAATGGTTGAATGGATTTTCCACACACTTAACCACAAAACCAAAAACCAACTTGCAGTCTCAGGCCAGTTAAGGAAATTTCAGCCCCAAAGGAGAATTTTTGAGAAAGTTAGCATCAGGTGAAAATGAGACTGGTAAAGGAACTCTAGACTAAGTTTGAAAATACCCATATCTGTTGCTGGGACAGAAAGTGCAGCACTGGTGTATCCTGATCATCAGAATTGCAGATTATACAAAATGTATTTCTGTCACTGAATTATATTTATTCAGCACTCCAGTTATCTGATGTTTTTAGAGGTGTCTCTTAATAAATTACATGGGTGAGCCATTCCCCCTGATGACTTCTAGCAATGGGACTCAGAAAGTGATTTCCACGCACAGCACGCATTGCACAATTGGTCAGGTATGGTTTGGGAGGTGCATCATCCATGGTAGATCACTGCCTAACTATAGGGAAGATGCGTAACTACCAGGACAAATGTTTCTCAGAATAATTTTACACAGTCATAGAAATTTCTATACGGGACAAGAACAACGGTCCATCTAGATTAACAGTTTCTGTGTTTCTGTAAAATGATTCTGACAATGTTTGTTCTTCTTCATCTTCATTTTTATTCAGGCTGACTGGCATGTAAAGTTCCTCTCTGTATCATATGAACTTACAGTTAGCATATCCTGCATGTGAACTAGACTGCACCTAGTTATAAATACTGGATTCGAACGGCAGTGTGTCCTATTTAACCTGTAGAATGGTGCAAAAGAGATCTGAAAAAATAACACACTCTGGAATAACCAGTGGGATGCCCTGGGTTGTACGTTTATAGGGTGGAAATTTGGCCTAGTATGTTTAAACAGAATTGAAAGAAACAAAGTTAGAGCCTTATCCAATACACTGTGAAATCGATGGGAGACTTTCCATTATTCCAGTTGGATCAAGCCCTTAGTGAGAGAGAGAGGAGGTAGAGTCTCAGCGTCTTTTGTAAATGTCCTGATGCAAGTGGAGCTCAGAAATGAATACGGTACGAAGGCTTGGCTGTGGTGGGTTGGTCAATAACATTAGTTCACCTTGTGCCCAATTCACCTTGGGTGCTGGTTGCACAGAAGCTTGGTGTTAATTCAAATACACAAATAATTAAGTAGGGGTGCATGAGAAAGAGAACTAAACACCGCACAGTCAAGAACAGACAAATGTGTTCTCTGTTTGGTGTTTCCATTAGGCTCGGACAGAGAATAACCTTACTGCCTCTCCCTGTGCCCCACCCACCATTATTACATATTTGTTATATAGGTGGTGTTGGGTCATTTGCATGTTAGGAGAGTGGAGGCAGAGAGAGATTGCAAAAGTTAAAACTTATCATCAAGGCTGGCTCATTCTGGTAATCTGCATTTTCCCCGAGCCTGTCTATCCCAATCCTGCAAGAGCAAGTGGCCTGGCCAGAGAGCAGATGGTAAATGAAGGGCTTTGGTAGACACTGCAGATTAGATGTTGAATGAAAATGAGGCTCCTCAAGCTAGTCCCCTGTACTGAAGTGGCTAAGTGGGCGGTGATTAAAAGAAATAAGTAATTACAGTGATTATAGATGAAAAGATATGACTTTACCACTTTAAAGGCACCTCCTGTGTTCTGGAATCGTTCTGTTATTTCCAAAGAGTTCGCTTGTAATTATGAAGAGAAAGCAGCTGGGTACCCTCTGGATGTGCCACGGCAGCACTGGCTCCTCTAGGCAGAGGGTGGTTCTGTGGCTTAATGTGTTGGCCTCCCAATAGTAGAGTCATGGGTTCAGATCCTGCTTCAGTGTTTGGTGATGCCTAAACCTGCATGACTGTGACTATAATAATGACATGACTGACCTTTATGGTTCAGAAGTATTGCAGGGCTTAATGTGATGCACTAACAGAGCAGTGTGTGGAAACTGGCCTAGTGCAATCTATAGTTGCCTGTCACGAGGGCCAGAATCTTTGACTTTTATGATCATCAAATTGAATCAGGTTTTAAATTAAAAAATAGAATGAAGAAGAAAACCACCCAAACTCTGAAATGGTTCCACTGAAAAACAGCAATATGGCACCTGCTATCCTGTGATGGTGAGTTAAAATCACAATTGAAATAAAGCAGTTCTGTCTATTCTTTTTCACAACCTCCTCCTCCTCCTCCATTACAGTGGCTGTTTGTCGGAGTTCTCAGACAAAAAGTTTGTAGCCCCCTTGGATTGGAAAGGCCAAGGATTGAATGGGCCTTGGAAGATGGTCTACCATTTCCTCCTTAAAGGAGGCTTACCAGTGTCAAGGTTGTAGTGTGTTGGTGGGGAAGCATGTTAAGCTTGCCCTATTGCTCTCTGCACTGTACCCATTCTGCGAATCAATTTGGTATCTAGAGCTGGTAGTCAATTCCAGTGTCATTCATAAGCCCTAAATGCACCACAGGCTGTTTGTGAGAATGTTTTTGTTGACAACCAAACAAAAATAAAGTGGGGGGGGGGGAAAGAGGGAACCCTCTTGCTCTTCCCCCTAAAAGCGTTTGATATAAATCTATTCATCTTTTTTCATTTTTATGGAAAGTCCTTTTTCATGCTATTGTCTGCAACAGCTCTTAGACCAGTGGTTCTCAAACTTTCGTATTGGTGACCCCTTTCACATAGAAAGCCTCTGAGTGTGACCCCCACCTTATAAATTGCAAACACTTTTTATAAATTTAACACCATTATAAATTCTGGAGGCAAAGCAGGGTTTGGGGTGGAGGCTGACAGCTCGTGATCCCCCATGTAAGAACCGTGTAAAAAGGAGTCATATAAAAAATGGAAACTAGGACAAATTACAAAGGATGAAAAAAGGCAAACAGCACAGGAATGCAGCGGCAAGATTAGAAAGGCAAAGACACAAAATGAGCTCCAACTAGCTATGAGAATGAAGAAAAACAAGAACACTTTTTATCAATACGTTAGAAGAAGAGGAAGACCAAAGACAGGGTAGGCCCACTGCTCAGTGAGGAGGGAAAAATAGTAACAGGAAACTTGGAAATGGCAGAGATGCTTAATGATTTCTTTGTTTCGGTCTTCACTGAGAAGTCTGAAGGAATGCCTAACATAGTGCATGCTAATGGGAAGGGGGTAGGTTTAGAAGAGAAAATAAAAAAAGAACTAGTTAAAAATCTCTTAGGGTAAGTCTTCACTACCCGCCATATCGGCGGGTAGCAATCGATTTATCCGGGATCGATATATCACGTCTCGTTAAGACACGATATATCGATCCCCGAACGCGTTCACCGTCGACTCCGGAACTCCACCAGAGCGAGTGGCGGTAGCGCAGTCGACGGGGGAGCCGCGGCCATCGATCCCGCACCATGTGGACTCCAGGTAATTAGATCCAAGATACTTCGACTTCAGCTATGCTATTCGCGTAGCTGAAGTTGCGTATCTTGGATCGATTCCCAGCCCTTAGAAAAGTTAGATGCTTGCAAGTCACGAGGGCCTGATGAAATGCATCTGAGAATACTCAAGGAGCTAACAGAGGATCTGAGCCTCTAGCCTCTAGCTATTATCTTTGGAAAATCATGGGAGACTGGAGAGATTCCAGAAGATTGGAAAAGGGCAAACATAGTGCCCATCTACAAAAAGGGAAATAAAAACAACCCAGGAAACTACAGACCAGTTAGTTTAACTTCCGTGACAGGGAAGATAATGGAGCAAGTAATTAAGGAAATCATCTGCAAACACTTGGAAGGTGGTAAGGTGATAGGAAATAGCCAGCATGGATTTGTAAAGAACAAATCGTGTCAAACCAATCTGATAGCTTTCTTTGATAGGATAAGGAGTCTTGTGGATAAGCGAGAAGCTGTGGATGTGGTATACCTAGACTTTAGTAAGGCATTTGATACGGTCTCACATGATATTCTTATCAATAAACTAGGCAAATACAACGTAGATGGGGCTACTATAAGGTGGGTGCATAACTGGCTGGATAACCGTACTCAGAGAGTAGTTATTAATGGTTCCCAATCCTGCTGGAAAGGTATAACGAGTGGGGTTCCGCAGGGGTCTGTTTTGGGACCGGCTCTGTTCAATATCTTCATCAACAACTTAGATATTGGCATAGAAAGTACGCTTATTAAGTTTGCAGATGATACCAAACTGGGAGGGATTGCAACTGCTTTGGAGGATAGGGTCAAAATTCAAAATGATCTGGACAAATTGGAGAAATGGTCTGAGGTAAACAGGATGAAGTTTAATAAAGACAAATGCAAAGTGCTCCACTTAGGAAGGAACAATCAGTTTCACACATACAGAATGGGAAGAGACTGTCTAGGAAGGAGTATGGCAGAAAGGGATCTAGGGGTTATAGTGGACCACAAGCTAAATATGAGTCAACAGTGTGATGCTGTTGCAAAAAAAGGAAACGTGATTCTGGGATGCATTAACTGGTGTGTTGTGAGCAAGACACGAGAAGTCATTCTTCCTCTCTACTCTGCTCTGGTTAGGCCTCAGCTGGAGTATTGTGTCCAGTTCTGGGCACTGCATTTTAAGAAAGATGTGGAGAAATTGGAGAGAGTCCAGAGAAGAGCAACAAGAATGATTAAAGGACATGACCTATGAAGGAAGGCTGAAAGAATAGGGTTTGTTTAGTTTGGAATAGAGAAGACTGAGAGGGGACATGATAGCAGTTTTCAGGTATCTAAAAGGGTGTCATAAGGAGGTGGGAGAAAACTTGTTCATCTTAGCCTCTAAGGATAGAACAAGAAGCAATGGGCTTAAACTGCAGCAAGGGAGGTTTAGGTTGGACATTAGGAAAAAGTTCCTAACTGTCAGGGTGGTTAAACATTGGAATAAACTGCCTAGGGAGGTTGTGGAATTGCCATCTCTGGAGATATTTAAGAGTAGGTTAGATAAATGTCTATCAGGGATGGTCTAGACAGTATTTGGTCCTTCCATGAGGGCAGGGGACTGGACTCGATGACCTCTCGAGGTCCCCTCCAGTCCTAGAGTCTATGAATCTAAACCTTGTGACCCCCTGAGGGGTCAACCCTCAGTTTGAGAACCCCTGTCTTAGACTGTCCAAGATGGATTCAGGTAGATGATACAGACAGATGTGCTTTCGTTTGCTCTTCCTCTGCATCCAGGCATCTTCCTAGTGAAGCGGTAATACTTTGATACACACGGTAATCATTATAACAGGCAAAAGGAGCATAGAAAATGGACAGTTTGCTGCACTCAGTTAGGGGATCATGTTGATCTGTGATTGCTTTTGGTGTTTGGTGACTTTTTAGGTCATAAGAAATGAGGGACAGAGACTACAGTTGGTCAGGAGTTTTTTAACCAACTGTTTTTTCACCAGAAAATACTGATTTGTTGAAATTGAAACTTTTTGCAGAAACGTACCTGTTTTGATGAAACTTTCCTCAGGTCCAGGATTGAGAGAGAGGCCTCCGCACCCCACAATAGCCAGTAACGCAGTGCTTAGGGCACTCATCTGGGATGACCCAGGTTCAGGTTTGATTTGAAGCAAGGACTCCACTGCGGTGGCAATAATAATAATAATAATATTTTTTTAAAAAAAGTTTTGTTTTCATCCCAGTGCAGAACAAAAACAAAAGTCAAACATTTTTTGCGCAAATGAATCATTGTTTTCTGACCACCCCTAACGAAGACTTTCCTGGAGTGCTATGTGAGCTGCTTTCCCAGCTCTGGCAATGCACCTTAGCGCCTCCTGCTTGCAGACACCTTGAATCTGGCTAACTGGTGTAATAAAATTGGAAGGGTGTAGGCCAAAAAGTATTGCATTTTTATTTACAAGGACTCTTTAGGGTAACGAGCTTTATAGCTGATATTCATACCTGCTTATTTAAATAGTTAGCCAATATGATATGGGGACAAAGGACACAGTTACAAGGCAATATGAAAAGGACAAACACATGTAGGGTAAGACTGTGTGGGGAACGTGTGGAAATCAGACAGTGCAAATGGAGGATACCACTTACCTATAAAAAACATGAGGCTGTATATTTGATATGGCAGTGCAAGGGTATCCAACTTCATTACTCATATGTTGTGCCCTCTGTATATTGCCTTCTTTTTCTCATAAATTGCCATGGGGATGCTCTTTGTCTGAGGGTAATACCATGCCACCATTTCAGCATTCTCACATTGACTTCACTGCCTGGGTTGGCCCTGCAGTTCCCCTACTGGCCACGGCTTGAGATGTGACATTGGGCAGGGAGGAAGGTCTCTGAGGTGGGACCAAGCAGGTGCTTAACTGGCTGGTTGTTGCTCACATATTCAGTGTCTAACGAATCATCCTATGTGCGGACGGCAAGGAATTTCCCTCCGGTCAGATTGGCAATGACCTTTTTCACCTTCATCTGCAGCATATGGGTGCAGGTCACTTGCCAGGATTATCTGTGTATATCTCACTAAGGGCTTGTTTATATTACCGGCTGGATCGACGGTCAGCGATTGATCCAGCGGGGGTTGATTTATCACATCTAGTTTAGACATGATAAATCAACCGCCAAGTGCTCTCCCGTCGCCTCTGATACTCCACCAGGGCAAGAGGCGCAGACGGAGTTGACGGGGAAGTGTCAGCCATCGACTTACCACAGTGAAGACACTGCGGTAAGTAGATCTAAGTACGTCGACTTCAGCTACGTTATTCACGTAGCTGAAGTTGCGTAACTTAGATCGATCCCCCACCCTAGTGTAGACCAGGCCTTAGTCATTTTCCTGCCATTGCAGGGGCCTCAGGACTGGTGCTCCTTGGTGCCTCCTATTCTCTGCCTGTGGCATATAGTACTCTAGCCTCCTGTGCATTCAGGGCCGGCTCCAGGGTTTTGGCCGCCCCAAGCAGCCAAACAAATATATAAATAAATAAATAAATAAAGCCGTGATCGCGATCTGCGGCGGCAATTTGGCGGGAGGTCCTTCGCTCCAAGCAGGAGTGAGGGACCGTCCGCCGAATTGCCGCCGAACAGCTGGATGTGCCGCCCCTCTCCGAAGTGGCCACCCCAAGCACCTGCTTGGTAAGCTGGTGCCTGGAGCTGGCCCTGTGTGCATTGTAATACTTTGCTCTAATTTCAGTTGGGTTTAGTGGACAGGTGCTGGGTGGTGTTGATGGCTTGTGATACGTAGGAGGCCAAACTAGATGATCTGGTGGTTCCTTCTGGATCTATGACTCTGTGAGAGCAACATGGCAGACAGTATGGGTAGTATTGTTACAAAGTGAGTCTGAGACTACAATGTAGAGGGAATTGGGTAATCCACATTTTTTCCATGCAACGTGATTGTTAATGGTGACTTTTTTATTATTAAGGCAGCTAAAGTGACTAGAATCTGGTTTGTTTATGGGGGACATGTGTATTACTATACAGCATAAAATGATGGAAAAAGGAAACTGATAATAAGGGGAAAAATACACCCAAGGAAATGAGTCAGATGATATATTTGTATTCTTGTAATACCGGCTAGCACTGCAAAGGTTAACAGCCTGGCAGCATTTTCATGTTAAACTTTACTTTTAAAGGGGTTTATAGCTTGGCACTTAAACCAGGTCTGGGTGGAAACTTGGCAAGTAAGGTTTAGCCCAGGAAAGTGAATTTTATTTGTTACTAAATTTTCAAAAATACTTGGTTACCTTTAAGTTTTTGGGGTTCTTAGAGCTTGAAACTGAGGTAAATTCCGATAGAATTGCTCTGAATTTATAGTGGTGTAAATGAGGACTGAGCTAGGCCTTTGTCTTCTCTTCTTCAGCAAAAATACTTGGGGTGTTTGGTCCCTAGCAAATACTAGGTTTATTTATTAATTTTTAAAATGGATTTGTGGAAGATTAATTCATGTTGGACAAGTGGCTATTGCACAGGTTCAGTAATATCTAAAAAAGCTTTTGTAAATTATATGTACATATCTGTATTAACATTGCTCATATTCCATAGTGCAAATTTGCATTAAGACAGATATGGAATCAGAGAATGATACAGTAGGACCTGGTCCTGCAAACTCTTACATATATTGTCCTTGTACTGTAGCCCTATTTCATTAATTGGGACTAGTCTCTTGAATAAGGGTAGGCAACACCTCGTCCATAGACTAACGAAGTGTCTGTGCAATATGCTGCAATTACTGTAAAAAAGGTCGTGGTTTTATTTTAAAAAAACATCTTTTTTTTTTTAGTGGAGCAGGTCAACATTTTTTCATTGAAACATGTTGATTTTCAATCACAATGAAAAATTTCACACACAATTCTCGCTTTGGTCGAAATGGAATTTTTTGAAACACTGGAAACCCAAAACATTTCAGTAAAGTTATTTAGTTTTTGATAAAAGAATTGTTTGTTTGTTATTCAGAACTTGATTTTTTTAACCTGAAAATCTTTCAGGTTTTGGTTTTTCATAGAAAGATTAAATAAAAATGCAAGACATTTCCCACAAAAATAAATGACGTCGTTCATGCAGCTTTAATATTTAGTACTCCTAAGAGGTGCTGGATTGAGTTCTCTAGAGTTTGAAATCCTGTGTGTATGCCCAGAACTTTTCAACACTATCTCACTGGTGTGATCACAACCCTGTTCATGATGGATTAGCTCTAGGGGTGAAAGGATTGTTGATTCCCCAAGAATCGATAACGTTATATGTTTGATTCAGAGAAGAACAGACAAGATCCCCAATAAACTGTGTACCTGAATATTAACTATCTAAAGCTTTAAAGCCTTATATAAGATAAACAAAAAAATCTTCAAAGCATTGTGCAAACATTATTGATTACACAAGTTATAATATTATTGTGACATCCATGAGATAAAGCTTGGCTCATTATTTGCAGAAAACATTCCTATGATGAGTCAATAATTTCTAGGTATGTGATACTAGGTCCTGGAATACTTTTAATCACATCATATATATATATATATAAATGCATCCAGACTGGCTATAAATACGTTTATTGAAAACTTAGTTACCTCTAAGCCAGTGTAAAACTATGGCCTGGTATGTCTACATGAATTCATATAATCACTGGTCATTTTATTTGTGTGTGGTACAAGACTTTCATTTGTAGCTAGAGTCCTTGTGGTGGGACACTCTGTCCTTCATTTCTTAATAATTGCAAATTAATTTTTGTTTTTAAAAAATAAAGGGTAGCTGCTGGCAGTTTTATAGGGAGGCTAATGTAAGCAATGGCTGAAACTTTGAAACATTGAAAAAAATTATTTTTGTGATTGTTCTTTTTGGTGGTGTATTTGCCTGTATGTCTTTCCTGGAATCCTAATGTTTCTGCAAGTAAAGCTTGTAGAGGTGGGAGTTAATAATTTCATTGTCTGATACGTTAGCTGTAGCATTAACTGACTTTTATTATATGTACTAAAAATACAGTCAATTGTAATAACTGTTATATTAACAATCCTGCTGTGAGTGCAAACCAAAATCATAGTGAACTCATTTTATCTTTTAACAGTGGAAAGAGTGGAAAGAGAAAACCTATCAGACTATTGTGTTCTGGGTCAGCGTCCCATGCACTTACCAAATATCAACCAACTGGCAACCTTGGGAAAAACTAATGAACAATCTCCTCACGGCCAAATTCACCACAGTACTCCAATCCGAAATCAAGTGCCAACATTGCAGCCAATCATGAGCCCTGGTCTCCTGTCTCCTCAGCTCAGTCCACAACTGGTAAGGCAGCAGATAGCAATGGCCCACCTGATAAACCAACAGATTGCTGTAAGCCGGCTATTGGCTCACCAACACCCACAAGCTATCAACCAACAGTTCTTGAATCATCCACCCATCCCTAGAGCTGTCAAACCAGAGCCAACGAATTCATCAGTGGAAGTCTCTCCAGATATTTACCAGCAAGTCAGGGATGAGCTGAAGAGAGCCAGTGTGTCCCAAGCTGTCTTTGCAAGAGTGGCATTCAACCGCACCCAGGTATCAATTTTTATTCTATTAAATAAGAAGAGCGGAGGGAAAAGGTCATAACTTTACAAGGTTGCATGGGTGTTGCAGGTCATGACAAGAAACATACCAAGGAAATATCAGCTTCGCTTTTTCTAATCTCATTTTACTGTCATCACGGTTATAAATCTTTCAAAAATTTCAAGTTAGGTTAGATGGTCAGTCTTGGGTGCTATTAAAATAATTGCAGGGTGCCGCTTATATTTTGCGTAAAGTAATATGAATTTCACTTGCAGATGGGGAGTGCCAACCCTCACTGCTAGGATACCACTTCATGATAAAATAATTCTGTGGGCCTGATTCTCTGCTGCTATATGCAGGGATGCCCCCAGAAATTTTTCCCATGGTTCTCACTGTCAATCGTGGTGGAGCCATCCCTGCTGCAGCTGCTTGCCCCACTGCCTGACCTTCCTAGTCTGTGCCATGTTCAGGCCCTGCTTTCTAGCCTGACCTGTCCCCATCACTACCTGTCCTTGAGGGGGGGATATGTGCGGAGGTTTCTGGGTGGGAGGGGAAGCTGGTGCCAGAGCCAGCCTCACAGCAGTGGTGAGGAGGAGCCCCTCCACTGAGTGAGTGTTGTTGCCACGTGGTGCATGGGGGTCGCAGCGACGCTTAGGGTTGGCCCCGCAGTCCCTCCCTGAGTGGTGCTGCAGCCCTCATGCATCGGGTTACAATGGCACTCACTCAGTTTTGACCCTGTGGTACCTCCATCACAACGGAGGGGCTGTGGGGCCTAACTTGAACAGCATTGTAACCCCCACACACCAAATCACAGTGCCACTCACTCAGTTTTGGCCCTGTGGCCTGTCCATCATGACAGAGGGGTCATGGGACCTAACCTGAGCAATGCTGGAACCCCCATACACCAGGTCACAACGCCACTCACTCAGTTTTGGCCCTGTCACCACTTGTCATGACAGAGGGCCACAGGGCCTAACCTGAGTGGGCAGTGGGGTAGCCAAGGCTGCTCCTCCTTGCCACTGCCTGGTATGCACTGTGCATAGTGTGAGCATGACTGTGGGCACCAGTGGTGATATGACCACTTTTGACTGTATCTCTTGTTAATTCTGGGTGCAAAGCTAGGTTAGTCAGCCATAGGAAGAATCCATGCCAGTGCAGGGAATCCCCTGGTGGTGTCAGGCCAGCATAGCAGCTCCTATGCCTCGTCTCTGCTTGTAGCTGGTGTCGGGAGTGTGGCTGGGTGAAAGCACACATCATTGGGATGATCCCACACCCTACTGACATCGGGCTCCCTTCATGCCATTTGCAGCCTGCTCATTTTACTGCAAATTTCAGACTGCTGCAAATGATACTGGGGGCCTGGATTGGTTCCCATCCAGATGAGATTCAGCACTCGGGGCTGAAAAAGGCAAGCTTTGTGCCTCCCCAGGAGCTGCCCCATGTGGTGTGTGTGTGTGTGTGTGTGTGTTTGTGTGCGTGTGCGCGCATAGCCTATTTCATGAAATGCATGGTATTTATAGTAATCAGTGTGTGTATAGATTACAAATATTGACTAGTTGCAAAGGAGGTGTATCAGTAAAATATTGCTCTAGGGAACAAAAAGTGCTTGAGATCATGGCCTTGGGCTATATGTACAATGAAAGGGAACAGTCTTTCTCTGAGGGGCTATTATTTAGTGCTGCTTCCTCCACAGCCAGCTAGTGTTTAGCATAGTATCCCTGTATTTTGATCTTTCTCTCGGTTCCTGCCTTGCCAGTTACTTGTTTTTGTCCCTCCTAGAGCTTCCCTAGCTTCTTATCTGTAATCCCTCAAATCTGCCTCCCTTGTCTCTTCCATGAACTCTTCTTCATTGTTGAAACCTTCCACAGCTGCCCCTGCCTGACTGGCAGGAAGAGGGACGTTATGCCCCCTATCCCCTTCTGCCATCAGCCTTCTTGTTGTGGGAGCTGGAGGAGTCTTTGGGCTGGGGTCAGACCTCATTTCCTTGCTGTAGCATCTGCCACTGATGCTGATATTGTGGTGTTTGTGGGGGGCCCCAGAGCAGCAGAGGTGAGTGGGGGAGTCTGACGGCACTCTCAAAGCCGGCTTTGGAGAGCCGTCTGCCATTTGCAGTAGACCATGTTTGATAGCATCACATCAGTGGTTTAATCACATTTCATTAATGCGCAAATAATGACAAGATAGTATCACGTGAGTGCAGAAAACCTTCTCACCTTTATGCTAGCACCTGGAATACCTGAATACATACATGTCCATGATGGGCCTCCCATGTACATTTATTCCATGCCAATTGCCATTCCAATATAAAACATGGATCTTCAACCTGTATTATTTTGTAACAGAACTGAAGGAGTGCAGTGATGAAAGGATTTCATGTTTAAAAATACAGCACGAACTTTATCCAAATAGCCCGTGTGAAGCTCTAGTTCAGCTTTGCAAACAAGACAAAACATGGACAAGCGTGTGTATTTGTATTCACCCCTCTGTCTCTTGGAGGTCTGTGCCACACACTGCACAGTGCCTTTGTCTATTCTCCTGGAGTAATGATTTTCTTTGGCACAGCCATTTTGGAAATACCATGTTACGAGGGAACTAATTAAAGTATGGAGCACGTTTTTATTACTTCCCTTCTGCCAATAAATTCATAAGATGGCTACACCCAGCAAAACATGCACTTTCAGTCAACATGACTTTGAGTTCTGGGATTAGCCTTGAGGATATCAAATGAAAACTACATAGGAATGTCTGAGTATTTCCCTTTCAAAATGCTGCTTTTAATTTGGAAAAGCTTTTCATCCTTCTGGGATCATAACCTGTTGTATATAAAGCTCAGTATAATTAAGGTAGATGGTATTGACAGAATGACATATTTTGAACTTGAACAAGAGGTCAGCAGTAATACCGCCTTTGCTGATTCTACGACTGTCACTGAATGTGAGGCTGTGTTTTAGCAAGATTGTTGAAGCTGAATGGGTACTCTGTAGTAAACCAAAACCTGATTCCCAAAATGTAAAGGCTCTCGGAGAGTTTTTAGATTAAATTGGCCATTTTGCTATATCAAGAAAAGGGTCACCAGATTTTGATATTGTCAAAATCCTGAGCTATGCGTATATGTCATCTGTGGAGCGCTGCAATGTCAGACATCCAGAACAGAATCAGAAGGGCCCATATCATCTATTAACATCTGTGGTGGAGATCCTACCACAGTTTCCTGTGGGATCATTTGAAATCTGGAGCAATTCAGCTGCAGAACATTTCTTCACTTTCTTATGGTGACCTGGGATAGGTCCAGTGGATTTAAGACACTGGACTGGGAATTGGGAGACTTGGGTTCAAGACCTCGCTTGATTGCCGAACTGTTGTGTGACTTTGGGAAGTCATATCTGTTAACATTTTCTAAAGCATCTAAGTAACTTAGGACCCCAAGTCTCATTGACTTTCAAGTTATTTTAGATTCTGCTTTGTACATTTTTACTGTCTTTTTTTCTTAAAAAAAAAAGCATAATAACTAATATCTTGTGAGTGCAATGTCTCCATGCATGTCTATCATTCAAACCAGATGCCACCCTTCAAAACTGACCATGCATCTCTGCATTCCAGTACAAAACAAAACAAAAAAAGTGGCAGCTAAAGCCACACCTTATCTTGGGTTATGGAAAACATCTCCAAAATTATTGTAATGAGTGAAAAGAAAATACTTGCCTTTTAAATATCCAGCTAATGATAAAAGATATTAAATGTTGAGGACCTCAGAGGGTACTGGGTAGAATAACGTTATGACAGTTCTCCTCTTATATATCACTTTGCATTTGTATGAAGAACTAGCCCGATGGTAGGGTCAGTTTGTTCTCAGTTACAACCTGGCCTACTGCTATTCGGTATGGTCACCATTTTGTTGCATGCGGACCAATTGCTGGTTCCCATGTGCTTCTAAGCCAACCGAGTTGCTTTTAGATCTGGGGCTCTATAGGGCACGGTCCCAGGCTTGGACCTTTTGTCTGAAACCATTCTTTGGGAGATGTGGTGTTAGCACCCAGATGCCCTCAACCCACCCTTCTCTTCCAACCTCCCCCCGCCCCCCCAGTGTCTGAGACTCTTAAGTGGAGTTTGTTTAGTTGCCATGTGCTCCATGGGGATTCAATCTCATGCATGCCCCACCTGCAGACTCTTGCGTAGAAAAAATCACTGTACCATGGGATCATAACAGCAGATGAGAGACAATCAGAGTTGATGGCTCCAGATTACAGTCTTGATGGCTTCTCAGTAATACTCTTCCAAGGAGGCATCAACCACCTTTCCTTGGCAGGGCTCTGTCTGGAATGTTGTATGATATGCTGCCCTCAGGCAAGTTTCAATTTGTTGTTAGCACGTAGTATAAAATGAAGTTCATAATTTGATGCAGACATATCCTGCCCTGTCACACTTAGACATGCGTACTCAGCTCCCGTTGAGGTCTATTTTCAGGTCGCACTAGCACTTTGAGACTCTTTGTTTTAAATGTCTTTCTTCCTCAGATGAACTCACAAATGGATATTATACAAATGGTACATTTTACATAAAGAAAAATTTAATTTCATCCTTGACTTACAGTCACCCGGACGCTAACATCATGTGTTACACATCCATAACAACCATCCCAAAAGAGGCAAGTCTTTAACATCCATAAAAAAAAATTAACATAATTTCAGCCTGAGTGTCCGCGAGAGTGCAGGACCTTAACATTAAGAAGGCCACTAGGCATTGGAATTAGTGCAACAGATCACACGGGTATGCCGACAGCCTGTAGCAGTGAACCTCCCAGTCTAGGTCAACACACTCAGGTTCACAGGGCTCACGCTATAGCCCTAAAAATAGCTGTGTAGACATTGCAGCTTGAGCTCTGGTACCTGGGGGTGGGGCAGGGTGGACTGGGCTTCGGAGTCCGAGCTCCAGCCCAAGCCACAGCTTAAAAGCACTGTCTGTGCAGCTTTTTATTAGCATGGTAGCGTGAACCCTGCAAGCCTGAGTCTGTTGACCTGGGCTAGTGGTCACAGGCTTCCTCAGTCTGTGTAGACGTACCCTAGAACACGTTATTTTAACAGGAGTATCTTGCCACATTTTGATGCCTCTCTGTCCTTTGCTTTTGATTCTAAATCAAATCTTCTTAGCTCTGTCCTTTTATTTTCCCATTGGCCAGAGACCAATGTCTCGAGTAATACTCAGCCACCAAGTGAAAAGGAAGGAGAGGGGTTCAGATATGAGCAGACTCACTCGTGGTGCACAAGACATATCCTTGGACATTCTCAAAGGCTCAAAAAACATCACAAAAAGAAAATAAGACAGAGGCTGGATCCTCACCCCCTGTCACACTGCCCCCCACTGCACCTCCCAAGGCTTGTGTGCTAAGGCAGAGCAGATCCAGTCCACTGGCAGATCAGATAGCGAAGTGTTCAGATTTGTTACATTTTACAAGGACCCTTGACCTTAAAAACTAAAGGTTTGTTGTAGCAATTTTTCTATATGCATTAAAATCCTTGTACCAACTAGCTAATAACTGCATTAATCACCAAATCATGGCCCAGTGTGTAATCTTTCTACAGGGTGGTTATGTGCTGTACATTAACCTACAATTAAGGATAGCTTCATAAAATATGTACGGTGAAGCTTGTTTAATAGATAAACTATTCTCCAATTTATTTTAAAGTCCAATGACCTACATACTCAGATGCTGAAAAACCCCTCTTACTAACATTATTTCTCCCCTGAGACCTTCCATCTGAGCAAATCTGTTAAATGAAGTAGAGGAAGCTTTGATCCAAACTAGGCTAAATCCATTGGAACAAATGCCTGACACGTATGTGTGTGTGCGAGGGAGAAGGTGAGAAAAGAAAGTCAGAGGTAAAGTCACGTGATTCAAGTAACTTCTGAGGCTTCTCCTAAAACTTTAAAGTTCGCAGCTTGTTTGAGACAGCAATATTTGCTTAAGCCTCTGGCTATGTTATAATCTGCGTACCAGGCAGAACACTCCTCTGCAGCCCCGCACCATAGATCTTTATTGCAAATTCTGCATCTGTCTGAGCGTCCAGAACACCCACTGAGGTCGGTGAAAGTTTTGCATGTGACGACGTGCAGAATAAGCAAAAGTTATCCATACTGTGGATAAGAAATCTGCAGTGAGTATTTAGCAGCAGCAATTTGTTCATTCTACTTTGCTCATGAGGGGAATAATTTTTAATTGGATTGAAAGATCTGAAATTAGTGTATTTAGCAAGTTTATTCTGAAACAACGTGCATCAGATGCCCTCAGAAAGTGTAACTTGCTCCGATTTCTGGTTAATTCCTTGGGCTAATTATTGTGTATTCTTCTGTTTTATCTTTATTGAATCACAGTAGTAGTTTGAACACACCTTATTATATCATTCTGAGGCTCATTATCGAGTACGCACTAGAATCAGGATGGTGTTCTGAGGCCCACAGAGAGAAAATAATAATTATTACTAGTTTTAATTATAGTCTGGAATTCCAGCACGTTGGGAGTTCCTGCATACGCTTCAAAATACTTAATTTGCTTGTGCACAAAACAGTGTTTTTCAAAGCCCTTTTTACCTCAGAACCAGTTAGCTGTGATGGGAGCTCTGGGTGAACATTGGGAAGAGATTCCCCCCCTCCCCTCCACTCCCCCAAGGATGTACACCGCCGTAGTCTCCTCTGAGAATGCTGTTGGTATTGTAGTTCATAACTAGGGCCCTACCAAATTCACGGCCATGAAAAATGCGTCATGGACCGTGACATCTGGTCTTCCCCTGTGAAATTTGGTCTTTTGTGTGCTTTTACCCTATACTACACAGATTTCAGAGGGGAGACCAGTGTTTCTCAAATTGGGGGTCCTGACCCAAAAGGGAGTTGCAGGGAGGTCTCCAGGTTATTTTAGGGGGGTTACGGTATTGCCACCCTCACTTCTGCGCTGCCTTCAGAGCTGGGTGGCTGGAGAGTGGCGGCTGCTGACTGAGGGCCCAGCTCTGCAGGCAGCAGCAGAGAAGTAAGGGTGGCAATACCATACCAGGCCATCCTTACTTCTACGCTGCTGCTGGCGGTGGCTCTGCCTTCAGAACTGGACTCCCAACCAGCTGCTGCTGCTCTCCAGCTGCCCAGCTCTGAAGACAGCGCTGCTGCTAGCAGCTGCACAGAAGTAAGGGTAGCAGCAGTGCAACCCCTCCTACAATAACCTTGTGACCCCCCCCCCTCACAACTCCTTTTTGAGTCAGAACTCCCTACAGTTACACCACCATGAAATTTCAAATGTAAATAGCTGAAATAATGAAATTTATGATTTTTAAAATCCCATGGCCATGAAATTGACCAAACTGGACCGTGAATTTGGTAGGGCCCTATTCATAACTACAGGTGTGGACTGTGATGAGATCTTATCGTTCAATATCCACACTAAAGTTGAGGGTGTGTCTATGCTGTAAAAAACTACCCCGCAGCAGCAAATCTTAGAGCCTGGGTCAACTGATTCAGGCTTGTGCTACAGTGCTAAAAATAGCAGTGCAGATGTTCCTGCTTGGGCTGGAGCTCCAGCTCTGAAACTAGGTGTGTGTGTGGGGGGAGTCTCAGAGCCTAGGCTCCAGCCCAAGTGGGAACATCTACACTGCAATATTTAGCCCCATAGCACAAGTCTCACTGCCGCAGGGCTCCCTTTGCAGTATGAACGTACCCTGAGAGATTCATTTTAGCAAAGGACTGAGGGTACATAATATGACTTTGTTTTAGCTTGCAGACATTAGGGTCTATATGCAATAACTCATATTAGCATGGCTGGAAGTTTCAGGTGCGCACAGAGATGAGAAACCACAACTGGCCCCTATACTTCTGCACTTAGCTACCTTCCCCTCGCCTCCTACCCCCTTCCTCCTATCCCCTCAGCAAAATATTCACATGCCCAAGGGGCCACACAGGATAAGTGGTGGGAGGATCTAGGCTGTGGAGAAAAGGTATTCTTACTAAGTCAAGTCACTGGACTGTGATTCAGAAGACATGAGTTCAGTTCCTGGCTGTGCTATAGACATCCTGGGTAGATCACTTAATCTCTCTGTGACTCAAGTTTTCCATCTCTAAAATGGGGATAATAGGACTGCTCTACCTCACCAGGTGGGTGTGAAGTACAGTTTGTTAGTTGCTTGGATACTACAGCAAGGGGGCCCCTCTATGTATCTAAATAGATAGCATTCTGCTTAGTGTGGCTATCCCCACTAGGTAAAGGCAGTACTGTTCCTTGTTTTGCTATTCTGCCAGGCCTGGTAGAGGCGGGGCTACAGGTTAGCTCAGTGAGGAATAATCATCCTTCTACTCAGCTTCCTGGAATCCCTGGCCTGAGTTCCCTTTCAGAGCACTGCTGTCTTCTTGGCTAGCTGGCCCAGAGGCCTGGGAGTTAGGAATGTGCAGACACTGTCTTCACTACCTGTTGTTCACAGGAGTGGTCTTGGGGACTTCAGTGGGACTACTGCTATGAGTCACATGTTCCAGTCTGGCCTATAGTGCTTTACATCTTAAAAGCTGTGTATGTGGTACATACTAATTCATTCAAATCAGTGCCCAAAGGGTGAAAGGCTCTCAGTGTCCCATCACCAACCCCAAGCTATGCAGGCATCCCAAATATCTGTATTTTAAAATAGGGAAAGCATATGAATAAGCATGTTTACATTAAACTAAACTGTAAGTAGAAAGTTGATATAAAAATAGGCATTCGTGGTAGCTCTTGCATTTTTTCCTTGCTTGTTTTAAAAGACTTCAGTATTTCAGATTTTGGTGTTTATTTACAACCATGAAAATCCTTTGGAAAATAAACAAGGAAGGGTTGATAAATGGTGCAAATCCACCATTTCTTTACTTCTTGGAGACCTGGGTTCAAATGGCACTGGGTTAAGCTGCTGCCATGAATGAAGTTGTTAAATGTGGGGCAGATGCCACTCATGCACATAGTTGGAGCTGTGGGGTGTGTTCGTATGTGTGTGTTTTTAAAGCCATAGCCTTCTAAAGGGTGAAAGGTGAACAAGAGGCTTTAAACGGCTTTCTGCAGAAGACAGAGAAGGGAGAATGCCCCTCGGAATGCGCTGGGAGAGCAAAGACTTAAAAAGGATGATGATGGGCACTATAGAAACCCCAGACAAAGGCATTCTTATTCTGGAATAAGGGTATCTACAAGGAGTTATTCCAGAAGATCTATGCCACTTCAAATTTACATTCTACCTTTATCTGGAATAGCTGTCAGGTGGAGACGTGCCCTAAAACAGGTGGGTGAGCTCCCTTCAGGGCTAGCCAGAGGTTGTCAGCTGTTGTGGAAGGCGAGGCTGAGCCATGGCCAGCCACTCTCCCTTTGAGATGTGTAGCCCCACTGGTGGTGCTATGACCTCATACCTTGTGTGTAAGGAGCACGCTTAGATTCTGGCTGTCTTCAGGGCAGGGAGTTCCTTGTGCCTTCTTCCTTCGCCCCCATTGCAAATTCATGCAGATTCACTCAGTCTGAAGTTTCTGCAAACTTGGTATTCAAATCTCAATCAAAATGTTTTGCCAGAACCTGGTTTATCAGGCTGAAGACTGATAATGCATTTAGAAACGTACCGGCACAGAAGGTAACAATTGTGAGAGGGAGATCCTTTTAAAAGACGCTTTTGGATGAATGAATTATCCTTTCATTCTCTGGAAAGTTTGCCGACAATTTCAGTTTTGCTGCAGTGATCCCCAATGGTTAGAACTTTACTAGCGAGGGAGCCCCAGATGACCAACAGGCAGCTTGACTCCAGAACTGAGGTCTCTGTGGTCAGCATAAGCAGAATAAACACAATACATCCTCCTTCTTTAATGTCCCTTTTTGTGCAGCAAAGGCATGATGGAGAAACTGGAGTTCCAACCAGGAAAGCTGCCGGTGCTGTAAACAAAAGATCAGCTCCATATTACAGGATCCAGCAGACTCAATTAGTAGACTAGTGAACTGTTCTTCTTTTTGCTCAAGGGACCCCCGATGGACTGAAAAGCCTATAGACCAAACAAATGTATTCTGTTTTGAGTCTTTTTTTTTTTTAAAAGGCATCTTTTTTGCCAATGTTTTGACACAGTAGCCAAAGCTAGTAAAATTTTTGGGCGAGTGGCCAGTGCTTGTTTTACTGAACACCCGCAGAAACTGGGAATATCAGTGAACCTGAGGCTTTTTGAACGAAAGAGTCATGGTGCCAGATACAAAGAGAGCTGGCAAAAAAAAAAAAAAAGCAAGCATCTTCAGTGCTGAAGAGACCACTTACGACTCTCTTCCCAAAGAACAACCTCGCCCCTTGTTTCTTTTTAAAACTCTTTAGCTGTGAATGGGAATAATCAGCTTTCTAGTTTGAAGATTTGACTTGCCTAACTCTGCTAGTAGCTGATTGGCTGTTGCCTGAAGATAGTTTGGGGCAAAAGGGATCTAGAGTATAGAGGGAGTGGAATTCCATTTCATTGAACTTGGGTGTAATGAAACTCCATTTGGAATGAAATAAAAGGAAAAGTCCCAGGTAGTTTCATGCATTGCATTGTGTAGAGTGGAAAGTGATTAAGGCATTGGGTTGAGACTCAGAGACCCGGGGTCAGTTCCTGGCTCTACAACAGACTCCTTGTGTGACCTTGGGCAAGTCCCAATCTCTCTGCCTTGTTTTCCTATCTGGAAAATGAAGCTACCTCACAGGGGTCAGGAAGGTATATTATTCATGTCTCTGAGGAGCTGAGATACTACAGTGGTGGGTGCATAAGGTAAGAAAGTTCCAGTTATACTAAATCTCCATTTATATTGAAGAGCTTTGAAAGGAAAAAATGGCATCCGTATGGGTCCTATTCTGTTCTCATTGGACTGAATTGGCAAAATTCCCATTGACTTAAATGGCAGCTGAATTGGGCTCTCTGGTTTGAAATATGTTTTGTCAAAATAACTTCCGTGTATATCTGACTGTGAGCCAAATCCTGTCCGCTTCCTCTTGTGAGTGTCTTCACCTTGACTTAAGTGGGAGGAAGACTAGCAGCATTTAACCCTCTGGCTGCTATCTGTTTAGACGTTCAGACCACACTCATCACTGTGGTGTCTGCACCATTCTACAGAGACTTTCAATTAGGAAGGGCCTGTTTTTGTTTGTTTGCGAAGAAAACTCTCTCTCATTGCCTGAAATCTTTTCATGCTGCCTGCTTGTTTTAGTCTTGTGTGTAATGTGGCACAAGCGGCGTTTTGTTATATGCACGGGAAAGAAGGCAGTCTGTAAGGGAAATGCTTAAATTAATAAATTGCAGATTTTTGGTACATGGGATATTTGTTCCAACAGTGAGTTTTGCAGTACCCAAAATTTCAGTTTCAATTAACTTAATTGTATTCAATAGGCTGGATGAAAAGATCTTAAGTAGTATGTGAGTCAGGCTTTCAGAATGTGTTCTGCAGGAGGCTGCTCCTGGCTACTCAGCTGATACACAGGATTTCTGATCCTTGGAAACAAATGCATAGATATACAAAGTGTGCTCTGTATGTCTTGCTCCCTGTCTGGGTTTTTTTCTTGCATGTGATATAAATGGCACAGCATTTGCAGGTATTCTCTCTTTTTTTCCTGCCTCCTTTTCCCCCAGCTCCAACATGCAGATCCACGTGCACACACTGTCTTCCCTAATAAAAAGAGATACCATAATAAAAAAGAGGCTTTATTAACCTAATGCAATAACACCATTTTCTTGAGAATTTAAACATTTCATTTTTAATAATAAAAATCAAATTGACATTGTTGCACCCTGAATGTGTTTTATTCAAATCGGACTAAATGCCGTCGCTTCGTGCCTAAGCAGATATCTCTCGAGATGTGTGTATTTATAGCATTAGTTAAATGAGTTTTAAGAATCAGGCTTGTATCAGGACTATAGGTAGTGAATCTGGGAATCAAGATTAAAAAAAATGAGGAGCTGATGGGATGTATTCCACTGCTCTGGTAGGTCAGGGGCCAACTGCTCTCAGTTATATTGGTATAAATCCAGAGTAACTTCTTTGCAGCAATGGATTCAGTTCATTTGGATTTACAACAGTGTGAGATCAGAATTTGTCCCATTGGAAGTTAGAAGAATTGTTCAAGTGGCAGGGTATAAATGTAACATTGCATATTCTCAGCTATGAACGGATGAACCTTTGTGCTGCTTGGTTTTCAGAAGCGCTCAAAACTTCCATTGGCTATCCAAACTTCTTTGATCTGCAAAATTGAACTGGAAAAATTGCCAGAGTACAGAGTACAAAAAAAGGAAAATAATGAAAATGGCCTTAGGTCCTCAGAATCCTGATAATCCATACACACTATTGCACAGATATTTTTGTCATTTGTTGGATGCTTGTAGGCTAGGAATGGTCTTTTAAAAACCATTCAAAGTATCCCATTCATATAACACCCTGGTTAATGGTCTGTTCGGCACAGCTGCCAATAATATAAGTAAAAAGAAGAACAGGAGGACTTGTGGCACCTTAGAGACTAACAAATTTATTAGAGCATAAGCTTTCCTGGACTACAGCCCACTTGCATCCGAAGAAGTGGGCTGTAGTCCACGAAAGCTTATGCTCTAATAAATGTGTTAGTCTCTAAGGTGCCACAAGTACTCCTGTTCTTCTTTTTGCGGATACAGACTAACACGGCTGCTACTCTGAAAAAAATAATGTAAGTGTTGCCGTTGGAGAAATGTCATGGCAAAGTCTTGTCTTGACATGAAGTATACAGAATGTGAAATTCCTTTATAAGCCTGAGGGCTGATAAAAATGACTTATGAGAGGTTACAGAAGGACAGTGCACCTTACAACATTCCTTTTCTATCTTTTGATTACAGGTAGTAATAGTTTATATCTAAAATTGGTCATTTTAGTATGGTAAAATTAGATTTCACTGCTGGATACCATGGGGGTAAAGTTTCAGTATCACCCACTAGGGATGAGTTCAGAGTTCTCATTCATAAAAATGGGAGTGGCGTGTCTCAGTGCCTGCCCTCCTGTGTGAAGACTCTTCTCCCCCCAAGTGTGGAGGTGTCACCGTCGCTAATCCATGAGGTTCAGAGGCCGAATTTGAATAAGCACCAAAGCTTCTGATACTTACTGAATCTTATCCAGACCTGCTGGGAATTGGAGCTGGCTTTCTCATGAGATTTCCAGATACACCTCTACCCCGATATAACGCAACCCGATATAACACGAATTCAGATATAACGCGGTAAAGCAGCGCTCCGGGAGGGCGGGAATGCGCACTCCGGTGGATCAAAGCAAGTTCGATATAACACGGTATCACCTATAAAGGGGTAAGATTTTTTGGCTCCCGAGGACAGCGTTATATTGGGGTAGAGGTGTATTACATGGTTCTGACTGCGCTTGAAATGCCATGACAGCAAGTCTTTTAGGGTATGTCTACACAGCAACTAGCCACTCTCACCTGGCTCCTTGCCAGCTGACTTGGGCTTGCAGGGCTCTGGCTGCTGGGGTGTTTCATTGCTGAATAGACTTCCTGGCTCGGGCTGGAGCCCAAGCTCTGGGACTCTCCCATCCCACCGGGTTGTCAAGCCCAAGCTCCAGCCCGAGCCTGGAAGTCTACATGGCAATGAAACAGCCCCACAGGCCGAGCCTCGCGAGCTTGAGTCAGCTGGCACTGGCCAGCCGCAGGTTTTTCTTTGCTATGTAGACATACCCTCCGTTATTTCAGCACTTTCCATGTTGCTCTTGTCCAAAGCGAGGAAGGGCAGAGGTGCACAAAAAAGAAAGAGTAGCATGAAAACCCGGTCTCAAAAAAACAGGTTGGGGATTTATTCATGTTTTGCCCATACTATTCAACTCCACACAGGCTGTGGTGCAAAAGGGAGAGGCTTTGGTTATCCTGAGCCTTGTTTGAACCTTTTAGCATTAGACTAATCTGTTTGCTCCTGTGGCCCTATGCATTGATTTGGCCCACACAGCAATTTAATTTCCACCTTCAACACAAACTGCTTTTGAAATGCTTTGCTTAAAAAAACTATTGTTTTGTTCCCTGCCAGTGACAATAGAATCATTCTTTCCATTGATCCAAAGTCCATTGGGAAGACTGCAGAAAGATTCCTGTTCACTTCAGCATTGGATTAAATCCATAGGTTGCCTGGCAATTAGCGGTTACAGTCAGCCTCTATTGGCTGAGCCACGCAAACCTAAATCACCACCCTTTCCAGTACCTTACCCTGGTTCACATGGGCCCAATCCCCTGAGGTGGGGAGCACCCATAGCTCCTGTTGCCTCTACCATGGACATCCTCTCTTAGGAGCTGCACAGCAGTTTGCCAATTGCTTGTCCACAGTTGATTACAGGACTTCCTTTTGAGGGTCCAGTTGTTCAGTGTGGAGATTCTGTCGGTAGCAAAACCAAAATAAAATAAAATTGCAAACAAAGCTCCATAGGACTTGTGCAAAATATTTACTGTCTCGTTTTTTGACGCCAGTAGTAAAGTTGTGTGAACTAATTCTTAACTAGCATAAAAAGACACTGACAAAATTATTCTAGCCTTAAATACTTGCAAAGTTTTATATTTTGATTGGAAATATGCTGCTTTTTCTACCTCTGTGTTTGTTTTTTATAGTCAGTTATTGACACAGTGTGTAATTAAAAAATAAAATACAGCGCCTGGTATAAGCCCCAAATGTAAGCCAAGCTGGGCACATGTATGATACCTGGTCTCCGAGAATGTGTACAATGGTGTTTATGAGCAGGGCCTAAATTTACTGTTACATCTGTTTTAATCACTCATCACTTGAGATGGTTTTAAACCAATAAGCATTATGGTGGAAAAAGAAGCACAATTCCTGTCAAAATACCCACTTTTAAAAAGTATCTTAAGGATTCTATTTGATGGAAGAATATCCGTTTATTCATGTAAGTTCAATTTAGATAGACTAGACAGGCCCTGGAGTGTCCCTTTAAGTTTGCATAGCTAGTTACTCTGCAAATTGCCAAGTGTGTGTGTGTATTTTTTTTATATGGGAAATGTATGTATGTTGGAATGAGCTAATTTAGCCATCGGAATTTTATAACAAATGTATGAATGCTGTGGGTTTCCCTCCTTAGCCCCCTCTAGCAGAAACATAATTTGCAGAAATGAAAACAGTCTTTGGCTAGCTTTAGGCTTTTCTCAAAAATAGAAACACTAGGGTTTGTCTGGCTGGGCTGCTTTCCTCACCACACACCTGGTGTATATCATTTTAAAAAATAAATTATGCCTCATTAAATTACAATTAAGTGAAATCACGATCATTTGTTTTTCTGGAAGGAAGATGTTTTGCATACTGAAAGCCTAATTTTTTGCAGGTGACAAAAAGGCTGAACAGATTATTTAGTATCACTTTATTTTTTATAATGTTGCTTGCTGGTTACTTTGCATATACTCTGGTAGCTCAGAATTATATTAATGTAAATGTTATTGCTCTCAAGATATTTTATTGTATTGTCTTTTCTGTCACTTTGCGATCTATCTAGCATTGTTTACTGGTGCACTGCATCACAGCATTCTCTTCAATCTTAGAAGGAAATGGGATTTTTCCTTCTGAGTTAGTCATTTCTCATTATCTATCCTGCTATTCGCATAGCTCATAAGGCTACCAAACATCCACCCTCATCTTTCCAGACGGACTGAGCCTCAATATAACATTTGTACAGCCAGATTTCCCCCATGCACAAATGTGACTGGGAATCAGTGTAAATAAAGAGAGCTCAACTCCTCAAAGTTGGAGCTGTGTCAGATGGTGTGCAGTTACCTCGATTGCTTGCACAAGTCTGGAAATGTGCATTCCAAAGTTTGGGCACTGGCAGAGCCACTTGTACATGCAAATACCTGATTAAGTATGGAGTCAGTGACTGCACTTGTAAGGAATTGCTGGTGCACTTTTGTGTATGTGTCCGATCTTCATTTTTTACAATTATACCATAAATTCAGACATACTGGGGGTCAGGGAGGGAGTGGGAAGGAGGAAGCAGTGCAATCTGTCTTAGAGCAGTGGTTTCCAACCAGGGATCCGGGGCCCCTTGGGAGTTTCAGGGGGTCCGCGAAGCAGGGCTGGCCTTAGACTTTCTGGGGCCCAGGATAGAAAGCTAAACCCCGCCACATGGGCCTGAAGCCGAAGCCTGAGCAATTAGCTTCACGGGGCCCCCTGTGGCATGGGGCCCCGGGCAATTGCCCTGCTTGCTTAGGGTTACCATACGTCCGGATTTTCTGGACATGTCCGGCTTTTTGGGCTTCAAATCCCCATCCGGGGGGAAATCCCCAAAAGCCGGACATGTCCGGGAAAATCGGGACATGCGGGGCCGGCGGTGCTGGGCCGGGGGCCGGGGCCGGGCCGGCGGTGCTGGGCCGGGGGCCGGGGGCCGGGCCGGCGGTGCTGGGCCCGGGGCTGGCCCAGGGCCAGCACCCCAGGGCCCGAGCCGACCCAGGCTGGAGACACCGGGGGGGCCAGACTGGGCCGCGCCTCCTCCCCCCCCCTTACCTGCGGGAATGTTCGCGGGAAGCAGGGGAGGGGGCGGAGTTGGGGCGTGGGGGCGTGGGCGTGGGTGGAGCCGGGGCCCCGTGGAGTGGCCCCTTTTTGGACACTCAAAATATGGTAACCCTATGCTTGCTATCCCCCTAATGCCTGTCCTGGCTTTTGTATGCAGAAAACCAGTTGTGGTGGTACACGTTCGCTGTGGAGTTTTGATAGCATGTTGGGAGGGGTGGGGGCTCAGGAAGAAAAAGGTTGAGAACCCTTGTCTTAGAGTACATTCCCGTTGCTCACAAGGTTCTTTTTCAAATCAGCCTGGTGCTGGGGAGGAGAAGAAAGGGGAGATTAAGGAAAAATCCCCAAATCACACAATAGTTTGGAAGCTGGGGTGTTTTTTTTTTAAATTTGTTTCTGGTATATCCTCAAAACAGCCAGAAAATCAAGAGTTAGGGAACTTTGTAACATTGGTTATTAATTTTTTTATCCAATTTGGAGAGTTTTCCATTGACTCTAAAGGAAAACTGCAGGTACTGGATATATCTACCTTGGAATGGCAAAGGGCTGAGTTCAAGCCTCACAGTTTAGACCTCTACGACATCCACCCCTCTTTCAGTTAATCTCTCCCTGGGCTTGTTAGTCTGGAAAACTTGAAAAGCATTTTGAAATGTCCGCAAACTGTACGATCTCTAATAAATTGTTACAGCTATACCAACTACACGATACATGGTACTGTCAATGATTTCAGCGGGTAACTGAAGCAAGAGCCATTACCATAACGCCAAAGGGTCTTTGAATTTTTCCATAGTGTGGATCTCATCTCAACAGACCAGTTGCCTCACAAACCATCTTCCACTTTCATCGCACGGCCCCAATCCTCTCCCATTTGCAATGCCGTTGCACTTCTGTGGCAGCTACCACAGTGGCTTACATACTAAAGTAATATTAGGAAAATGTATTTTTAGCTTCTTTTAAGGAGAGACATTGACCAGTCAGCTCTTTGGGGACCACCAGTGGTCTGTGGACAACAGTTTTGCGGTTTCTGCCATAACAGATCGTGGTTCAAGCATACCTCTTCTGTGTATGTTCTGGCAGCGTGTGAGCAGATGTAAGCAGACATAGGGGTGTTTTTTTTCTAGACTGTTGGTTTTGTCAATAAGTGTAGTGAATAAGGCCAATAAACACTGGAAAATATTGGCTTTTGGTCACTGGTCAACTGTCTTGGAAATGTCCAACAAGGGTATTGGGGACTATTTGATGTGAGGGGAGAAAATAAGCCAAGAGTAAATACTTCAGGTTTTCTAGTATGTGGCTGCATGACAAGAGCACTGAAGTAAGATTGACTGTAACTGTAATGTGATTTCACTAGGCCGTGACTGTAAAGTAACAGTGAGGTATATTTTTGACAACGGTTTCCACACAGTTGTTTTTCTGAGGTACTCCAGTTTCCCCCAGTATTTGGTTGGTAAATATTGACCCTTTAACGGTGATGGCTGTAGGTAAGCTTCATTAGCTATGGAATGGAATTCCCAGCAGTAAAGCTTTTTCTCTCTGCAGTATTTCTGGGAGCAATGCTTCAGTTTGATAGACTGCTAGGTGGGCAGGGTGTATGAATGTTGTGGGACAGAGCAGCCTTTTTAATACTTTGAAATCTCCAACTCTGAGCCTCTTGACTGGCTTGCCCAGTACTGAATTATACCGCTTCTCCCTGCGAGTCTAATCCTTCTCTGTTTCTTGCTTGTACGTGAATAAACTTGAACACAGATGTTGAAGGAAGTTACCATAGTATTACCTTGTGGAAATGAAACCCACATCAATAAGCCGGTGGCAGATATAATATGGCCCTGTAGAGGACAGTGGTACATCCTGTATGATCTAATAAATTGCCTTTTGTCTTAGGCCCTGATCCTGCAAAGCACTTAGGTCTGTGCATAGTGATATTGACTTCAAGGTAGTGCCTACAGTTATGCATGGGCTTAAGTGCTCTTGTTGATTTTAGGGCCTTATTAAATAACATGTTTTTGTCCCTAAATCCTTCTGAATTGAGGGACCTCTGCTATACTGGCTACCTGCTGGCATGAAACTGTAAACACTGGAGGAATGTTATTCATTAATTAATGTCGGCATTGTGAGGTCCATGATGTTTTAAATGATGCAGCAAATAAAGGGTTAAAGTAACCAGTCCCTGGAGATCGTTTCTAAAGCTTTCATATTTGCTGCATTCTCTCCTATGAGAAAAAATTGTCCAGACTGAAGTGAATGGACTGTAACATCAAAACCCAGCCAAATGCTGTGTTTTTTTTTTTTTTTAATAAACCTCCTGTGCTGTTTAAATGTCGGAACTAAATTTACCAAACTTGGCAGATTTCTAAAGATGAACAGGACTGCCAAGTGTTCCCAGCTTCAAGCAGGGAGAGGGAAAGATCTAACCGTTCCTAAAATATTTTCAGGAGGCACCTGGTGGTAATTGCAGTTTTGCCGTTCTGCCCAGGCATCTACCTTTCTATCCGGCATCTCTGTGCTCAGATTGTTATTAGAGCATTAGAATAGGACATTCCCAAAATAAACCAGAGCGCCCAGAAGACAAACACTTTCCTACCAGCGTCCCTTCTGGAGAACCCTTAAGAAACTGATGTAGGTTCTCAGCATTGCAACCCGCATGGTTACACCAAACAAATTAAAAAAAAAAAATCAACACATGACTTGGCTTTTTTTTTTTTAATTTTTTGAACCAGGGATTGCTGTCAGAGATCCTGCGTAAAGAAGAAGACCCTAGGACAGCTTCCCAATCCCTCCTGGTAAACTTGAGGGCAATGCAGAATTTCCTCAACCTGCCTGACACAGAGCGGGATCGTATATATCAGGACGAGAGAGAGAGAAGTATGAACCCCAATGTGAGCATGGTGTCTTCGGCAGCCAGCAGTCCGAGTTCTTCCAGAACCCCCCAGGTAAGGCGCAACCCCTCTTTAACTGTTTTTCTTTGGCTTGAGATCCTGCACATATCTTGGAGAGGGGGTTTCTCAGTATTTTCCTGTCTGTTGTTCCCTGCACCTAGATGTGTCTTGGAAACTTCTTCTGTAGGGTTTTGGAGTTGCTGGTAAGAGGCGTTTATTGGCTGTCAGCAAGGCACTGTAACAACTTTAGCTATGACCCATGGCATAAATACAAAGAGGTATTTTAGTACACGAGAGAGGATACATGTGCTGTGTATACAGATTAATGGTGTATGTCCGCTATATAGCTACTACATGATGGATTATAGAAAGAGCCATGTTTCTAACTTATGTCCTACGTTGTTAGTGTCTATTTCAGTGGGCAGGGCAGAGAGAAGAGTTGGACCTGGGTTCATGTGTGATTTTCAGTGAATAAGAGTGTGTGGCTGATATAGTACATGGCTCCCAGTGAATGAGAATCTCATCGAAATAAGTTTGCTCAGTAGTCTGCCTCATCAGAGTCCTTATTTTAGAGGTTTACATTTGTAATCACTTACAAGTATGGAGATGTCAGGTGGGTGGAGTGTTGAAACGGAAGATCACTGCTTGCTATTTGCCACCAACTATTGTCTGATTGACGTAGCTTCAGATTTCTGTACGCTTTTATCGCTGCTGTTTTACCACCCACTTCCCTAACTCCCTATATAAGATGTTCATCTGCCACTAGAAAAAGAGAACGTGGGCACACAGACTGCAGTGTATTTTCCCCTGCTCCCTGACTGAAAATAATCTCACAAACATTTAGGCTTCTGAAAAAGGGTGTGTGCTTAGAAGGAGATTGTGATTACAGCAAATTACCTTTGTCATCACAGCATTTGCATAGCTTTAATCTGAAATTCCTCACCGCAGAGCTAAACCCGCTCAGTTCCAGCATTTAACTTGATTCAAAACTTTACTGGTGAATGGGCCTGTGTCATCATCCTGCTTTAGTAACTCTAGTATTGTGAAGTCTGTAAAGCATCTGAGTTGTAGTTCTGTGTTCACATTATCTGTGCTTCTAATCTTATTACTGGATACTTTTCATATCTGAGATCTGGAGCTCTCACTCTAGTTATTGGCAGTAGCGTAGCACAGACTGATGAGTTATAAAGACAGGATTTTGTTTCTGTAAAAACAATTGAGGTCATTCAAATACATCCTGGCATTTTAATACTCTTTATACCTACACATTACATAAAGGAATGGTTAATTGCAGGTAATTTTCTAGCATACTCTACTCACACAAATTTGAAAATGAATTTTGGGTTGCAAACCCAGGTCGTTGGCCTAACTAACTATTATCTTCCCAGTTTCCATTTCATGAAAGTGAGGATGTGTCAAGACAACTTCTATCTGATACTTTAAAACATCATAACCACACGTGTTTCTGCATTAATTATTGTAGTAAAGGATTTGCTCATTCACACAAATGTTCAAGTAGGATAAATTCCACAACTAGAGTTACATACGAGGCACTCTGGCTCTGGGGATAGGTTTCGGTGCAGGTCAGTGGATCGTGGGAGTTGGAAAACCAGGGTTCTGATCATGTCCCTGCCCCCAACCTGCTGGCAAAGCCACTTCACCTCTTTGCCTCCTTTCCCCCATCTGTAAAACGAGGCTAATGGGTAACACCTTCCCATTTAAGAGCTCAGCATTGTTAGCAAATCTGATTATAAAAGTTTAAAGAGACAAGGCGGGGGAGGTAATATCTCTTGGACCCACTTCTGTGGGGGAGAGAGGAGCTGTTGAACTTGCACAGAGCTCTTCCTCAGGCCTAAGGCGAGTCAGAGGCACCCCAGGCTCACTTTACTTTTTGACTTGAATGAGGCAGCAGTTTTTTTTTTTTTTTTACATATTTGTTTTATTGATGAGCAACAGTGATACATAGAGCGTGGTGCCCTCAGTGCTTGTCTTTTCCTGAGCACGCCGGGAGCAGCTCCTCACCCCACAGTGTCTGGGCACCAGTGAAATCCCACTTCAGCACTTGCCAATGGCAAGGCATGCTGTCGGCACTGCTGGGAAGACCTGGGCACCCCCGAAAACAAGGCTGTTGACCAGCCCGTAGGCAGCACATTTTACTTTGCTTCCCATATACATTGTATTAGCCTGGGTGAGGCCAGTATCCTCTTGATCTCCTGTTCAGTGATTCCCGCAAGTGCAGCTTCCCAGCCGAGATGTTCTAAATAGCAAGAATAGGGGCCTTGGACATAGCAAAGGTAGCTAGATGGGAGGAATTGTACTGTCCTTCTAGGAATTATGCTACAGTGCTAGAGAAGTTGATTTAATGGCATTTTGAAACATCGTTTCCATAGATACCAGTCTCCTGAGACAGTAGTTCTGGGAATGATTTTTCAGTGTGGAGGGTTAAATGAGAGGGTATCGTCAGCTACTATTAATATGGAATAAGGACAGTGGGGGGTTGATATAACGGGGATGGGGAGTTAACCACCCGTCTGTAATTCTGCACTGGTGATGAAATCCCCACCTGGGGTGTTTCCTTGGTATGTTCCGGTATTGTTCAAGACCAACGTGAGGAGCGGAGTACCAGATTAACTCAGCAAAAGGATCTGAGTGCTTTAAAAACAAATTCTGAGAGTTTAAAAGGTTGTTGCGTACATTTGGCCAGTTCTCGCCAGTCTGTTTTACAAAGGAGTAAGGGATGCAGCAGTAACTGACAGGACTTAAGAGCTCTTACATTGTTGCTGCCCACTTATCCTCTTCCTTTGCTTATTATTTGCATTGAGAGATTCCAATAATGGCCAACTTCACATTAGCATCAAGACAGTTTTCAAACCTGGGGGTCGAAAGTTAGGCACCTAACATCCTCAAGATTTAAGGTGTCATCGAAAGAAGTCCATTGGAACTAGTGGGTGCCTTTAAATCTTTGACTTCAGTAGGCTTTGGATGGGACCTTCAATGAAGATTTCCATGGTGAGGAAAGGATTTGGGGTGGGAAGAGCTAGGAGGAAGAGAAGGGAGGGAGCTCAGAATGTTCTGATTGGCCTAGGTAACCTTTCTGTTAACATACAGACATTTGGGCAGTTGTGTCCAGCTAACAATTGACACTAGAAATGAGCCTGAATCAAAACCCTGTCATAACTACCCCCAAACTCCGGGCAATTGCAGGTATAAAGGCAGGGACCAGCTGCAAAGGTTTACAAGGGGCCAAACCAAGATCTGTGAATGGAACACACACTCAGAACTTTTGGGAAGGTTTGGATCTCGAATGTGCTGTGAGCTTTGCCACTTGGGCTCATTTATTTCTCAAGCCCTTTGCACCTCAGTTGCAAACAGACAATTTATACTTGTGATGTTCATCCTTTCGTTAAGGGCTCTTCCTCTCTGGTGCAGGGATTCCAGGGTGAGCTGTTTCAGAGTTAAAGCCTAGTTTAGATCAACTCTAATAGCTCTGCTATTTAGCCTTTGGAAAATGAATGAAATCTGGCATTCCGAGGAGCTGATGCTGCTGACACAGATTACTGAGTGTCCTACTGTAAAAGCACCAGTGGAAGGGCATGTCATCGCTCTCGGTCTGTTACTCGTCAGTAAAGTCTTAGTGCTGCTGAGGAGGTTAAAATAAAAATCTTGCCGCAGCCTGGTGGATTACATTGGTACAAACCTTTTAGGGTTCGCTCAGCCTGGGGAAGGGCTGGCATCCTCCGTTATTGTCCTTCATTTGTCACAGAAGCTGATGGGAAATCATTCAATTAAAAGGAGTGCACTAGAATACACAAAATCGCAATATGAGTTAAGGAGAATGAGGGCGGCACATCAAAGGCATGCCAAAGCCTGGCTTTATTAAATGATTTTTTTTTTCATTTCCACTGATTTCCTAGGTGAAATTAGGTGACTGTCTGGCTAGCATAATGATGATAATGATGGGAAACCATACATACTCAAATGACATACGTATAGCTTTAATAAAGAATGAGGGAGACTTGAGGGAGTGCATTAAATTGAGTAATAATTTATTATTTAGAGACCTCTACCCATTTACTCATTTTTTCTGGGAGAATTGGCTCTTCCTCCAAGGTATGCCATTTTTAGAACAACAAAAAAGAAAAAGGCATTGCCCCATATATACGCTGCATTTGCAGGCCAGCAGAATGAACTTCATTGTTTGCCTGCAGCTTAGAGCCCCAGCTACCTATCCCGTCTTTGAGCTGTTCAATAAATGTGCTGAGAGAGAGAGGGTTGACAGGGCCCTGCACGTCCTATAGGAATGCATTGCAATTATTTCCAATCACAATTAACCTGATTAGAATAATGGACAGGAAGTGTCCCTCTGTAGCTAATGCAGTTTGGCATCAGCTGACTGAAATCCTTTGATAATTTCTGCACAGATGGCTGGGCTGAAAGCAGCACTTTTTTAATTATTATTTTCATGGTCTCTTGGTAGGCCAAAACCTCAACACCGACAACAGACCTCCCCATTAAGGTGGACGGCGCCAACGTCAACATCACAGCTGCCATTTATGACGAGATCCAACAGGAGATGAAAAGGGCCAAGGTGTCTCAGGCCCTGTTTGCCAAAGTGGCTGCCAATAAAAGTCAGGTGAGTGGTTTTTTAAAAAAGCAAATTCTGGGGCTGGGATTAGACCCTTCTCCTCCTCCCTCCCACCAATAAAAATACATCTGTTCCTGCAATAATAATAATCTCTGGGGAACCTGTCATGTTTCCTCTCTTGCCTCCCGGCTGGTTTCTTTTTCCTTTTAAAATAGGATGGAAAAGGGACCAGCTCATGATCCCATGTAGTTGGTTTTGGTTTTGTACATATTGGGGCCCTCTCACTGAGATGCATACACCTCCCTCCCAATTGTGGTATGTAACCTAAAATTTCTGGTAGTGGAACAAGGACCCTCCAAAATTCTGCCTCATTTGGGAGATAAATTCTTTATTTTTCTTAATTGCTTAACTCTGGGAAACCAATGGAAAACCGCAGCTGAGGCAGATATTTTTTGTTTTATATGCAGTATATATTGTGTACAGTATTGCCTTTTAAATAATTCACTGTACATCCTTGCCATTGTACAAGGAGGGGTTGGGGGAGAAGGACTAACACTTAGTTCACTTGTACTAGCTCTCACCTTGGAGGCAAAAAATACATACTAGGGAACTCAAAGTGGGGCTAAAATTCTTTCAGGAATCAATGAAATGGAAATTTTATCCAACTGTTTACCAAAAAAAAAAAAAAAAAAAAATCCGCCAGAACAGTTTTATGGAGACAGTGGGGGACAGAGTTTGGCATAGGGCAGACAGTGAGTATGTTGGTGACCATTAAGAAGGATTCTGTGTGAAAGGGGCAGTTTTGTTATGAGATGGTACCAACCTGTGTGTGTTTGTGTGTGTGTGTGTGTGTGTGGAGGCGGGGGGTGGGTGGGTTACTCATGCACACTCTCTCTGCTAGTAATATATATATATATATATATATATATATATATATATATATATATATATATATATATATATATATATATTTTCCTTTCCTTCAGGCAAGAAAACAATACTATTCAAACCGAAGTAAAATAAATCTGATGAAAATGTTGAAAGGCAGCTAAACAAGGCATTAAAAGCCATCGATACCGTTCTAAGAGCCTTACTCTCTTATATGTATTTATATCCTGGCATAGACTGATTCCTTTCCCCTTTCTTCATTTTCTCTTTCCCTTCTTAATTGTTATTTCCCTCTTATGTGGAGGTGCTTGGGTTACAGCGCACAATCCCCCCAAAAACCCAACACACACACAGGCACAATATGAAATACATAAAAGGAAAATACCATGGAACCCTTTTAAACTGTTAAATGCATAAAAATCTCATATACCACATGGCAAAATATAATGAGAACTGGAGCTGTTAAACGAATAAAGCTGTTAAAAGCATAATGCCACTTGGCACAACTACTGTGCATTTAACGGTTTTCCACTGTGTAATAAATGACATATGTGGTAAACGTGCAGTAAATATAAAAACTGCACAATTGATTTTGCAAACGTGCCCCTTATTCTTTGATTCATGCAAATATCAAAGTTACACACACAGTCCGGACAGGCCAGTTTTTAATAAGGAGTTTTTAGTACAGACTGAAAGCCAGTCTCTCTGAGGTTTGGCTCAAAATTGTCTGCAAACTTCCTGTCATTTTACCGAGAGGAATCTTGAAATAGAGGCACCGAACCACCCAAAAATAATTCGGGTGGCTCACCAGCGTCAGTCTGTGCCAGTTCAAATGCTTAAAGTGAACAGCAACGGAGCCATTCCCTGGCAGAACTGAACACCAGCCATTCTCCTGAAATAAAAATAAGCCCATTCCTGTCCCACTTGAAAATGGAAAAAAAAAGACGCAAAGTTTGAAAGCGTGAAGCAGAAGGTTGAAAAGAGGACCCATGAATGCTCTTGTCTGGAGTGAACTAAATGTAAGGTTGTGTTGTTCGTCCCCCACAGCAGCCAGTTCAGAAGGGATTCTGAGCTGATGTTTGTTTTGTTTCACAGCCCTGCCAAGGCAGCATTGTTGACTCCCTGTAGTGCTCCAGCATTCACCATGCTGAGAGGTCCTGGCTACCATGACATGCTGCTGGAGTGTGGAACTGGCTTATGCAGGGCACTGAGTGGTGGGGACAAATAAGTGGTTGTCCCTGAAATAGAAGTATGCTGCACCTCCTCTTTTCCTGAAGACCCTTTACTGACCACACCCATAGACTAGCTGTGTGCTCCAGTAAGATCCCTCAGCTTATGTGATGTCAGCGCCTGCTGTGGGGGTGACATTGAACACAAGTTGGCCTGAATTTGAGGGACTAGGAAAAAAAGGAAAGCAAATTATTGGTTCATTTGTGTGGGACGTTCCCTCCCCTCTCCCCTCACGCACTGTGGGACTCTCAGCACATAACCTTACATTTGGTTCATTTAAGAACTAGCAATGAATTTCACTCTGTGTAGCCTAACTCTGCTCTTGTTGAATGACTGTGAGTGTTACCATTGGTTTCCATGGGAGTAATGCCACTCACAGAGCTCTGGAAAATCCCTATATTTGCAGGGGGAATAATGTTTGAAAGAGAGAAGAAAGAAAGAGAGAGAGAGTATTAAAGGCGAGTCTGATTGCACTCTTCTCCAAGGTTCATTCCTTTGCTGTTCTCCCCAGGTCAGGCTTGCTTTGTAGTGTTGCATAAACTTCCCCTGTTGTTTTCCCTCTTCCCCAACTCTGACCACTGGGATCAGTCCAGTTTGCTAGTAAGGCAGCTGCTCTTGTTCTTTCAACAGCAATACCTATGACTGTGAGATCTTCACAGTGTTAACCGCCAGCAAGTATCAGATAAGGATGTTCTGACATTTAAAAAAAAATCCTTAATGTTGAGCTGCCTCTCACACAGCCAAGAGCCAGCGGGACCCGTTTCTTTTGCCCTCTTCCTGGAGGAAGAGTTGGTACCCAATGAAAATGGCTACTGTAATTGGGATTATCCACTGGTGGAATTAATTGGCCTATAATTTAATACCCATCCATCTCTGTTCTTAAATCCTTTTGCAGATGAGGTTTAGCAGCTAGAGGAGTGAGGGTTCTTAGGAGTTTGGAAATCAGGGTAAATGAAAGGCCTGGGGGCTTCAAAAAGGGAAAGGTGCGAAGATAATGTGGTGATAGTCTTTAAGGGATTTAACCCCTGTAATGATCTCAGTTCTGAGACCATTAATCTCAGACTTTCTACTTAACAACCATTTATGTTCGTTATGTGTATATTTTTATCTAAAGTTTGATCCTTTGCAATTTAAATACAGGCATTTATGGCCTGATTTTCTGACGTATGAGAGGCCAGTACCTGCTTTCACTCACACCTGTGTAAACAGGAGTAACGAAGCTGAGCATCTCTGACTTACACCAGTGTAGCTAAGAGCAGAATCAGGCCCGATATGTTTATATTCTTATACTGTTTTAAAAACATAAATAAAACCCAGGGAAATTAAGTACAAAAAACTATGCTAGTGACGTTGAGACGAAATGCAAGGAAATTACTACATTGTGTGTGTGTGTGTATACATGTGTGTGTGTGTGTGTGTATATATATATATATATATACACACATAATACCATATATATATAGTCCCCATCACTGTAGTTCCAGAGAACCTTTATGGTGCTTATGAATCTGTGTCTGATGCACACCCATTTGATTCATAGTTTGGTATTACTCTTTTACAGTACCCTAAGGTCACATGGCAAACATAAAAAGATAAGTCCCTGAGCCAGTGATCTTAAATTCTCTGTGTACCTTTAGGGCTGGTCTACACTAAAGCTGTAAATGGACCTAAGTTACACTACCTCAGTTACTGTAACTTAGATTGACTTACAGTGGTGTCTACACTGCACAGTGTCGATGGAAGATGCTCTCAGGGAGGTGGCCTACAGACATCGATGGGAGAGTGCTCTTCCATCGACTTAGCAGGTCTTCACTAGACCTGCTAAATCTACACTACTGCGTCAATCGCAGCAGTGCCGATTTAGCCCTAAGTATAGATAAGCCCTTAGACACCAGTGTCTTCTCTACAATCTTCTCTACAATCTGTTTAGACATTTATATGGTCCCCATTACACATAGTAACTGAGTACCTCACAGACATAATGAATTTATCCTCACAACAACTCTGTGAGGTAGGGAAATATTATCCCGATATTACAACTGAGGTGCACAGATTAACTGATTTGCCCAAAGTCACTCAAAAAATCTCTGATAAAGTTGGGAATCCAAATCATATGAGTTCCAGTCCATTGTCTTAACCACTGACTAGCCTTACTCTCCTACAGGAGATATCCTCGGTGTTGTGCTCTTTTGAACTCTGGGAACCTAAATACACAAAATCTTTCAATGTCCCTTTTATTCAGGAATATAGTACCAGGAACTGCAAAAAACTTCATTTCTATTAATCTAGGAATATGCCAGGATTTGAAGTTACTATATAAAGCCAATGGTTTAGTGTTTAGTCTGAAATTTTGGAAGAAGGAAAAATACTGATCAGTTTTCGTTAGTAAAATTCAAGGTATAAAATGATTAACCTTGAACTGTAACAAAATGCGCTGTGTAAAGCTTTTAAGGTTCAGTTGACCTCCTCATCAAGAATTCATTGAAGCCCATGACAGAACTCTCCATTCTAGTTAGTCTTTTATCCATTTCAGCTTTCTTGATTAGGTTATCTCGAATCATTAGGGGGTTTATTTATTTTAATAGACACTTATTGGATTCATGGAAAGAGAGTTTGGCGACTAAGGAACAAGAGCTGAATATTATCTGGCTCATTTCGCACTGCAGAAGAGTCCCAGCCAAGAAGAGAAGAATGCTTTCTGCGCTTCTGAAAGTTTGATCCAGGGACTTCATGCGATTCCCTTTAGAAAGTGATCTTTCTGTGGCTAATAGCGTAACTTAAAAAAAAAAAAATCTTTCAAGACACACATCAAATGTTGCTTTTTTTTTGTCACATATGTTGACATTTTCTGCACTGATGATGTGGGTGAGGAAATGGCCTTTTACATTTATTTTGAGAGGAATCTTGAATCACTCTCACTAAAAACTCTTCATTTGCCTACTCATGCACTCATAGGAATCCCTGGAAAATGTCAGTGTAGAAAATTCTAAAATTATTATTTTTTTTAAAACTGAACACACGCACAGAATCAGTTTAATTACATGCCTGCAATAAGGCCTTATCAGTGCTGAAAGCATGTCCGTATCCTGTGCATGCATCTATGCTGTGTCTAAATAAGTTACGCTGGGCAGCCGGCTGCCTGTTTCTATTGTGGACATCAGCAGACGTACTTCTATGAATGTAGCCACTGGCTTCAAGACCAATATGTCTAAGTCTGGACTTTTCCCCTAAGCTTTCTTAGCTCTTATATTGACTACAAGTGGGGCTCTGCCTGCATAGAACATGGGGGTCTTTGTGTGCACCCTCTTAAAGCTTTTTAAACCTAGTCTTATCTGCCTCTGATACCCCTGGCTTCCATTTTGCTTAACCTCCTCCTCCCTCCCCCATGCTATGTTAAGTATTACAAAAGTAAAAGGGTCAAACTGCTAAAAAGGGATCAATGATAAGTGACAGTGAATAGGGTTTACATTTGTTGAACCAACTAACCCATCCCTCGAGGGGATTCCGAGTGCACCAAGCCTAAATGCTTTAGTGTAGCAAGTGGGCTGTTCCTTTAATAGCATAAAAACACAGTAGGAAAGGCTGGCCTCCTGCAGTTTTTTTTTTGTTTTGCTATGGGAAATGTATTTGATTAGGAGAGAGAGAGAGTAAAAATAGGACATTAGCATGATATTATTTGTTTTATCTAATAAAATGCCTAAAAAATCTTCATCCTTTCTGATTGGAACAACAGCAAAAATAGAGGCCAGCTCTTCTCTACACTTCCTTTTAATAAGATAAATTGGGCAGAGCTCTAAATGCAAGTTCAGGTTTTGGGGTGAAAGTAAGGAAGTTATTAGCAGAATTCCCTGGTAACCACAAGTACTGGGTGTGCCTGAACATAGAGCCAAGAGCATCCTTTAATTGTGGTGTTTTTCCTCCTCTTATTTTTAATGGAAGTCATTGCCCTGTTTAAGAACTTCAGAAGCAGACATTAAAGGCCAGATTCTGCCATCCTTATTCACCTTGACTAGTAGCTAACTCTCTTGGTAACACCGTTGAAATCCAGGGGTCTGCTTGCATAGTAGAGCACCACTCAACATGTGCATGGGCAGCAGCATCAGGAGCTCGGGGATGAGAAATCTCTGTGAAGAGTGTGTAATTTTTCAGTCTTTCAGTAGGTTCGTTTAAGCTGGCTTCACTTGTAAGCACACTGAAAAGTAGCTCAGACATTCTGGGTGAGTTAGGTAAATGAGGACAGGGTAGAATCTCCCTTTTGGTTTTTCTAATCTTTTGTCCCCCCCCCCCCCCAATAAATCAAACCACAGATGAAAATCAGCATGAACTGCTGTATCTCTGTGAATGCCTGTATCAGCATTTCTTAAATGAAAATAATTCTCCCGGAAAGCTCCATGTAACATACACAGAACTACACAACCACCACAACCCCCCCCAAAACAACAGCGAAACCCACCAAACGCCCAATTTGAGATTTTTAACAGAAAAAGGAGATTTGTTTATTAATAATTCATGAGTTCTCATTGAACATGCACGAAGAAACGGTGCTATTCAATAGAGAATACTGTCATCTGTCACTGTTTTATTTGACATTTACACTTTTTTTTTTCTTTTTGCCTGGTACTGCAAAACTTCCTTGGATGGCACGCTAAGATTGTTCAAATGAAAGAAATCCAAAACCCCAGTGCAGACTCCTCATCTTTACCTAGAGAGGGTTTACTTGCAATTATAAAGGGGTGAGTGTGTGTGTGTGTGTGTGTGTGTGTGTGTGTGTGTGTGTGTGGTAATGACTTAGTGTTTTCTGATATATTAGCCATGCTACTACCTAATAACAGATCCTGTAGATGGATAGATAATCCCAAATAGATAGGCGAGTGAATGAATGCTTGAATAAATAGATAGAGGGGTAGAAGAAGAGCGGGTGAAAGAATAGTTTTGATGTAGATAAGTGTACAAATGCAATAGAGGGTGAAGGGGAGGGGGAAAGAAATAATGACTGTTGTGAAGAAAGCTGACACAAATAAATTGCCATTGCTGATGCAAAATAAATATTTATAAATGGCATCAGAGGGAAATCCAGTAGTATAAAACATGAGCGTAAACAGGGCATTTAGCACAATGACAATTCAGAGTTAGGAGCACCTTGCAATTTCTTGCTAATATTAGGCTCATGAAAATCTTTCTGCTCTGTAGGTTAGTTATTATTTATAAAAATCACAGAACCAGCTGATACATTCATAAGCTAATTATTGTAGCAGCTGGGTACACATGGTGCAATATGTCTGAGGCTGTGAAGTATCACAGATTTCTTGGGGCCTGCTGTGGTGGGGGGGTGCTGTTGAAGGCTACATCCCTTAATCTGATCAGCCAAGCAAATACTTTGTGGGAAACTGGATTAATATTCCTCTAAATACCATGAATGTGCTTTACCTTCCGAACTGGGCTCCCTTAAACACGCCATTAGCGTATCTCCATTGGGGAATTGAGAAGTTCTCAGGTGTCCTAAGGACAGGGTCTTTGCCTGGTGCCTCCCTTTGCCAGAAATTAATTTGGTTTGCTCATGTCTGCACACATGGTCACACTGCAGTCTAATCCTCTCCCTAATAGCTCCAAGGTCAGGACCTCGCATGTTGCTGAGCAAATTGAGCCCTATACTTCTTAAAGACTAATGGCAGAGAGCACGCAGTCCATAATGAGGCCTGTAGCATTGTTCTAAGTGATGTAATGAGCGCAGATTATAACAGTGCCTATAAATCAAAATGCGGCAATGAATGTTGTGCTAGACATTCCAAGTTTCATCCGTGGCGATGGTACCACTCAGCTGTCACCTGTCTCATTTCAAATTGGGGCTTCCCACAATGCAACTCCTGCCTCCATCAGAACAGCAGGTGTTCTCGTCCTTAAGGTCTGTATCTCTCAGAACTCTGTCTTTTAACAGATGTAGGTTTTTGTTTTTATTTTCTGTTTAATGATTGGTCTTCATGCTACAGTATCCCTCGGGAGATGTTAAACATACCTGCTTGAAACATTTGAAAGAGTCCAGTTGGAGACTTATTCAGATCAGTAAAAAGGATGGAGAAATAGGAGCTTATTTTTTCCACAGATGGTTTATTTTCCATTTCAAAAATTGTTTCCTTTGTACAAAGAAACCCCTGAGAAAATACTGTGGGTCTGGAAGATTTTTTTTTCTTTTTTAAGACACAAAGTTTTGGGTATTATTTTGGATGGAGGGGAACTGTATTAGAAATTCAGCTATCACCTGACTCTGAGCTTAGCTAAATACCAAGTAAAATACTTATATATATTTTTTAAAGCAAATGATTAGAGATCTTGTTTTCATCTCTCCTCCCCCCCCCACCCCCCAGTTTATTGCAAGAAAAGATCAGGTCTGCACAAATGTGGCCTCTCACTTGTAAAAACAAGGCAGTGTTGTGTTACAGATTAGTTTATAAATCCCCAGTGGCTTCACAGTTCAGTGCCTACAGCTGCTGCAGATGGGCCTGGGTTTTTGTCTCTTCGCTGTGCTGCAGCCGGCAGTTGAAGGAGAAAATGGAATGATCAGGTTATTAACATGTAGGCCGTGAGGAAGAGGCTGCACAATGAGAACAGCTGGTGTTGCTGTCTTGGCTGATGCAGCGGAGATAATCAAATCTTCCTTTTTTTGGGGAGGGGGGGTGAAGGCAGAAGACACAGTGGAGAGTTAGACAAACAACACTTATGATATTATATGGGGGGTTTATAATGCACATTAGGAGTCATCACTGGCTTACAAGTTGTTATATAGAAATCTTTCCTTTTTTAGGAAGGACTGTATGGGCCTTTAATGAACCTGCCTATTAAGTTTTCTTTGGTTACAGCTTGGAAATATGCAACCTGGGCTACTTCCTGTTCTCTGCATTTAACATCGATCTAGTTGTCTATCTTTTAGGTATTTTAAGGTGCCTGTCAAAATGGTGTCTAAATGCCGAGTTGTAGCTTGGAAATGATTAGGTTATAAAGCTACGAGGTAAAATATTTTGACAAGAGTCAGTAAGCCGTGTTGACAGCATCCTCGGCATTATTTTCATATACTCCATCATTTGCATTGCATCTTCTCTTGCGCAGGCACAAGAAAGAAATCGTATCCTCAGTGCTAAGTAGGAGACATCTGCCTGCAGGTGTGAACTGAGCCAACTTTCAGACCCTTGCAGGTGCAGTTATAGTTAACCTGCGCGGGGCCCAAGGTCACAGACAGCCATGCTCAGTGCACACACGGGGCCAGGTGTGTGAATGCCATTAATAGGCCTTGTCGTTTTGCCCTGTAGTATTCTTTATGTTTTACAACCAGCTCCTTTCTTGGAGTGCACACTTTTCACTCTCTGGAAACCTTTGCTTCTTGGCCCTTATGGAGAAGTCCTATAGTATTTAACAGAGTGCTAACTTTTCTATAGAATTTCAAGCTAACCTATAGAAGTATATAGCAGGGATATCATTATCCAGTATTACACTCTATGGGTTGGTTTAGAAATCTCTTCAACAGATATCATTGTCCACAGATTTTTAGAGTAATTCCTACAGAGCCCTATTTGTCTCATTCTTATTAAATTTGATAGGATTTTTCCATAAGGCTTAATCTTCCTTTATAAAACAGGCATTTGATTATTTACACCTGGTCAAGTTTTATTTTGGGATTTAAATTGGAGGCATGGATGTTACGTAAGAAGAGCTAATCAAAGGGTTTTTACTTGTTGGTATTTTTTATCAAAAGTTTTCATTTATTATGTGGGGACAGAACTTCTGAGTTGGTCACTAGCAGATATCAGGGGCCACAACCACCCTCCCCTTGCTGTATTGCAATAAATCAGTGGTTCTCAACGTTTTCCAGACCAGGACACCACTCCCCTTGCTGTCTATTGCTAAGTGGGAGGGTGTTGTGGTCTGGAAAACGTTGAGAACCACTGATTTATTGCAACACTGGTTTGCCATAGTTAAACCCAGTTAAATCTGTGGAAATCAGAGGGGCTTCCATGTCAGATCAAGGCAGCAGAACTTGAGACAGTGCATCAGCAAAGCCTGCAATATAGCTGAGGTTCATTTCACATCTACTTCATCAGTGCTTGTCAAGTTAACTACTCTAACCCTTTTGGTGCAGGGATGGCTGTGTGAGCTGCTCCGCTGGAAAGAGAACCCAAGCCCAGAAAACCGCACCCTCTGGGAAAACCTCTGCACCATCCGCCGCTTCCTGAACCTTCCCCAGCACGAGAGGGATGTGATCTATGAGGAAGAGTCCAGGCATCACCACAGCGAGCGCATGCAGCATGTTGTCCAGCTCACTCCTGAGCCTGTGCAGGTCAGAGCACTAACCTCCCTTTCAGTGGTTCTTTGTGTTGCAACAGCTGTCCGAGGTAGAAAAGAGCAACTGGTTCCAGCTTCCATGGGGCTTGCAGGTTGAGTGTGTGTATGTGTGTGTTTGTTAGGTTACCAAAGAAGAGGTCAAAACAAACTACTTACACTGGAAATAAGTGAGGGTAAGACTCAATAGGAAGAAGAGCTGGTGGTATTTGGGGGCCTACCTAATCCACATTTTTGTGATTTAGTATTATGGCTCTGAGTTATAATCCAAAGTATGTTCCTCCAGAAATTGAAAACAAATTTCTCATAGAGTGTGGGCATATATGTGTGTGTGTGTGTGTGTGTGTGTGTGTGTGTGTGTGTGTGTGTGTGTGTGTGTGTGTGTGTGTGTGTGTGTGTGGCTGGAAAGTGGACCGGGAACTTGAGTAGATGCGCTCAGCCCACAAAGTTCTCACAGCTTCTGACAGGGATTCTCAAATTATGCTCCACTATCCAAAAATGCAGTAGCATCCATCATTAGAAAGAGACAGATAATACCACAGAAAATAGGGGGTATTGGGAGGAGAGGTGGTCCATGAGTGGGTGTGTCCCGTGTGAAGTGGTCTAAAAGGTAAAATATTTGGAGAAGCTCTGCTTTGGAAATATCTGCTACATGTGTGTTCGCTGAAACGTGATGTGTTCTGAGCAGAGTGAACATTTCCTTGAAAGCAGAACTTCATTTCAGAACCCTCCTCAGTGATATCTGCATGTTTGTAGGCTCCATTCTTGACTCATGCCCTAGATTTTGGTTCTTTGCAATTTTATATTAGCCTTGTCTCAGTTGTTCTCAGTGAAATGAGATGTTCTACTGGTAAATAGATGCACACATGCACAGAAAAAGAAGCGGGCTGAGTGAAATACTACCAGACTTTCATCTCTGAGGTCCTTGCTTCAAAACATAAATGAAAATGAGTAGCAGATATTTATACACATCACAAAACCAAGAGTCATCTGGCTGTCAAGAGAGGCTCAGAACTGAGACAGCAACATGTAGTAGATCAGGACTAATGGGAAATGAGAACTGGAAAGAATTGTAGAGTACTTTCCCACCCTGCACTCCTCATGCGCACCATTACCACAGGTAAATTCAAACCAGTGCTTTACTATCTTATGGTATGAGCCAACATTGGGGGAGGGAGGTATTATTTGTATTGCAGTCGTGTCCAAAGCCAAGCAGGACCAGTGAGTATCAGGGACCATTGTACTAGGTGCTGTTTTATTTAAAAAAAAAAACAGGAAAAATAACACTCCCTCCCACCCCAGTGATCTTAAATCTGATTTAAGATATGATGTCGCAAATGAGGCTAAAATTCTAGGAGGGAGTGTAGGTTGTTGGTGGCGGGAGGAACAGTAGAAAGAATCATAGAGGCTACCTATGTGCACAGCTTGATGACTCCAAATCATGTTGAAAGTTTTTTTGCCTTTTTTTTTTTTAAAGAATAATGATCATTTCTCCACATCACCTCACGATCTAGCCTTCTTTCTTTTGGGGATCAAAGCAGAAGTAAGTCTTGAGGAGGTCATCAAACGAAGAGAGGCCTTACAGATTAGTTTTGAGTCAGCTTTTGGGGGGTAGTGGACAATGGCCATTCAAAGCTAGTATTATTGGAGAAGTAGGATAAAAGGGATGACAAGAAGCAGTTAAGTAGGGAGGGTGAGATTTGCCAAAAACCCTGAAGCTGATGAGAAGAGGCTTGGACTTGATGCAAGGAGATCCAATGGGAAGACTGAAAGAGTAGGTGATGTTGTATAGATCAACAGGCTAGGAAGATGATCTTGGCACCTGCCTTTTGTGTGGATTAGAGGAGGGCAACGTGAATGTTCAGGTGAACCAGAGAGGAGGAGGATACAGTGGCCAAGCTGGAGCTTGGCTGAGAATTCTTACGGATTGTACCAAAAGGAAGGATCACATCTTAGAAATTGTGGAGAAAGAAGTGACAAGCTTTGGCCTAGCCTGAATGTGAGGGAACCAGGCAGAGTCCAAGTTAACCACCAGGTCATGGGTGTATGTGAAAGGGAGGAGGTGGTTTTGGCAACCAAAACTTTTCAACCTCTGGTGAGTTTCAGCCCTTCATTTGCTGTTCCTTTGCCCCCATTGAAGTCCACTCCATCCAGCTCTTCACTTCATCTCCTTCGAAGTGGAATAGTCTATTGTTGCAGCCTCCCCTTCCCCCATTTCACCTGATGTTGATGGTTTGCTCTTTCTTCTTCTCAGCCCAGTCTGTTACTTTTTATCCTGGGCAACTTGAATTTCCACTTCAATTTTTCTGATTCTGCTGCCTCTCGAGTCATCTCATTTACTTCTTTTGCTTGATTTCCTGCACACCATCTTGGTCACTTTCTTGGTCTAGTCATCAGCGAAGAGCTTACTGATTTTTTATCTCTGAATTTCCTCTCTGACTGCTGATTATTAAGAGTTCATCATTCATTCAAGTCCACCTTGTAATTCCTTTTCTGATTTCCAGTCTATTAAATACTCTCGTTTTTCTGATGTTCCTTTCCCTGACTTTGCTCCTGTCTTTCAGCTTCATGGTTTCTACTTTCAGCTTTACCCTCTGTTCTGTTACTAGATTCTCTGCTCTTTTCTAAAACTGCTTTGTTCATCACTCTAATCCCCCGCCTCTCCGCTCAGTCCGCGTTCTCTACTTCCATTCCTGTTCCTGTGCTTTTGAGCACCTCTGCAGGCAGTTCTGAGACTGTTCCCCCTCTAAGTTCATTCTCTCGCCTTTGAATTCTGCCCCCTTTCTTTCCAAACAACTTCACTTCTCCCTGGTCAGTTTTTGCCCTATCCAGCCACATATAGCTTTTAAACTTTTGACTTTCTCCTTAAAACCTATACCCAGCTTCCATCTTCCTCTCTTCAAAATATAGATAAGAACAAAAGGGAAAAATTTTCACCAACCAGGATTCAAGTTCTCCAATCTCACATTCGCAGAAAGTCCCCTAAATGCCCAGCATCAGGGGGCCAGGGTTCATTGGCACCCCATTCCTCTCAGATTGTAAACTATCTGAGGCAATGAACTGTCTTCTTACATATTTGTAAAGGACCAAGTTCACTTCTGGCACTGTATAAATAACAATACTCAGCAAAGCTAGATGAATTTGTATTTAGCAGAGTATTCTCTCTTTAAAAAAAAAAAAACCAAAAAAACCCCCAGTTGTGCCGAAGGCTACCAACTTTGTGTAGCTCTTAACTGTGTTAGACACACAAAGGAAACTGTTATAATTGGAAAAACCCAGCCCTGGAACTAACACCAGATTTAAGGACCTGAAAGGGACAGTTCAAGATAATTTTTCCCTGAGTTGGCTCTAGCTTTAACTAGTGACCTTGATAATTTAGCCTACTTTCAAAACTCTTCTGCACATCACTTTTTTTGCATAGTGCACGGTGTCTCATCTGAGTGACATGTTACACTGCATTGCAATACGATGCGTTTGTATTGTCAGCAAGTTATAAAGCCATGGATTAATTATTTATTAGTCAAAATATGAAAAATGAAGAAAAATAAATGGAACCAGCTGGCAACTGCATATAGCAAAACTCTGGAGACTCTGGGATATGGTTGATACATTAGGTTTGTGTTTTGGGGGTGCTGCATTTTAAAGGATTTTGTTTGCCCATCCAAAATTCCCAGTTGTTTTTTGAATGGCATGCTACCAGTACAAAACACAGACCTCCACCTGTCCCCCAGTGTCAAAAGAAACTCTGGACAGAGTGATTTTTCGGTTTATTTTAAATCATATTTTCAGTCTCTGCGACTGAAGTTATTTTCAACAGCAAGGTTTGATTTTGTCTTTGCTGTGTGGGTCGTTCATAAGCAATTAGCTTTGAAGAATCAGTGACGGCTCGTATCCGAGATGTAAAGCTGAGGTCCTCACACTTGCAGTCATTGGAAATTCTGTGACACTTTACAGAAGGGTAGGGGTCTTAGGCCCAGGAATCCTGGCCAGACTCCAGCTGGAGTAATTACATTCTGCCTATCTAAAATTCCCTCTCTGGTGTCAGTTGGAAAAGTAGTCTCACTTCCTCCTGGAAGCAGTTTCTGGTGCAGAATGCCTGCTACATTTCAATTCTGGCTGCATTTTAACAGTGGATGAAACAATCCTATATCTACTGCCACAGAATTACTCTGCTTTGCAGGTCTTCGGGGTGAAAGGTGCTATGTAAATGTATGTTGTTACCACTCAGCCTTGACGCCAAGGTGATGGTTGTTAAAGGCCAGAACAAGTGACAGCGTTGTAAATGTAAGACATGCAAAATGATAAAAACCTTAAGTGCTTACAAGGCTCCCAAAGGAAGGCGGTGGGTAGTCATTCTTGCCTCTCTCTAGTTTGTTTCATTTTTCTTCCATTTTCTTTTTTAAAAAAAAGAAAGAAAGAAAAAAAGGTTTTGCTGTGTGGCAGTCATTCATATTCAAGAATTGAGATACGGTGCAATTGTTCTAGCAATAGCATTGCCACATGGCAATCGGAGTTTGAGATTGGGGTTGGCCCCTTGCTTCCCAAACTAAAAGAAGCCTGAGGAAGAAATGCCTCCTGTCATTGGCCAGCATTTCCTTTCCACTCAGTAATAGGACCTTCATGCCTTCTGGCTTCCAGCAGATCCCCCAGCATCTGTGGCTTCTGAATTGATCCCTCTGCTGCTTTCTTGAGATAGCAGGGTGAGGGCAAACTATACCCCCTGTGATTAAATAGGGTGAAGTTCCTCTTCATGGAGTTTGTGCCCCTAGGCAGAGCAACCCCGCTAGGGGACAGAAATCGGGTCAGAAGTCAATAAACAGAGAAGTTTTTGAAAAAGCAGCCCTTTAAATACAGTTACTTGGCTACTTGGAGTAAATTGGAGACTGTGAAGGTTCCTTTGCACTGGGTTCTGTCTCATTTACATGTTGAGTTCATAATTTTGAAACTCCCCTACAGTTCAGGGATTTTTGAAACTCCCCTACAGCCAGTGATCACTGGTGGCTGACTTCTGCTCTGCAGTATCAATTTAAATCCACTGGATTGTGTTACTCCAGCTCTACAGCAGAGTAACTGGGAGGAGAATTTGGCTCTTGATAGTTTAAAAAGATTATTGCCACAGTTAGATGCATTAGCTCCTTTGGGGAGGCTGCAGCAGTCCCTGACCATCAAGGAGACAGTTGACATTTCTATTCTGCATGCTATTAGTGTATAACTTTGTTTTATTCCTCGTTTTCTCTCTTCCATTGGATTCTCCCTGACACCTATATATTAAGGCATTTAATGGAGTGCTTTCCTATTCCTCGAGTGAACTGTTCAAGGGTGGAATTTACTGCCGAAGAAATTTTCACTAACAAGCTTGATGTAGTAGGAAGCATTTTTATACCAAAGAGCCGATAAACCCTAGGCCCCATGGAGCCTTGTGGTATGGCTGCATTCTCTGGCAGCATAGAGTTCATGGAAAAGGCCAGGAAGACCATAACTACATAGATCTACTGAATAAATTACATGCATAGTGACCATTTTTGTGACTGGTCATTGCAATGATCAGGGCCATGTAGTGGCTGCCTAGGTGTTCTGCTTGCTATGCCTCTGGGTTGAGGGGGATTATTCCTCCAGCCCCATCTTTCACTTAGATCCTTTGAAGCCTTTGAAACCATGGGTCCTAGGCTAATCTCTGCCCTATAGAAGCACACACAGCTACCTTTCCATAACATTCAAGCTAACAAGTGACGAGAGATGCTGAAATTTGGGGGGTTCAGTACTGGGACACAGTAATTGACATTTCTCTCCTTTCTGCCCTCCCCCAAGGTGACCATTCCAGAGAGCAACCTCCTTGGCTGGTGCTTTAATATAGGGCTAATTCATTGTTAATTGCTGGGGCAGAGAAACCTGACTCAGTTGGGAGACTGATGAATCAAGCTGTTGTCTCTAGGGTGTCAGGATGGATAAGCTAGTTCTCTAGAGTAATGGGCCAGTGCTGCAGCAAAGCACCTGCTATTCAAAGAGCAAGGCAGCCTTGCATTTCATTTTTTGTATAAGCTGTCAGACAGATCTGCTCAAGCTCATAGCAACATATTGATTTAAGTGTAGTCAAACGATGACTTTAAAGAAGAAACAGGAATGTATGTCACGTGCTTCCTGATACACTGCTACTTTTGTTAAATTATTTTGTCTAAGGATATCTCTTTTCTTCTCTGGGAGCTTTGATTTAGACAAATCTGGCAATTTATAATAGTTCAGATCATACATCTTGGGGGAATATTAGTAAATAAAACAAGGTATAGTGGAAAGCTGTCCTTCAGGAAGGTCTTTTTGTATTGGTCTGTTGTTTGGAGCACTGAAAACATCACAGTGTCCTTTTAAAGACCCAGGGAAAATGCATCACAAAAATAAAGGAGATCATTCTACCATTTTGTGGGAGATGCCACAGGACAAATGCTGTAGAAATTACAATGGACTATAAAACATCAGAACATGAGTCACCTGTAAAAGTGGGTCAAGGCAGGCGAGGTGGCAATCCCTGAAACTCTAATTTCATATTCTCTTTATAAAAATAATAAAGAAGGGAATGAGCACCACAATAATGCAGCCTAATGAAATAACGGATTTGAAATGACACTAACACTAGAATACACAGGTCAATCAATACACACGATAAGCAGATTAGAAGAAAAAGAGGTAACCCGATGTAAAATTACTCCAAAAATAATACTAATTAGTAACTCTTAGCCAACAGTAAGTAGGAGGAAAACCATGGCAATATTGTTCCTTCAAGGAAAAGAGCATGTAGAGTACGCTGCACCATGATGTGCACACTCATTTTGTCCACAGATGGATCTGGGAAGGGCAGGGGTCTTCACATAATTGACAACTTAGACAAAAGCCACTTTCCCATCCCAAACTAACTTTTTGGGCGACTTGTGCATATGAATTTCCCCAGACATTTTGTGTCGCACTCCAGTTCTACTCCACTCTTCTGCATGATTCCTGTGTTCGCTTCAGTCTCTTCCTACATCATAGCTCCCCAAAACATACCAGAAACATCCCCCTCTAATCCCTGTCCATCCTTGCTCAAAATGGGAATGAGGCCAGACAGATAAAACAGGCTCTACAAGCCTGGGTGTACTTGAGCAGGTTATACTGTATCTGCAGTGTAGCTGTATTTGAACCAGTCTCAGAAAGCTTAGAACCTTTATTTGAGCTGGCACACTAATGTTGAGTACTTGGTCTATTTATGTGCTGTTTGACCTTGAGCTATGGGGAAAAATGTGTGTCAAATCTTAATCTGTCAGGTTTGGAAACAGAGTATCTAATCACTGAATGGTACCTGGAGAGACAGACAGAGAGAGAGAGAGAGAGTGTGTGCGCGCGCACGCGCTGTCTTCCATTTCTGTATTGCCCCTTAAACCTAAAAAGTTGAAAAACACTTTGAAAAATGTCAAACTATATGGTAAATAAAGACAAGTTTGTATCACTGCAGTATTAAAATGATACAGTTAAAATCAGAAAAAGTCATATGTTTGTTTCTCCCCTGGCAGTTGGGGAGGGATAGGGTTTTCTCTGTCCTGTAGCATCCCCCTGTGTGTGTCCCCATCCACTACTGAGTCCCTCTTTGTTCCCACTGCCCCAGCGTGTGTGGTGTCTTGGAGAAATTGGTTCATTTCTTCCTCCTGGCATGAAACCAAATCCTCCATCAAAGTGAATACAGAACAAAATAACTGCTGCTTTTCCCATATCGGCAACACCTAGCTGCTTTAGAAGGGCTGCTGCTGCAGTGCGAGAGTGGGAGATTGCACCATCGTCTTGGCTTCTTTCCATTCTGGCTAAGTGCCATGTTGTGGCGAGAGGGAGCCGGCCATGTATCCCCCAGACTGTACACTCTGTGTACAATAACTCTCTTGGGATCCGTCTCAGCGGCACAGAAGTTTCAAAAATATTCTGGCAAAAGCCAGTGAGGTTTGGACTCAAGTTTTCCAGAGACTGGGCATGTCTGCTGCCCGTTCTGCACAATGGCCCCTTGTGGCAAGAGGCAGCAGTGCAGCAAAAATCCCTGCTCCTGAAACACCCAAATCTATGTTTTTGGGCACCATGGCATGTAAAACTGTTTGCCCTGAAAACGGGGTGACTGCTTTAGATGTTTTGGCCTTGTTGATGTGGAAAGCGACGTGTGTGTGTGTGTGTCTGTATGTGTAAAAAGGCTGGTTGGAAAGCTTGGAGCCCTCTAATAGTACTGTTGTTTCTTTACTGCGTTCTCTCTGGAGTTCTTATGCAGCTCTGTTACTCAACTCTTCAGGAATCACAACCTCCCTACTCAGAAAAGAATTGTGGCTGTGCACTGTGGTTTTACATCTTAATGAATGTTTGACCACTTCACCTTTTGATGAGCACCATTAGAACATTTTTCTGACAGTCTACGGTAGCTCAGAAACATTGCCCCAGCGAGGCTTGCATGCATTTTGACAAAGCCAACAAGCAACACATAACAGACAATGAGCCCCTTATATTAGACTCTGAGGTATCCGATAGAATTTCCTATGATTGATAGTTATTACAATTGCAGTGGAAAGCCACTGAGTTTTTACTGTTCTAGCCAAACCTACCTACTGCGCCTTCTCAGCTGTTTCTGTTTAGTGTGGATATCTAATGTGGCTGAAAAGTGCTGCTGATTTTTATTAAGTTGAAGTCTGCAGCTCCCCTTATAATGATAGTAAAAGCACACTTGCAATTAAAGGGAAACTGCCTTAGTTCTGAAATTAATTCATTTTATTTAACCCTAGAAGGGGGAGAGCAACGAGGCTGGATAGTTTTGTCATTTCTGAGGTTGCAACTTCTGTCTCTTCCAAGTGGTCTCCCTAGAAGCGGTGCTTACCTAGCCAAAGGACCTTGTACCTTTAGATTTCTAATTGATCTACTCAAATTGTAAAGCCAGCTTTATGGCAGCTGGTGGGTGGGAGTTTTCAGTCCGTTGCACGTCAGTGTAGGAGAACGGGGGCCGGTGTAGGTGAATTGAGGTGGTACTTGTAAGCAGGGGAGGAAGCGGGGAGGTCAATATCCTATTTTATATCACCTGGTCTTCATGGGTATGCTGTTAAACGATATACAGGATACGAGCAAAATAAGCAGAATTAAAACCTGTTTGTAGATTAATTTAATACTCAGAGAGACAAGTGATTGACAGCACTGGTCTGAACAGCATGTTCCCTGAAAACTGCTCTGCTCAGTTCATGTCTGTTCTACACTGCACCATCTCAGCCATAGGCCCCGCCCTTACGCAACTTGGCCAATACGCTTCCACCTGAACTACCTTTAACCCTCTTTTTCCCAGGCCTGGGGCTCCCATAAACTCAGATGGTCACTTTATTCTGAATGATGCAGTGGTTGGAGGATGTGTGAACGTGGCCACAAGCGTGACCATTAAGTTCACTCTTAACTTGTGAACTTACACAGCAGGACAAGACACAAGTGTGAGGATGAAGAGCTGTTGGACCTGCTGCCCTACTTAAACTCCTAAAATTCTAGTAGAAGTTTAAAAAAAATCTCTTTTTCATTTCCTATTAGTGTTCCCTAAGTGGTCTCTCTTACCCTCTCCCAGAAGTTAGCAAATAGCTGACTTTAGAGCCAGGCAGATCCGTGTGGTGGATACTTCCAGGACACTGGCCTTATTAACCTGACCTTTCAAGTGGGGACCCCTCTTGAGAGTAAGGCTCCCTTTGCCAATCCCAGTGCAGCTGGCCTCTTCTGCAATGTAAAGATATGCAAATTAGTGTGGGCAAGGAAATTATAGACATCGGGTTAGAGAAAAAAAGGACACCCATCACCTCTACTGTTACGAAACAGATCCCATCTGATTGAGGCAGGTCCATATTGAACTTCATCAGCCAGCTGCTGGTTAGCAGAAGTTCTGAAGTGTGGTCAGATGTCTGGCTGCCCTGCCCTCTGGTAACAACCGCAGCTTTGCCCCAGCCTCTTCCTCATGCAGCCACAGAAGCCTCACTCTTGTATGAGTATCTGTCTAATGCTGGGTATCCAGTCTCTGAGCATTTCACAGTATTTCTCTTCACAGCACCCCGGCGAGGTAGGGAAGTGCTATCATCCCAATTTTGCAGATGGGGAACTGAGGCACAGAGAGATGATCAAGATCACATAGGAAGTCTGTGATGCAGCAGAGAATTAAACCTAGGTTTCCAGAGTCCCAGGCTGGTGCTGTAACCACTGGGTCATTCTTCCTCTCCATTGTTTAAGGCTCCTATTTCCTTGATAATGGCTCATACACAAATATACACACATTGCAGGGGGAGACTTTCTGCTTGTGTATGCAATGTGTTTGTATAGCTTGTTTTTGTATATGTACATATCAAAATGGGAACTTTTTTTTTTACATACACAATTCTTACATAGACTACCTATAGAAGTAAGTAGCACATATTTTTTTTTCTCACATTCATCTACACTTACAGTATTTCAAAGAATATTCCAAAATATCTTAGTACAAACGGGAGAGTGAAGCTGCCTGCTAGATCCCTAGCTGCAGAACAACAAAGGCTACATTATAAACCCAGATCAAACACATGACATTAATAAAAGACTTTAAAAATAATTAGTTAATTTATTTAGAAAGCTGAAAGTCTCCATTTCTGATCATTCTTATCATCCTGAAAGGAAGTAGGTGCCCAGTTTCTGCCTCTTTTCAAATGCTTTCCCCCCTCTTCCTCATGTTTTGAATTATAAGCTTGTGGTGTGTGCGTATACATATAATGTGGCCTGTGTGTGTGTGTGTGTGTGTGTGTGTGTGTGTGTGTGTGTAAATATTATGTGGCCTACATTTTTGGAAGTGAGTATCGGTTTGGAGTGCCTAAGTTTTGGGGTTTTGAGACACCTCCTGACTGTCAGGAAAAGCTGCACACCCACCTTCCGAAAAAAACCCCAAACCTCTACAAGGTATCTTGGGTTGGGCACCCAAAAATGTGAGTACCCAAAATCACTTGTCATTTCTGGGAAAACAGAAACCCCCCCCACACACACATGCACGCACTCATTTGGCAAGAAAAATGTAGAAAATCATCACATTTGTTTGGGTTTCATAGACATAGTTAAGACCAAAAGATAACTCCCAGTTTCCAGTGGTTTATTGCAAATAACCCCAGGAGCGTATCTTTGATGATTACCTTTGTACCAACATGGTAGAAAATCATTTTGACACCCATTGGGGTTTCTGGTTGTGTCTGTCTCTGTTTTCTGCATTGGGTCTCTGCTTTTTCTTGTGCGTCTGCTTAATCAAGCCGTGCCCATATTATGTTTTTCTCTTGCATCCAGCATTTAAGGGGCTAGTAGGAGAAGACAAAACTCCTTCATCCATGCCCCAAATTTCATCCACACTGGGGGGCATTCTGCAGAAGTAGTCTGAAATTGAACTAACTTAAATAGGTGCTTTAGCCACAGCTGTCATTGATTTTATTGGGAGCTGGGTGGCTAAATCTCCTACTTAGGTTTGAAAATTTCAACCTTCCTGACCTTGTTTCAGATGTAGAAAAATATGGCAGCCTCGTTGCCTTCACGCTTTCAGGAAAACCTGGTACCTATTTGCTACAGCTTTGGGCTTTCAGATATTCAACATATTACAAAAATCTACTTTGTTAATATGGCTGTAAAAGGGTATGAATTAGTTACTCTACCTCCTTTGCATTATGAGATACTACAGTTAGAAGAACTGTGAATCTATCCAATTGTATAAGAAAGAAGCTGACATGCTCAAATTCCAAGATTTAATGCATCCCTTAAAAGATGTGTATGGACAGCCCTTCACTAGTTAAGTGCTAAGTTATTATTACTATTTATTATTTACTTCCTCGCCTATTTTCCTCGTACTGAAGAAGCAGGAAATATTTCTGTTGTTTCATTTTGGAAGTGAAATAAATGTTTTCCCTGTGGCATTTGAAATTTTAATAATCCATAATAAATAAAATCATATCTAATAACATAACTGGTTTCACTTGGCACTGCGCTCTTCTAGATGCATTGCAACTGCGGAAACATAAATAGTTCCAGCCTTCGAAAGCCCAGTTCCTATTTGCTAAATATACTCGGCTTGCTTTAAATTCCTGTGTGTGCAGTCATTAATACAACTCTCTCTGACAGCATTTAATTAAAGTGCTTTTCTCTATTAAATTCATTAAAACTTTTTTTTACATACAACTGTTTCCCAGACACTGAATGTTAAGGACCTGTAGGCCTCTTTTTAAATAACTTCTGTCTCCTCACTGTAAATTGTTAATTAAATTTAACTTAGACTGTTTAAGATGGCTGGGAAAGGAAAGCCAGATTTCAGGATATGGTCCCAGTCATGTCTGTGATTTTTTTTTAATACATTTTTCTTTGTAGCTATAGACTGTATATCATATTGTTTATGATCATTGCTGTACATTTAAGCCGGAACAAAATAAAGAAATACCCTAAAGAACTAATTTTCATTACAGTTTGAAAATGTGCATATTTTTAGGACAGTTCCTTAGCCTGAGAGCATTTGCATGGGTGGGCGGGGAGGAGACGGGAGAGAGTAGTTCAGTATTAATAGATTATTGACAGTTTAATGTCTTGGCACCTAGACAGCCCATAAGGTATAATAAACAGGAAGCTGTCTGATGTGAGAGCAGTCAATAGCATATTCAATCAGAACCTTTCAGTTAATTGCTGGTTGACCTCAGAGATTTCCTGTAGGAAGTACTGTCTTTACTTTAGAACTAGAAGAACCAATATGGTTTTCAGATTTTAATCTCATGATCCTTTTTCTTACATTGGCTTGGTTTTTTGCATTGCTCCAATATGGGGCATTGGAACTATACTAATAATTTTCTTTCACCTGAAGTTTTTTGAACAATGTTTTGCACACTTGGGACCCTTTTGAGTGCACTCTTCTGTAGCCGGGTATTGCAGATGTGAAAAAGGTTCTGTTATTACAAGATTGGTCATTAAGGGGCTTTGGGCTAGATCCTGCATTCCTTACTCAGGCAAAACTCCCATTGACTTCAGTGGAAGCGTTTCATGAGTTAATAAGGAGTAAGGACTACAGAATTCGGCCTTTCATTTAGTTGATAAGCAAGGTAAAGTAGCTGTCTGGGGTCAAGAGAGTTAAAGAAAACAGAGTCTAACCAGGGTCGGATTTCTTCAAAGCACATTACATAAATTAGGCATTGTTCTGGTACCTCTGTACACGAGTATATTAAAAATAATTGGCCTGCCTTTCCTAGGTGCTAAGTACAACAGCTCCCAATGATTTCAATAAAAGGTCACTCAGCACCTCTCAGAATCATACTCCATATGTTTTACAGGTGAGCATTGAACACTGATGTGTGTGCTGGTCTTTACAAGTGCAAAACGGGTCTTGGTTTGTATTCTCTAATTTCTGTACTTAGCTTCTCTAATTTTTTTCGACTGTGTATCTTGATAAGATCTAGATAAGCTACAAAGGCAGGCAGGCAGGAAGCAAGCCACAAGGGCATTTTCTGACCCTGACGAACTGTAAACCATCTGCTCATTTGGGGAGGAAGGCTGCATGGAAAACTCGGTTGGAAACTCTGCAATGTTTTTTTCTCCAACTTTTGACTTCCAAAGTGTGTGTTTCTCATGTGAGATCGCTTGTAAGTGAACGGCTGCAGTCCTGGTTTGGGTCTCTTCATGACAATGACTACTCTAGTCTCCCCTGGAAGCTTTTGTAGCAGGGCCAGGTTAATTTACATTTCATTCAGTCAAGAGACTTTTTTTGTCTCTAGATCTTGCTGTGATTATGTCTTTAGCCACTTATCATGCACTTCAAGCTTTTCCTTTGCTGAAAGGAGCACTATTGTTTTAAACCCTAATTTTCCCTTGGTTTTGATTTATTCCTTTGGCTGGCTTCTTTGCCCATTTGCTTAGAGAAAACCTCTTGATGCCACTCTAGAGGCTGGATTTTGTTCTCACACTGGCTTTACACTAGTGAAACACCACTGACTTAAGAGGAGTTACTCCTGATTTACCCTGGTGTAAGTGAGATCAAAGTTAGGACCCATATCTCTCTATAGAAGGGCTCTCTTGGGTGCTGCCTATAAATGCATGGGTTGCCTAAAGTAGAACAAGGTTGTACATTTCCTGGTTTCAGGCTTATAGGAGGGGTAAGGGGAAATAATGGAAGAAGATGACCCCTTTCCTGGAGCAACTGATTATAGTAGTTTTGATTTATGCTTTAACTAATTTTAGTGGGAGATGGAACAAAATCATGGTGAAATGCCATAGATCCAGTGTACAGGTTCCAAGATGCATGCTTTGCCCTTGGGCAAGTAACAGCAACATATATGAGTTTAACTCTGAGAAGTTGCTGGTCTGAAGATGTTTTAAGTAACTTCCTAGTTTCATTAGTACTTCTCAGCAAACTGATTATCAGTGCTGCATGGACTGAAGGACTCCCACATGGAAGACGTATATATTAAGTTCCTTTTATAAACTACATTGCTTTATTTTTTTGGGTCAGTTCTTCCATTTGTGCAGGCACACAGCCCTTATACATGCCAACAGGAGTTATAGGGGTAGCACAATGGAAGACTAGATCTGCTTGCTATAAACTTCCATTTCTTGGTGGTACAAAATGATGTAAATAAAGGATCTTGCACTTATAGTGCAAATCTAAGGCTCCTCTTACAGGGATCTCTGCAAACCTCCTTTAAGCCTCACTGTATCCCTGTAATGTAGGTAAGATCACATGTAGTAAGTAAACTGGGGCACAGAATGGTCAGTCGTCTCCTCCAAACGAGTCAGAGATAGAGCTGGACTAGAACTCAGAAGTCACGACTCCCAGTCGCTTGTTCAAACCACTAGTAATTTCTTAGATTATGAGGTCAGAAGGGAGCCTTGTGATAATCTAGTCTGACCTGCTGCATGACACAGGCCTTCCCTGAATTAATTCCTGTTTGAAGGAATTAGTAGTTCCATTTTATAGGTTGGGAACAGAAGCCCACAGACTAAGTGACTTACCCAGGGAAGTCTTTGGGAGATCTGGGAAGTGAATCAAAATTTCATGAGTCCCAGTTTACTGCTTGAACCACAAGACTGTTGTCGTTGTACTTACACTGCCTTTGAATACTTTCCCTGCCTTTGCATCAGCCATCCACATCTACACTGAATTGTTTCCGTTTTTTAATAAAAAAGAATGAAGTGCATTTTATTTTTCAATTGCATTTTTGCCTAGTTTTCTGAACAGAAAACATCTGTTCTGCCAGTATTGCACAAGTGCAAACAATGTAGGAAACCTTTCCTTACAGCTTGCAATTTACAACATCCGTCATCTACTATAGGAAAACTAGTACTGGTCATAATTAGCGTCCAGTGAAAAATGGCAATTGAAACAAGACTAGCAAAATCAGATAATCGTCCAGTGTTTTCAAGACTTCCATACCTTTTCAAGAGTGAAACGCAAAGACAAAGGATCTTTGTTATAATTCCCCAAAATCTACTGTCTTCTGTCTCATAGTCCCTGGAGAACTCAGCACTTTGATCATTTGACTTTATTTACCCAATTTTAAGCTAAGGGTATAATAAAGCGTATTATGCCAGTTGTGTGTGTGGTAATGCTGGTTATTTTGCCTTTTACCATGGCAGTTGATTATAATGCGGTGTTTAAGACGTGCGTTCTAAAAAAAGGAATATTTATACTTTTATGTGTTTGATTCACACAGTACAGTTTGCTCAAGTCCTGTTATTAAGTGCATTGGTGGTTACGTCTAGAAAGCAAAAAACATGCTGAATAGTGTTTTATCAGCACAAATCTACTATTTTCACTAACCATAACAGGCAGGTTCTTCTGACTTCTGAGTGCCCCTATTGTAAAAATTAACAGAACAGTTGGATATTCTTGGAACCCCAAATAGCCATGTGTGAGGACTAAAACAGTTTGATGGGACAAATAATTACCTGCCAGAATAAAATGTCTAATCCAAACATATCCTCCCTTTAAATAATTCAAAACCCTCTTCTTAATCTAAGTAGCTGGAAAACTGCATGATTATAGTGGCGCCATTTGTGCCACCATAGTTATGGGGTTTATAACTTGACCTTAAACTTTGCTCTGGGCTGGAATTTGGCAGGAAAGATCTCCCGCAGGCTACAGGCAAATCCTTTATGATGTTTGGAATAAAGAAGAAAATGCATGGAGTGGTAACTTTTTGAGATACAGAAAGTACCAAAAATATGTCAAAAGTTTAGATACATTTTTGGATGACTTTGTCTGAAAAAGTGGCTCTGTTATTCAATATAATGGTTTTGCCAGCTTTCAATTAGGGATGGGCGAATTGCTTTGGATAAAATAAGAACCAACCCAAGTCTTTGCCAAAAACTTGAACCGCACCCTAACCAAATTCAGATGGAAGGACTCTAAGTACAGTAGTGCCCCCAAATGCCATCGCCCACCTCCAGCTAGGCAGGAAACATTGATTCTTCCTCTTGAAGGAGGTTCTGGCTCCAGCAATCCAAGCATTTCTCACCTTCAGACTCGACTATTGCAGCTCCCTCTCTCTGTGTCTGAGGGTGGGTCAGCACAGACGCTACAGCTTATACAGAATGCAGCAGCTTGCCTCTTGAGCAGCAAGACATCCCCAGAACCACCCTACTCATGTTTTGCATTCTCTAGTGACTTCCTGTTAGCCAGGGGCGGCTCTAGCTTTTTTGCCGCCCCAAGCACGGCAGGCAGGTTGCCTTCGGCGGCTTGCCTGTGGGTGATCTGCCAATCCTGTGGCTTCGGCGTACTCGCCGCCGAATCCGTGGGACCGGTGGACCTCCTGCAGGCATGCCACTGAAGGCTGCCTGACTGCTGCCCTCGCAGGGACTGGCAGGGACCGGCTTGATGCGCTGGCGCCTGGAGCCACCGCTGCTTTTAGCTTCTGGAGCCAACTCAAGGCCTTCATCTAGAATTGTTATGGCCCTCAATGAGATGGTGTCTGGATGCCTCTGAGGCAGCCTCTTCATTTGGCACCTCCTCTTGCATTTGTTGGCAGTCAATAGTGCCCATAATGCAGCCCCCAAGAGCCAGAGATGGGCCATTCTCAGCAAAAGGCCCTTTATTGTGGAAGTCCTGCTGTACCAGAGATCAGAAGGAATCCAAGCCTGACATTGATGGCAATTTAGATGCTGTGATGATGGGCACCCCAGAGATACCTGAGACAGAGAGAAGAGAGCAGTGATGCTCTCCTCCCCCAATTGCTTCTCAGTTCTTCTCACCACTTTATGTGTAGGCTCTGCCAGGCTGTTCTCACAATACTTGCAATCTAATCTGAAGCAGGAATTGCCAGAAATCTTGATAGAAAGCTGTCACCTCAGAGGTTTCCTGGCCAAGTTCTCAGACTCAGGAGGCTTAGGTATTTAGAGTGCTCATCTATTCGCCTGGTCACTCCAGCTGGTGGCCACTGCACTTTGAGGATGACTCATTACTGATGGCTGAGTAAGGCAGAGTTTTCACCTTTAAATCCCTTCACGAGTTACACTAGGGAGAGGGCTGCCTTTGCTGCGCCAGGGAGCCATCAGAGCCCTGCTGGCTGAGACACGTGCAGAGAACAAAGCGCATCCACCAGCTGCAATGGCCATACCACATCCCCTGCCTGTGCTGCCCACTTTTGGGGCTGATTCCTTCACCCTCTTTAAAATGAGAGATTGCAGCCACCCTGTGCTACAACCCACATCTGTAATGGGGCCTTTCTGCCGTCAGAGACCCTGCAGCCTGGTTTTCACCAGCAGAAGCTGGAGTGAATCTGGCCTGTTTTCCACATAGTGCGTATCCACATAGTAGGTATGTAATGGCTCCACCTGTTGGGTAAACAATGTTGTTTATAAAATTCTCATAGTGCAGATAGATATTGGAGAGGAGCGTATTCTCTTTCACATAAAACTACCATAGAATAAACCTAAGGATCTGGCTTAAACCATGGGAAAGTCAGAGCTAATCCAGTGATCATCAGCTTGAGTTCATTTACGTTCTACTGTAAAATCAGGTAGTTCCCAGGCACTGCACGGCAATGAAAGTTTTCTTTGTGTTTTTGTGTGAAGAGTTTAGTTAGTGTTACAGAGGAAAAGTCACCCCATCCAGACACCCATGAATTACTTTGCATGTTCAGGGTTGTAAATGTTTTAAACATTATACTGGCAAAATAGTAACTCTTGTGCAGCCACGTGCTGTCTATTAACCTAGATCAGGAAGGGGAAATAAGCCACGCATTATTGGAAAATAAGGTCATGATTGTGGTAAAGTAATGGCAGAAATTTTTCTCTTTTTTAAGACTGATTTGTAAACATTCTTCAAACAACTGTGAAGACCGTAATTCTATGTTTTAAAAAAATTCCCATGCCCAGATGTTTTTTATAGTAACCATAGACCTGTCCAAATGTTATCTGGTCATCCCCAGTTGTCACTGTGAGTCATATCACACATGTAGCCTCTTAGCAGCACAGTGTAATCAGGCTGTAATTTATATTTTATCTCCAGTGATGATAGCTTTTAAAAATGTTTTGTGGTGTATTTGCTCTTTGATGCATGCTAAGCCCCTATTAGCATTAATGGGAGCAATGTGTGCTAGGAGGGGAGACTACACCTTTTTTTTTTTTTTTTTTTTTTTTAAGTCAACGAGATTAATTGAATTTTGCTAACACTTTACACTTATCACTTCTGATGTGATGGCAAATGCAGTACACTACTGGACTTTTTTCCAACTCATATTTTTTTAAGGCGGATGGAACAGTTCACTCCTTTGTCTCCCTTATCTAGAAATGCAATTAAAGTTTGTTGCTGCTCTAATAAAAAAAAAATTAAGAACGCCACGATAGCTCAGTCCTTCATTTCTAGTCTTCTGCAAACTGTTGGGTGCACAATGAATGCAGGATCGATCCCTTGTTTCAGAAGCTCTGTGTTTGTTCTGTCTCTTGCCATTTTTTTTCGATCATTGTTTATTTCTTGCCCTTAAGCAACATGACTGCCATAAAGCAAAAGGAAGCATATGGAATATATGCTGGGAAGCTGTTGAAATGAATTGCACTCAACTAGTTCCTCATTCCCATTTCGAAACTGGGCTTGTACTTGAGTTTGGATTCCTTGTGGAAGCTTTTTCCCTATCCACCTAGCTCAGATAATTAATATGTTGCAGATGAAAGCCCTTCTATATCACTTGTGTGGCTGTGTTATTTATTTATTTTTCAAATTAGCTACTGTCTCTTTGCAGCTGCAAAGAAGAATTAGGGCTGTTGGTTTAAAGATCATTTTAACCAACTAACCCATAAAGATTTTTTTGGTAAAAGGAGTTGCATTATATATCACAAATTGTATGATTATCTTTGGTGCTGGTGTTTACTCTTGTGAAGCAATTATTAAACTGCATTTAAAAAAAAAAAAACAATACACCAGAAATGCCACTAGCATTTTGGTTACAATATTAAAGGAAGCTCAGACTAAAACTAGATGAAAGTGAACATATATAACCATGTCAGACTTCCTACCATTTTGCACGCTCATATTGATTTCTTTTGACATGGTCTTCTTTTATTGAACACCACATTTTTTTTAAAATCCCTTACCCATAACAGTACCTGCTAGGAGCAATTGTAAAAGGAAACCAAAGTATATTAAACCTGCCTGAAGTCAAAATGTAATCTAACACCTGTAGTCTGCAATTTGTCATCACTTCATAGATACTTTTTCTTTTTTAATAACAGTTTGGATTTTCCTGACTTTTGACCTTAGGATACTGTATAATCCAAGAAAAGCCATGGAACTAAACCACAGTCTTTAACACAGCTTTATGGTGTCAAGATGTAAAATCACAGGCATGTGAATGAACCCAAAGAAAATACTTCATTTGGGGCTGTAACTAGTGCTGCAATATTTATCTAAATGAGTATACTTTGCAAGGCGCAAAAAAAAAAAAAAAGTCTCACACCACTACTTTAAAAGGGAAAATGAGCACAGGTGCAAATTGTAACTTCTATTACAGTTTCTCATGCAGACATTCCTAGAAGCCTGTAAAGTGTCTCAGCACTGGAATTCTATCTAATTAATGCTTTTTGCCAGTATGACCCAGATTGAAAATCCTGTTCGTGTGTAGTTTTGTTTATTGCAGTGTCTTGTTCTGGTCTATTCTTGTACAATACAATGTATTAAGCTAACTCTTTGCATGCTGTGGGCAAGATATGTAAATACAGAGCTGTGTGTGTATACATCTGTATGTGTCTCCAATGGATTGATATAATATAGCTAGATAGTACATCTTCCTAGGCATGACTTTTGGCTGGCTGGTAATAGTAAATGATAGCATGCTAAGGGTTAATCCAAGTCTTGGGGAGTGGGATACCCTGCTTCTGAGGTGTGAGAGTATGTAGCCACTGACAGAGCATCATAGGAACCCTTTGATTGCAAAGTTAAGTCTTGCAAATGGTGATTATGAGTCTTAATCCAAACCCCACAGAACTCAATGGGAGTCTTTCCATTGACTTCAGTGAACTTTGAATTAGGGCCAAGGAAAGTATCTGTACTTAAGTGGATGCTTAATGTGTTAAGTTGTGAATTGAAAGTCCCATGAAGGACCTGGTCCTCCTCTCAGTGAAGTTGGTGACAAATCCCACTGACTTTAATGGGAGTAGGATCGGGACCAAATGTCTGTAATGGATGCAGTATGTAACTGGTGTAAGTGTGTGTGTACCACTGTTTTGTAAAGCTCTGGTAATCTCTTGCATCTCTCTAGCATTAGGGTTTCATGGGCCCAAGTACACTAAAACTCCCCATAATCGGCATCGTAAGAGTTCTTGTTGCAACTACAATTTTTGGTTGTCTAGGATAGTATCATAAATTCCGGGTGCGGGTTGTTTCCTGGCCCAGGGAGTGTTAGGGCTCTTGCCGAGGGGGGTGTTCTTTCTCCTCAGAAAAGAGAAAGCAAGATCTACTGAATCTTTGCTGCCTCTGACTTCATGTTACAGTAGCTTTATGGGAACTGATATTGCCCAGGGTAAGCCATCCTCAGAGCCTCCAGCTGCTTTGAGTCACTTCTGGCAATATAATCCCTGCAGAAAGAGAGCCTGTACTTAGAAAATTTACTGTCTTCTCCTTTGGGAAGGTAATCTTATGGCACAGTGACAGGGATGGCTATGAGGATGAGGGGGGACACCTAATAATAACTTCAACAATTTCTGAGAGAATGTGTTAGAAGTAATGATCTCACAGACTAATTCTCTTTGCTAAGAAGGAAACAATTGAACCACATTGTAAAACAAAGAATTTGGGGTTTTGATGACACAAATCATGTAGAAATGTGGTTCCTGTTTCTAATCAGTTGTGACAGTTATATAGGCAACAAAACCTGTTTTTCACAAAGTAAGCTTTGTTAACCTTTAGCTAGCTGGCAGACGTTCAATGCACAATGCAACACATACATCTATTTATTCGATTGTCTTATTGGGGGGTGGGAGAGTACATGTTCCCTTAATGACCGGCCATGTTGTCATCTTTAGCTCTAGATGGGGAGAGAGTGGGGTGGAAACGAATGTTAATGAAATAATGAATTTAGCCAAAATTGAATATTGTGCTGATGGAGAACTGTAGTTAGATGGAGTTTGTCCAGTTTGGTTTGTTTCTGTGGGACCTACATCTGGTAGTCTTCACCTGAAGTCTGTATTCTCATCCAAAATTATCTTCATGGAGATGGGGAGCAGCTACCTGTAAAACGGAGCAGTGGCCCCTTCCCCCACCCCAATATTTCTTTGCTTTAGATTTTAAAAAGATCACAAAACCTTAGCTTATGACCAGTAATCCAGCTCACTCCCGTAATGATATACTACATTATATACTTTCCTAAACTTAATCATTCAATAGCTTACTTCCTTCCCTGCAGGCATGTACCATTATATTTTACACATGGCTCCCAGCTGGTTTTCATTGTGGCCTTCAAAACCTATTTCAATACTGTGCGATTTAAGACTAGTCACTCTATCTTTTTAAGTCAACTTCCAGCGTATTCGCTTTTTGTACGTGTTCTGTCGGCGGTGGCTCAGATATGAAAAGTGAATGTTTGTGTGTGTTTAGAGTACATGGGAATAAAGCTCTATTTCATACGGCATCTTTCGGACAACGTCCCTTCGAAAATGGCTTAGAGTGTAATACTGCTTTTACAACTCGAAAATTAAATCTATTGGACGGACAGAAAAGTAAGTCCTATAGCTAAGGAGCGAGATAGATATATAAAAATTAGATTTGAAAGTAGGTGGAGAAGTAGTGAGGCAAGGAGACAGGAAGTCAGCTCCAGAGGCCAGAAGATGCAGAGAAGGAGGCTCTTACACAACATCATCCACCTTTGGTGTGTAGGGACAGAGGAGAGCCGTGCTAGAGGAGCAGGAGGAGAGTGGGGAAAGGAGAACTGTGAGACAAGCATGGAGCAAGTCAGTGGAGAGTTTTAGAAACAAAGGGGGCAAATTTGAACTGAATCCTTCAGTGATTAGGGGGCCATGGAGATGTCTAAGTAATGGGGAGGCATGCTCATGCTCCTGGGACAGGGAAGAGAGGTGTGTGGGAACAGACTCTGTATAGTACATATGTGTCTCTTGCCATCAAGCAGATAACCAGTTTTATTTTGGAAAAATGTGTTTGCTGCATATGTCTTTCTTCTCTGTATCCTCCCTCCACAGTCCAGCAGACACTTCATGCATATTCTTCTTTGACCGGTCCCGATTATAACTTGCTACCTGTACATGTGTGTAGACACACATGCATATACCCCATCCTTTAGCTATAAAGAGAATCTGCAGTGATGCTTTTATTCTGTAAGTGAGCCAGAACAGCATTAACCAAAAATCCAAGAGTACATAATGTGGTGTGCAGAACACCCATTAACATCCATAGGAATTTTGCATAGAAATCAGAAAAATGATGACCCTAAATTCTAGAACTGGAACTACAATAAACTATGTAGTTTCCTTTGTGACGATGTAGTGTGCAGAACAGTAAATGAAATAATCAAACAGCAGAAATCAACTAGTGCATTTTATGAAGCTTGTCCAAAGGAGTTGTTTACAAAACATGAAGTTAATTCTCACTTAAATAATACAAATACAAATGCAAAGAAATACAAACTTCTGACTAATTCAAAATAGGTGAATAACGTACGAAATCAGGAGATACGAAATTGTTTGTTTATTATTTGTATTTGGAGGAATTGCAGAGAGTGTGTATCTGTCCGTGTGTATCTGTATTTATACATGCATATAATACCACTACAATTTGATGTTAACACCAGTCTAAATTCAGAGTAATCCCACTGAAGTCAATGGGGTTATTGTAAATTTACATTGGTGTAACTGAAAGTAAAATTAAGACTGTTTTTTAAGAAAATATAAATTCAGACAAAACCTAACCTTTTTTTAATATATTGTACTAAGCAGCCATGGTCAGCATATTCCCTTCTGGGAAGGGTAGGAAGGTGCTCCATCTCAGAAAGGTTTAAAAAAAATTACGCTGTATTTATCTTTTTTTTTTGCACAGCCCTCTCTTTGGTGATTTGATTGCTTTGAAGATGCTGTAGGCATCCCTTCATTTCCTTCAAATTAAACCTTTTACTGCTGCGGATCCTGTATTGTTGGGGTTTTTTCATCATTATATTTGATTGGAAGTCTTGTAACATTTTTCAGATGGATCACTTCTCATGCTGTTTATTGAATGAAAAAAAAAAGTCTCACTTCCAATTCCAACACGAACAAACGGAGTAACTCATACTCTTTCTGGATGCTTTTGTACCTACAATAGCTGCTGCCCAAGTTGTGATAAGCAGTATTTCTTGAGGCTTCTAGTATGCAGCTTTCTGAAGTTCATACTGTCAGTTTGTTCATATAGTTAAACTTCTTGTTATTGACTGCTCTGTGTTGTAGAATGCCAAGGTACACAACTATTGGAGACTGTTGAGGAATGGTCTGTGAGAGGACATACACTGGGCCAGATCATTATGATCTAAAAATATGACTGAAAATCTCTTAGAAACAAATCCATGGACAAAATAAAATCTCCAGAGAATAGTCTAATTATTCAGTTAGCTGGAACGTTATGCGTATTTTATTGTAGGAGACCGGCATAACAGAAAATGTAGCTTTTTCATTTTGGTTTTGTCTTTTTTTTTTCCTAACTAATGCAACGTCTTTGATCCCGTGTTTGTATGTTCAGAAATGGAACTCTGATCCATTGATATTGACTGCGTGCATTCGATGAACACTTCTCCCTGTAGATGGGTCGTATCAGAATTGTACCAACCTGCATTTCACCAGTGCTGACATCTGCCTTTTAACTGCAGAGGGCAGCCCTACCACGGGGCTGCCCTAGTGTTTTTATGCCTAATGCAATTAGGATGTTGAAGTACTGTAGTTCTCACTTTTCTGCTGATGCTAGCATGCCACAGTGGACCACACGAACTTTCTGTTATTTGAAAGTGGTGAAGCGAGAGTGCCAGGAACATTCATTTTAATTGGTCGATGTTATTTAGGCCTTACCACTATTTTATTGCTCAGTGCATTAGAGTTCTCCACCACCAGCAGTTTCTGTATCATTACAGATGTGATTTTTGCATCTTCTGGGCTGATTGTTGGTATTGTATGGATTTTTAATCTCTATACAGATTGTCTGTTTGTTCAAACAAACACATATGAGTGTGTGGGTAGAGTAGAACCAATCTAATTGAGCACCAGATTCTGCCTCCTTGAGTCACAGTGAGTAGTACCTTAGTTGTCGAGTAGCCCAGTTGATTTCAGTGGGACAACTCATGGAGTAACATGAGTAAAGGGAACATAATCTTTCCCTAAATGTGAAAGTGTCAATCTCAACTCACTTTTCAGCAATAGTTTAATAGCAGCACATTTCTGTGAGGTGTCGTATTACTGAGACTGCATTACTTTTACAAAATATGTTCCAGGACATTTATTAGTGTAGTGTGAAGAGTTATGATAAATAAAATATGGCATTTGGCCAAATAAATGTGCCCATTGAAACCTTTATGAGAGTGGGTCTTTGTCCGGCTAGCCTTGCCCCTTAGGTCTCCCTTACAGCAAGTGAGAAGAAGGGGGAAAGTTTACAGGGATGGGCAGGAAGCAGTTGAGGCCAGGTTAGAACAAGAACACTGTGTTGCCCTTCCTGCTGACCGGAAGAGTGGGCTGTATTTATACCCCACGTAGCCCTGTAAAGACCCTCTTTACCTGGATCGAGCTGGCAGTAGGGGGATTATAATGTTACAACTTTCAGGGAAAGTGTGGGACCCTTAATGAAGGGGGGAGACAACCTAGTGACAGATGATGTGGAAAAAGCTGAAGTACTCAATGCTTTTTTTGCCTCGGTCTTCACAGACCAGGTCAGCTCCTACACTGCTGTCCTGGGCAGCACAGTATGGGGAGGAGGTGAGCAGCCCTCAGTGGTGAAAGAACAGGTTAAGGACTATTTAGAAAAGCTGGACATACACAAGTCCATGGGTGCAGATCTAATGCATCCGAGGGTGCTGAGGGAATTGGCTGATGTGATTGCAGCGCCATTGGCCATTATCTTTGAAAACTCATGGCAATCTGGGGAGGTCCCGGATGACTGGAAAAAGGAAAATATAGTGCCCATCTTTAAAAAAGGGAAGAAGGAGAACCCGGGGAACTACAGACCGGTCAGCCTCACCTCAGTCCCTGGAAAAATCATAGAGCAGGTCCTCAAGGAAACCATTTTGAAGCACTTGGAGGAGAGGAATGTGATCAGGAACAGTCAACATGCACATGCAACATGCAAGGGCAAGTCATGCCTGACCAACCTGATTGCCTTCTATGGTGAGATAACTGGCTCTGTGGATATGGGGAAAGCAATGGACGTGATATATCTTGACTTTAGCAAAGCTTTTGATATGGTCTCCCACAGTATTCTTGCCAGCAAGTTAAAAAAGTATGGATTGGATGAATGGACTATAAGGTGGATAGAAAGCTGGCTAGATTGTCGGGCTCAACAGGTAGTGATCAATGGCTCGATGTCTAGCTGGTATCAAGTGGAGTGCCCCAGGGGTCTGTCATGGGGCCGGTTTTGTTCAACATCTTTAACGATCTGGATGATAGGATAGATTGTACCCTCAGCAAGTTTGCGGATGACACTAAGCTTGGGAGGGGCGGGGGGAGAAGTAGATACACTGGAGGATAGTGATAGGGTCCAGAGTGACCTAGACAAATTGGAGGATTTGGCCAAAAGAAATCTGAGGTTCAACAAGAACAAGTGCAGAGTCCTGCATTTAGGACGGAAGAATCCCATGCACCGCTACAGGCTGGGGACCGACTGGCTAAGCAGCAGTTCTGCAGAAAAGGACTTGGGTATTACAGTGGATGAGAAGCTGGATATGAGTCAGCAGTGTGCCTTTGTTGCCAAGAAGGCTCACGGCATATTGGGCTGCATTAGTAGGAGCATTGCCAGCAGATCGAGGGAAGTGATTATTCCCCTCTGTTCAGCACTGGTGAGGCCACATCTGGAGTATTACGTCCAGTTTTGGGCCCCCCAAAACAGAAAGAATGTGGACAAATTGGAGAGAGTCCAGCAGAGGACAACGAAAATGATCAGGGGGCTGAGGCACATGACTTACGAGGAGAGGCTGAGGGAACTGGGCTTGTTTAGTCTGCAGAAGAGAAGAGTGAGGGGGAATTTGATAGCAGCCTTCAACTACCTGAAGGCAGATGACAGAACAAGGAGCAATGGGGGAGGTCTAGTTGCAGTAGGGGAGGTCTAGGTTGGATATTAGGAAACACTTGCACTAAGAGGGTGTCGAGGCACTGGAATGGGTTACCTAGGGAGGTGGTGGAATCTCCGTCCTTAGAGGTTTTTAAGGCCCGGCTTGACAAAGCCCTGGCTGGGATGATTTAGTTGGGAATTGGTCCTGCTTTGAGCAGGGGGTTGGACTAGATGACCTCCTGAGGTCTCTTCCAACCCTAATCTTTTGATTCTTCCATGCGTATATGTGGTGGCTGTCCAGTGAAGGTACTCAGTATGGAAGAGATACAGTTATCCGATAAAATGGATTGGAAAAGGATTGAAAGGAAATCATCCTTTATGGGGGTTGAGCAGGGGAGCTTGGGGCTCCTATGTCTTGTCAATGGGGAGCTGACCCCACTTCCTTCTCCTGGTCCCTTTAAGGGGGGCTGAAGAAGAGGGTTTAGGGCACCTACATCTTGAACAGCAGGGAGCCAACCCGCTCCTTCCTGCATTGTACAATTTGTTGCCAAGTACTCCCAGATATTATACGTGAATACAGTTGTAGCCTAATTAAACCATATCCATGGCCTCCTGTCTTTCTTCTGGCATGGATGGACAATGAATAAAGGTCTCTCTGATGCAGATACCTTAATATTTGTTTTCTTGTATGCTCAATTTGGCAATCCACAATGGATCCGTCTCTTCCGGTATTAGTTTGAATTAGCAAGGTTCTGCTCAGTGTGTGTGTATGTGTTATATCTTGGCTTTCTCGGGGAGAATAGCTACCTTTATATAAAATTCAGTCTGAACCCTCAACAAATTTCTATCATTTTAGTTCTTCTAAACCATTTTAATGTAGGGTTGATTTTAATAATAATTTACATGCAAGATGTTTGAATATTTAAAGCAAAGACTTGAAGGATACTTCAAGTGCGGAAACAAGATTTCCTCTTATTTTGTGAAATATCAGGTCCATATTGATTTTGTTAGCTCGGTAGCTTTGAGTTCTGATCGGTATTTCCCTGCATTCTGGAGAAACCTCTGGACAAAGGCAGCCTTCAATCCTGTGGTGGGTTTTTTGTTTTTGTTTTTTTTGGTGCCAATAATATCTGCTTTATGGACTTCGCTTTAAAGAAAGCATCTGTAACTCCGATATAGTTCTAACAATTCAATGGAAGTTTCACCTGAGGTAATGGCTGAGTAAGGCCCTTTCTGAGTAATTATAAATGGCTGTTAGGATTCTATAGGAATTACAGATGCTTTCTTTAAATCTGCCTCCAAAAAGTAGATATTATAATAGTGGTGAAAACCCTTTAGAGGGTCAAAGACTGTGTTTGTCCAGAGGCTTCCTTAGAATGCAGGAAAATTAATTATTTGAATGCAAGGTTACTAAGTTAACAAAATTAATACAGACCTAGTGCAGTGAAAACTGTTCAAAGGACACCCTTCACAAGGCAACTACTTATCTTCAGAGACTTTCCCCAAAGTATCCCCTAGCCCAGTGGTTCTCAAACTTTTTTTTTCACAGACCACTTGAAAATTGCTGAATGCCATTCTGGTTACAACACTACCCCTCCTTCCATAGGCACCAACTTCCACTGTTCCCGGTGGGTGCTTGACCCCGCCCCTGCACCACCCTCGCCCCGCCCCCATTCCACCCCTTCCCCCAAGTCCCCGCCCCTGCCCCACCTCTTCTCCACCTCCTCCCCTGAGCGTGCCGCATCCCCGCTCCTCCCCCCTCCCTCCTGGAAAGTCCTAAGTGCTGTTTGGCAGTGGGAAACGCTGGGAGGTAGGCAGAAGAGTGGGGATGCGGCACACTCGGGAGGGGGAGGGAAAGGAGGGGAGCTTGGCTGCCGGTGGGTGCAGAGCATGTCCCGGAGCATCCATGGAATCGGCGCCTATGCCTCCTTCACTACAAGGCCATCTCTTTTAAGCAGCTGAAGTTTTTCTGTCCCTTGAGTGAGTGATTGACAGTGATACTCAGACCTCAGTGGTTCAGGAGCCAAATTAGTGATCATCATTACCCTAAAGAGCCAAAGTAGGGTGAATTCACTGTTTCATTCATTCTCTCTCTCTCTCTCTGTGTGTGTGTGTGTGTGTGTGTGTGTGTGTATATATATATAAAATTCTCACAGCAAAATGACTGACCAAGTATTATTAACCATCTGTAGTTGATAAAATAATAACATAGTAAAAGCATCCTGATTGGTTAATAACTTAGACTGGTTAGTAATGAAATCAGTGTTTTAATATCATGTGCTGCAAAGAGCTGCAGGAGACCCATTAAAGCATCACTTGCGGCTTGCGAGCCTCAGTCTGAGCATCGCTTGGTTAAGACAAGTTTCACTACATTTAAAAAAGGAAAATATTGCCACGTCTATCTGAAAAATTTCATTATATAAGTCTTTGTCTAAAAGCAGTTCTCATAGGGTTTAAACCAAATCATATTGTTGTTATGCGGTAGCATGTAAACCAAGATCAAATCCCTTTGTGATAGGCACTGCACAAACACATACTGAGAGACAGACCCTGTCCCAAAGAATTTACTAGCTAAATAAGCAAGACAAAGAGTAAGAGGGGAAAGAGAGATACAAAGGGGTGAAGTGACTTGCCCAAGGTCACACTGACCATCCGTGGCGGAGGTGGAATTTAATCTGCTGGGGATAGAACCAAGCTATCCTGAATCCCAGTTGACTCCCATGTCCACTGCTCTACAATACCCCCGACTTAATATCTAGCTCTGGCCATTTTACTTGGCCTTTCATATTTTGTCCTTCTGAATCTGCATTTACGGTGCAGGTGCTTTGTGGAGAAGAAAGGGAATAGAGAATAAAAATTCACAAGTACATCTGTGTACTAAAGGGTAAAATAAAACCTTGTCTAAATTCTGTCCAACTGCTGCATATCTCAATTGGCCTTTTTAACCAGAGGACTGGCCACATTTTTGAATTGTGCAGAAAGTACATTGAATATGTGTATATGTTTAATTATATAGGTCCTGCATAGACAGCAGTCCCAGCCTGCAAAGGAAAACACACCTCCAAGAGAAGAGGCCCCACCTCCACCTGCTGAGGACAGTTGTGCCAAAAAGCCAAGATCCCGTACCAAGATATCCTTGGAAGCTTTAGGCATCCTTCAAAGTTTTATCCATGATGTAGGCCTGTATCCTGACCAGGAGGCCATTCACACTCTGTCCGCTCAGCTGGATCTGCCCAAACACACGATCATCAAATTCTTCCAGAACCAGCGTTACCACGTAAAGCACCACGGGAAGCTAAAAGAGCATTTGGGAACAGTGGTTGATGTGGCAGAGTACAAAGATGAGGAGCTGCTGACTGAATCGGAGGAGAATGACAGTGAAGAAGGCTCCGAGGAAATGTATAAAGTGGAACCGGAAGAGGAGAATCCTGACAAAAGCAAGGCAACTCCTTCAGAAATTGACCAGAGATAATGTGAGCCCATGATACAGAAAGCAATACATTGATCCAAGGATTTTCTGTTTATTTTTATTAATTTGTTTTTTCCCCTCTTTTTGCATTTGTTGTTGTTGTTTCTGTTGCACACGATCCGTGTGAAAACTGAATGAATTCAGCATCGTCCAATTAAAACATCGCCTTGACACAGACACTTGAGTGTTACACTTTTACGTTTGACTGAGATAATAGTTGTAATCACATAGGATTATGCCTGTTTTAATCTTGCACTTATGAAAGGGACATCTAGCAAGTTAACAGGAAGAAAAAGACCTATGAAATCAATGAAGGAAAATTTACAGCTGTGTGTGTGTGTGTGTATATGTGTGTGTGTGTGTGTGTGTGAGTGTGTGTGTATATATATATATATATATACATATATATATATATAATAAAAATTGCATGGGACAGAACTTTACAATCCGAAAGTATAGACTGTGAAATGAGTTCTTTAAAGATGAAACTTGTTTATGTATTAAAACCACTTCACAATGAGTTGCTTTGGCTTTTTGATAACTGCCGCCTGCTCTCAGGGTGTGGTGACTATTTTTGAATTCCTATTTATTTTCTATGTTTATCCCTGATTTTTTTATTATTGTTATTATATGGCTTCCTATCTGGCAACTTGATGGGTAATTTTTGAGGTATGTATTTAAAGACATAAATAAACACTGCCAAAAAAATAAGAGAGAAAACGGAAAAAAAAATCAGGGCACCTTAAAAACAACTACTATGTTAAAGTACTTTAAAACACAGTGCACACTTAAAATGATACAGCACGTTCCATTATTCAGACTGCCCTTTCTGTAGTGAACAGATGAATTTTCATGGAATTCAAAATGAGTAAAACTGAAATTCAGTGCATAGAAGACTTGTCCGTTAATGAGGTCTTGATTAAAAAATAGCATTTTGAGATTTGATGTATGGAATTCATACTATGAACCACGTTTTACTGTGGAGTTTATTTACTTGTTCTCTGTTTCAGTTCTTAAAATTTATACATTTATGCCTTTTTTATTTTTTGTTGTTGCTTTTAGTTTTTATTATTATTTTTTGATTCAACATAAAGTCAAGTTAGGAAACTAGAACGTCAAAACCCACATGGGTAGAAAACTGTCCAGTTAAATTGATTGATAAAGGGGGTCTCCCACTCTTGGCTTCCCTTTCCCCTTTTATGTCTATTAAACTTGGGCTTCCTTTGTTTCATGCACATTATTTCAGTGGTACTAAGCGCTTTCAGCCACTGGTCTCACAAGCTGTAGCCCACATTCAGTGCATGGCAGCCCTGATGCGAACACATTTTTCAATCTTCCTGCAGCCTAGCAGCTCTAGGTAATAAGAGTGAGCGGCGATATCTGTGTAGTCACCTTCTTGTCATAAATTGAAACATTTTCCCAGACACCTAACATAGCAATTACATTACATAAAGCAGAACTTATGCTGACTGACTCTTCAATGGTATGAGCACTAAAGCTGCAATCTACTATAGTTTCCAACTGTTTTGAGGCATCTTGTCGGGAGCAACACTAGGTAGCATTACTGTTCACTTCCATGTAATGATTTCCAAGAGAAGACCTCACCTTCACTACTATTGCAGCCGGACTTATTGCAGACTCCTTCTAAACTGCAGTCGGAACCACGTCTGCAGGGTTTCCTTTTTGTCCGTGTTGGGCTTTTATGTAACCTTGACAAAGACCTCATGCAATATCGCTTTGAAAGTTATTTTCTGTTTACCACACCAGGCATTGTAATATAACTGTTAATACTATTTATATATTTGAAAGGTATAAAAGTAGGAGTAAAAACAAAAAAACAAACCTCTGTGTTGATATTGACTCAGAACGTACAATATACAGGGAGAAGACATGTTGCAATACAAGCTATTTCTAGCTGCTCAGTAACCTCTGGAGTTTTTAAAGGGACTTTTTCAAATAATGTTTTGAAACATAACAGTATCTCTGCATTAATTTTATGTACCTTTGCAAAATGATGGTGGTTTGCTTAATTAAGCCCTTCTTGCTCCTCATTCTTTATTTCTGTAGTATGCTGCAGCTTTAATCAGAAGTTCAATGGTTGCTGCTTTATGTTCTTTGAAGAGTTACTCTTTCAAAACTGTCTTCTTTTGCTGTTACTGAAATCACTCCATCTGTGTAAAAGGAAACTGATTTTTGCCCTTGCAAGGTTGTTCATCTGTTGATGGCATCAACATTTGGTATCTTTTACACTTCAACCAAAAATTTTATTAGGTATTTTTTCAATGCTGAGTCTTGCCTTTTATTTTTAATTTCACTGCCAATTTTGCAGTGGTTCTAAGTGAATCTGTGGGCATTTTAGCCTGTGGTCTTGCCAGAACTTTGCGAATTACAATGCATATATGTCTATTTATTCAGTATCCATCATATAATATCTATTTGGAAAAAGAAACTTTTCTTGTAGTGCCTCTTAACAAAGCACAATTTTCCGCCTTTTTTGTGAAATAAAAAATAATAAAAAAAAAATCAAAAAACAAATTGTGTTTTATTGCGGTATCAACAATGTGAATAAGGATTAACATATTGTAAATGTTCTTTTTTCCATGTAAATCAACTTTATCTTTGTTATCACTAAGTGATAATTAATTTTTAACTTATGTGCATTGTTAGGCTGTTAGAATTTTTTGGTTGTTGAAATAAAACGCATTCAATAAATATGACTTCATTTGTCAAGTAATTCACTGGGCCTTATTTTCTTTCTCTCTGAGATCAAATGAACCAGGCCTATGAAATAAAGGAAAAATAAGTGTTCCTATTTTGGAAATAAGATTTGATCAGAACAGCATTCCCAGTCATTACAGATGTTTGCTAAATCCATATAAGGCCATTGATGTCAGTGGAGCTTTAGTGAATTAGAGCAGCTGAGAATCTGACCCATTATGTTACTGGATTTTTACTGTGTCTCACACACACATATCATCTGTGACAGGATGGGAAGGGAGGGGCATAGATGCATTGCCTTTCAACCAATTGGATCACGGTATGCAAAATGAACTCAAATGTATAAAGATATTTGTTAGCCCGCTCCCGTATTTCACTGATGGATATTTCTGTTTATAATTAAAAAGCCACAAATGACTGCGTGTCATGAAACTTTTGGAACATACATGTCCATGGTTAATGGACATAAAAAAAGGCTTTTATTATATTTACAGCAGGACATCCTACTGAGTGTCTAGGGGAATGCCTCAAGGATTGATGTATCTGTGGAAATGTGTGAAAATGATTTTTTTGAGGGAATGCAGATAAATGGAAAAAATTGCTCCAAATTCTTAAGCTAACAAAGTAGCGAGTGCCTGGATTCCATCCTAGCGGACAGAATTTATATTGAACTCCAAACTTAACAGTCCTTGCTTGCTTTAGGTATTGTCATTTTCCTCACCCCCATTATAATTCTATGGCTAGGATGCACCGGTTCTTCCCTTAATGACTCATTTACATTCCACACAAAACCGGCAGAATTCCTTGTTTAAAAAAACAAAACAAAACGACAATAGATAACTGTGTCTTACGATACCCAACCACCTGCTTGTCAATTGAATTTTGGAATTTCACCAGAGACCAAGTAAAAACAACTGTATGTTAAATTAATGCTGCTGCACTTGGAAGCTACTCACACAAGCGCCATTTGGTTATGTTTTGTTTTTCTGGCACGCATAATTGCTACTTTTCACTTTATTCCACTTACCTTTGAATGAACCCTGGGGCCTTTTTCTCTCTACAATGGAAGTAATAAGTGCACAGCAATACTGTACCTATTGACAGACAACACCACCACTAACCAAGCCTCTTCCATGTCAAAGCCACAGCTTGCCTAGTACCTGAAAAGATGCATCAGTCAGGCAGTCTTCAGCCCAGCATTAGGGACTGATCACTGCTGTGAACTACCAGTGAAGGCCTCATGCATAGCAGCTGCTGGACCAGGCCGTGGGGCTTCTGCTGACTTCAGTGGCCTTTGGGACCTGATTCAGCAAAGCACTTAAACGTGTACTGAAGTCTATCCTTATTCAGCAAGGGATCAATGGGATTTAAGCACGTGCTTGAGTTCTTTGCCGAAGTGGGAACTTGGTGGTCCAAGGTAATGAAGTTCTCAGAGCTGGTTTTAAATTTTCCATTGAAATAAAATGCCAACAAAATACAGAAAATGTTTCATAATTTCCCTCCATTTCCTGATTAGGGCAATTTTGAAGCTCCTGCAAGGTGCTGAGTGCTTTTATCCCCATTTAAACCAATGGGTGCTTAGCCCCTTGTAGCAGACAGGCAAAGAAATAGCAGCATTAATGTTTCCATCTCTCCTCTAGACCTCTTTATACGCACACTGTATTTTTTTTTTAATTTGAAAAAAATAATAATCTTACAAACATATGGATACTTCTTCCAAACCCTTAAAAACAATCATTTAATAGCTGCTATGGTAGAAATATTTCTATTAATAATGCTTCTATTTCTCCACACTTTACCTGCTGCTGCTGTCTGTTAGGCATGTTTTAGTCTTCCAGACATATGTATTTCCATTTAAAAACCTATGTAACTGAAAAAATAAACATTTAAGATTTTTTTAAATTATGTACAACATCCTGTCTATTCCCTACAATTCATCATCATTCAAGTACACCTCTACCCTGATATAACACTGTCCTTGGGAGCCAAAAAATCTTACCGTGTTATAGGTGAAACTGCGTTATATCGAACTTGCTTTGATCCGCCGGAGTGCGCAGCCCGCCCGCCCCCCCCAACCCCGGAGCGCTGCTTTACCGCTTTATATCTGAATTCGTGTTATATCGGGTCATGTTATATCGGGGTAGAGGTGTATAAGTATACGCCCCATCTCCTCCTTTGTATCCAGAAACCAATGAATCTCCTTAGATTAGATTGATTAGCATCCCTGATTGATCAATGTTCTCTTGACAAGCTGGACCTGTTGGACATGCAGGAGTAAAAGCTACAGCACCCAAGAGAAGTTGGAAAATGTGCAAAATGTCATCTTAAAATCATAAAGAAGTCATTACAAAAAATCTCCATTTACAATATAAAGTGCACTGATTAATTAAAGATGCAGCTTTAATTTATTTATAATCATTAAAAAAACATACCCGTTTTAACACAAAATAACACAAGCTAAGTCAACCAAAGGAGAAGTGCTGGCGGGCTGAATATTAGAGAATAGGAAGTGAAACAAGGCCAGTGTGAGGCAGAACATGTAGAAACCTTAAATCCTTGAAACCTTTAGCAGCATCACTGGAAGCTAGTAATAAACAATGCACCATGGGGAGAGGTTCAATTGACATGGTACGTTATGAGTGTGGGAGTGCTGACTTCTTGTGCTCCCTATCGGAGATCTTTCTCTTATTTATCCACAAACAGCGTGAAAGGTGTTGCAGCTCATTCTCATTCAATTTACATGAAGCATGCGTTCTCTCTCCTTGGCTGTGGTGCAGATCTCGGGAAACTTGCCAGACACGGTATGTGTGAAGGATTGTAAGGGGTAGAGGAGGAGGAAGGCATTGGTCCAAATAATGATTTAAATAGCTTTTCTCCTTGATTGCTTTTGAATTCTTTGCTCATTGGTGGCCAGATTCTGATCTCGGTTACATAGATGTAATCGGGAGGAGCAGCTTGTTGAAGGAAGTGGGGCTATACAGCATGTGAGGTCAGAATCAGGCCTTGCATCTATAAAATGAAGGGCCAGTTGCTCTGCTGGTTGCCCGTCTCCTGTCTGGCTTTGGCCATACAAAAGGCTTCGCGGGCACATGCTGTTGAACAGCTTCTCTCAGACCAGGTATCCAGTAATAATATTCATGTTACCATAGTACATATGGGCCCTAATCACAGACCAGGATCCCATTGCACTAGGCACCATATAAACAGAACAAAAAGACAATCCCTGAACTGAGGTATGTCTACCTTCTTACCAGTCCTGTAGACCTTATGCACACATGTTACTCCTATGCAGGATGGGGCCCAGGGGTCTCATTTCTGGAAAACACTTAAACACATGCTTAAGTCCATCCATTTTCAAGACAGATACTTAAGTGCATATAGATTTTAAGGCCAGAAGAGACCATTAAATCATCCAGTCCAACCTATATATCAGAGGCCATAGAATTTCATCGTAACTCCTGCATTGAGCCAAATTACTTGTGTTTAACTGAAGCATGTCTTTTAGAAAGGCATCCATTCTAGATCTGAAGACATCAAGAGATGGAAAACCCACCCCTTCCCTTGATAGTTTGTTCGAAAGGTTAGTCACTCTCACTGCTAACAATTTGTGTTATGTTTCAAATTTGAATTTGTCTGGCTTTAACTTTAAGCCATTAGTTCTTGTTACACTTTTCTTTGTTAGATTACAGAGTCCTTCTGTACCTGGTATTTTCACCCCATGAAGGTATGGTCCTGAACAGAGATGCTGCCCTGAACTGGGGCCTTCATGAACAAGTCAAATGTTTTGTTCCTATTTTAAGGAAAATTCATTTTTTATTGACGTATGAGCCAGGCCTTCTCCTCCCTGGGTAATGTTTCAGGGTAGTAATGGAGGTACGAGATTTTTCTGTAAACATTTTTAGAGGAAGCGGGTGGGGAAGATATATTTTAAGATTCTGGCCCATGAGAACGGTACGGTGTTCCTGGCTATTTCCTATTATTAGTATGGCTTTTTTTAAAGAATAGATTTGAAATGACATTTTTGTTTCAAATCATTTCATTTAAAAAACCCAGAAAAAAAATTGTGGGGGGGGGGGGGGAGAGAGGGGGACTTTGAATGAAACAAAGATATTCCATTTTCTTTGAAATTTTTAGAAAAGATTTCCCATTTTTTGACCAGCCATAACTAATAGTTTCATATGGAAGAGTAAGAAAGGTATGTGGGGGTATCTAGAGAACTCATGGTAGATGAGGGAGGGAGATAGAGGGAGAACTGTGGAAGACAGATAACTCATTCTGTATCCTAGGACTGGACTGAGATTGTAGCACCGGAATACATCATCAGCAAATGTGCTGGGTGCCAGAATTGACAGAATACACGTGAAAAGAATGTGTTGAGGTGGAAATTTTATCTCCATCTATTCCTATAGAGATAAAATGATCTTCTCTGATCCTCAGTGTGGAACGGAGTATTTAATAGAGACCCAGAGCCAGGTAAGCTATTGGGGAAAGCAGATCTGAGGAGGCTAGTTCCCCTCTGTTTCTTGCACTAACTGTTCATATCCAATAAAAAGTAATAGAAAAGCATTTTAATTTCTTGGGCAATGTCCGAAATAGCTTAGCAGCTTTGGAATTTTATTGATAAAGGCAGATACCAAATACGTTCTGAAAACAAAACATATTGGTGAGATCTGACTATTTAATTATTAGCTTAATTGTATTTATTATTATGGTAATGCCCTATCGTTTTAAGTGGGGTCCCATTGTATTAAGCATCATACAAACCCATTAAAAATTAGCAGAGATTATAATCTAAATGTAAGTAGATCGCCAGCAGCAGGTGGTGTGTTTGTAGATGATGGGTGACATAAACCAAAGTTTCATGGCTGGAGGGTAATTCAAGCCCCAGTCCTTCTAATGAGCTCTGGGTGGGCAGACCCCCCTGCGTTGTCAGGGAGCCCACTGCAGTCAATGGGATGCTGCTATCTATGCCCTCAGGGGTCACTGCTTCGGATGTGAAACAGCTAGGGCCTGATTCTGATCTCATGATGGTGGTGTAAATCCGGAGTAACTCTGACGAGGTCAGTGGAAATCACATTAGTGTAAAATTAATGAGAGATCAGAATTGGGCCTCTAATCTTCCTAGACCCATGGTTCCAATTCCAGCAGAATTGAATCAGCTTTCTGCAGTAGATACATTAACAATGCATTTGGGTAATTTAACTATGGAATCCACAGGCCTGCTTCTGATCTTTCTTATCCTGGTTTTAATTCCACTGACTTCTCACATGCCCATGTCAGAGCAAAATCTGGTCCAGTGAAATTATGAATGAATGAATTTGGCCCATTGAATCCAAGACCTGGTACCGATCTTTCAGAAGAGACCTTACAAAGTGCGGTCATGTCTGTTGTGTGTGTGGTCAGTAAAAGTTCCACGCCGATTTCTATAATGACGACAGTTTGAATTGGTCCTTCGCCAACTTTTATCCTTCTCTCCTGCAAACTAATTCCACTTCTCTGCACTGTGGGGCACTGGGGCCTGTTTGCCTGTGAGCATGCACCCCGGTTTGTACAACACCGTGGGTTCCTTCAGGATGAAAGGGCTTATACAAATGTAAAATAGTCTATTACCACACACAGCAAACAAATCATCAGGGACGAAACAAGCGGCAAAACATACTGTTCCCTGTGTGAAATCCTTAAAAGGAATACATTAGTCTCAACTCTGTTAAACTGCTGTCAGCATGTCTGCGGCTGTTTTTTGCTTTAACATGTGTGCTGCTTGTCTAGAAAACTGACATTTTAATGGACAAGCATAATGTTGGGAGGATTGGTATGGCAGGACTGTTAAGTATAAAACTAAATGCTGACATTATACTAAAGGGACAAACAGACCTGTAAGAGCTTTGGTAAAAGCTGTTTCCTATTTCAGTCCCTTTGATCTCCAGCGCTCACTCTTTTTCATAGATCATACTTCTCTTTATGCTGCAGAACTGTTGAAATAGCTTGAAATAGCGGTATAATCAATGCCTCTCCCTCCCACTTCACACATGAAACTGATCTGACCTGTCTTTGCACAAAATAAGCAACAGTTGCAAACAGGAAATAAAAGTACAGTGTGCCACTTCAGGCTTTTTTTTTTTTTAAAGAAGCAAAAATAACATAATTGTCTTAGTGTTACAATAAGGGGAATGCTCAGAAAACCAGAGAGTTATATTGAAATGAATCTGCATTAGATAACCTAGGCAAAATTTCACCCACACATTCTTTACAAACGGAGACTGAAGTTACAAACTGTCTCTGTATTTTGATCCTGACTCCATCCAAGTTAACCAGGGTTTTGCCCTGGACACCAGTGGGAGCAGAACTGGGTCCTTTTTTGGCTTTACATCTTGGCAAGGAGTTCCCCGGGCTCACAAGGATGGGTATCTTTAATTCTCTATGGGGTTCCACTTCGCCAAAGAGATGAAAATAAGTGCTGCCTTTACCATACCACAGCTTTATAGGTGGGGGACTCTAACAGGCTGGCCTGCCCAGAGTGGCTAGCCCAGCCCTATTCAGCCAGCCCCACCTGTGCAGTAATTAACTGCCTCTCAGTCTGAGGGGGGTGGGACTAAGGGGGGGGGTCATGTGTTACTATGGTAACCACCTGGGCCTCATGCTATAAAGGCTTAAGCGACAGCAGTAAGAAGACATTGTGATAGGAACCATAGGGAGTAGTGTAGACTCCTGTAGGAAGCACTGAGATAGGGCCTTTACGAAATAGGGAGGTCCCTGAGAGAAGCTGCTGGAGTTCCTGAAGGGAGGCAAGATGGGGAGAACTTGTGAGGCCCAAGAAAGCAAGAACCAACTTTGGGTGGATTAGATATTTTGTTTGGGGGTTTAAACTGGACTTTTGTTACCCAGGATGGGGACTGATATTTAAACGTGAGCCGGCTGGAGCACTAAGTCACCAAGAAGCCGACTGTGGATGAAGCATGTTGGCTGAGAAAAGGAAGCACGTGAGAGAAGAATCCCTGCAACACTTTTGCCCGGCCACCAGGGATACTGTGGCGGTGAGTGGAACTGCTTACTGGGGCTTTCAAAGGGAAACACGTGGCCAGGCTGGTTTGTAACTCCCCCAGCGTGGGGCTAGAGGTGGCCCTGAGGGCTAGCAGGAAAAGCAGCTCTCAGGCAGGTATGTGTTAAAGAAGGCTATGCCTTGTGTTGTTTGCTTATTGTTGTTGCTTTTTATGTTACACCTCTCCATTATGCAAAGCAAAGGCACCGTTGTCATTTTAAAACCAGGCTGAATTTGATAAGCTGAAGATTTGGTGAGAAAACATTGGCATGGTGTGCCCAGTTGTGCTATTGAGGGGCATAGGCTGTTTTGGTTTTTTAATCAGTTTTATCCAGTACTGCCACCCCATGGCACTGGCTGGCCTCATGGTTAGCAGGCTCTCCCCAGAGGCTATGCAGCAATTGGTTGTAGCAAATAAATTGCCCTCCACTAGCAGAGTTGGTTCCATTCAACCCTAATTTTTGAGGTACCACAGCAGGGGAGTGTGGAGTGATTGTGTGCTCATGTGCTAGTGAGGAAGGACTAATTTTCCCTCTAAGGGCTACTAGGAAAAAATTTAGCTTTTTAAACCAACGTCTAAAAAAGTTGTGTGTGAATTCCGGGCTCACCAAAGGTGCCCGACTGTCGGCTCTGGGGAGTGAAATCCTCTACCAGACGGTAGAATACGTAGTGCCTGAGCAGTGTCATATCCGCTTCCTCTCCACTGCTTTCCCAGTGTGTCTCAGCCCTCACTCACAGGGAACACCAGTAGGAGGATGAGGGTAATTCAGTCGTCATAAGCTTTCGTGAGTAAAAACCTCACTTCTTCGGATGCATCCGAAGAAGTGAGGTTTTTATTCACGAAAGCTTATGCCCAAATAAGTCTTTAAGGTGCCACCAGACTCCTTGTTGTTTTTGTAGATACAGACTAACACGGCTACCCCCTGATACTCAGTCGTCATGTCTATGCGATCGCTGGAATTTGCTGAGACTGCTGGCAAGCTTGTCAATAGCAGAGCTGGTTGAAATCTGGAATTTCCATCCCATGGGAAATTCTGAAATTTGGTTTAGTCCTGACACAGGACAAAAAGTTCAAATCTCAGAATGTTGGAAAATGAAACATTTCAAAGATATTTTTGTTTTGACCTTACTGTTTTGACTTTTATACTATAATACAGCATAAATTGAAACTATAAAGTCAAAATGAAACATTTTGACCTTATTGAAATTATGACATCCCACAAAAATTTTGTGAATGTTTTTGTGTGTGTGTGTGTGGGGAGGGGGGGAGTTCCTGTGAAATGTTTAAATTTTGTGGAATCAGCATTTTCTGAAAAAAACTGTTCTGTCAGAAAACTTTTGACCAGCTCTAATGGATAGAGCACTGGACTGGGACTTGGGAGATCTGTTTCCAGTTCGGCCACTGACCTGCTGGGTGACCTGGGGCTACTCTGTGCCTCAGTTTCCCTATTTGTAAAAGGGGGATAACGATACATCATCTTTGTAAAGCATTTGAGATATACTGATGAAAGCAGCTATAGGAAAGCTAGATATTATTACTACTACTACTATTTATTTATTACCACCAGTTAGTCAATTGGGTTGGTGGTGGCTTTTGAGATGTGGACATTGTCCCTTGGGGAATTGGATTGAAAGACCATCAAACTCATTTGCAATAGGTGACCCAACAGCCATCAAATCTGAACTTTCAACTGGATTGCATTTTAATTTAACACCTAGAGTTGAGAAGTCCAATATCTCATTGCCAAGATATAGCTAGATTTGTGTTCTTGAGGCATTCCTTTAAGATCTTAGTTAGAATGGAGAAAGTGTCCCCTTACTCCAAATCTTAGAAATAAAAACTTCTGGGAAGCTAAAGAAATGCTTCTCGGCTCTCTGTGAGCTGAGGGGTGAAAACATTATCACATTATGAGTTCTTTGCCGAAGTGGGAACTTGGTGGTCCAAGGTAATGAAGTTCTCAGAGCTGGTTTTAAATTTTCCATTGAAATAAAATGCCAACAAAATACAGAAAATGTTTCATAATTTCCCTCCATTTCCTGATTAGGGCAATTTTGAAGCTCCTGCAAGGTGCTGAGTGCTTTTATCCCCATTTAAACCAATGGGTGCTTAGCAAGTTGAAAACATTATCAACTTCTGTTATCCAAAACGTCTGGTTAGCCAGAACATGTTCCTGGATAGCTCTTATTTCCATCTAAAATTCTCTTGATTACCTGAAACCTCAATTATCTAAATTCAGTGTGACCACAACGGTTAGCTAACCTAGGCTGTACTGCTTTTATTTAACGTCTGATATTTAGGTATCTGTGGCTGGTTTTTGGTAAGACTCTCTTGCTTTCAGTGCTTTAATTCACTACTATATTCCATTTCTGTCAAAGGTGACACCCTTCACCCAGAGTAAGAATCATTGCTAGGTGCTAGCATTACGAAGTATACATTAAAAGGGACACTTTCGGAACTGTCTAGAACCAAGATTTCCTTTGGATTGTGTATGAGATCAGTCAAGTGGGCAGGGTGTTGCTTGCCTAACTTCACATGTAGAGTCTGGTTTTATTGATGTGCTCTGGGCCAAATCCCGGTCCCACTGAAATCAAAGGGAGTTTAGCATTTCAAATCAGTGGTGCCTTTTAATTTGAAGGCTGCATAAGACCAGCAGTCCACATTGGTGGTGGTTTTTGTTCCAAGGGCTCCATTCTGGCTCCCCTTCCACACAGATGTGAGCGCTGAGGAGACGGTGGAAGGTGCAACCTACTCTCCTTTGTGCATCTGGACAGCAGACAGCCAGACTCTGGGTGCTCTGTGCTTCCTGAAAGTTCACTGGGGGAGCCGTAGCACTGCCAATGACACGAGGAACCCCAAAGGTACAGTAATAGGCCCTGGCCCTTAACCCCTTTCCTACTGGCTGCCAGTCTAAGCTCTGTGCTCACGTTGCTTCAAGTAGGAAGTGTAGAAGCTAGTTCTGTATGAGCTTCCCAGCAGCATTCAAATGTGCAGTGCCCACACACTCCCCTATAGTACAGGGGTTTCCCAGAGTGGCTGAATGGTCTGGACAGGACTCAGGGAAATATAGGTTTAATTCCCTGCCTGCTGCAGACTTCCTGTCTGACCTCAGGCAAGTCAATCTCTCTGTGCCTCCGTTCCCAATCGGTAAAATGGGGATAATAGCACTTTCTTTTTCTCCCACCCTTTTTCTTTCCTGTCTAACAGCAAGCTCTTTTGGGGCGGAGTCTCCCTTGCTATGCATATGTTATGGGGCTAGCTCCATGGAGCCCGGATCTCAGCACAACTAATGAATTTGTAAAACGTGAGCCCTAAGGGTCAACATTAATCCCATGCAAAGTCAGATTTAAGGCTCTAAATCCAGCCCAGCAGTCATGTCCTCTAAACAGGCTGCAGTGTACAGCAGTGTGAGTGAAGGCCAAAGCAGGGCTTGTGCTAGTAGCATTCATTCTGCATTTCCTTGCTTCTGTGGATTTACATCCTTCACCTTGATGCCATGGGTTGGACTCCTTGTGTGTTGTTTGTCTTTCTCTACTGACTTTCCATATTCAGTAGGAGAAACTTCCGTTCTGAATGCAGCAGGAGCAGCACTTCAAGTAGCTGCCCCTCCCCACAACATTAGGGACTATATCTGCATGCAGCAGCTCCTTAAAACACATGGGTTGTAATGCCAAACTGTGCAAGGGACATCTCATGCTATAGCCCTTAAAAAGCCTTTTCAGCATGGAAGGGAGAAAACAAACTGCACCCTGGAAGTGAGGTATTGAAAGCCCACAGTGAGTAACAGGAAACACCTTTTTTAATCATGACTAACTTGAAAGGTAGCTGGAGTTATTAACTTAAATGCATAGAGATGAAAAAACATGGGTTGTCAATAGACAGGACACAAATGATAGAACAATTATCCCATACAGCAGGCTGCTTTCCAAATCCAACAAACTCCAGTATAATGTGGGTGGATAAGCAGCATTCTTGAGGCCTGCTTTAGAGCTGGCACCAAATACCTCAGCTGGAAGGCCAGAGGGTGGCCTCTAGTGCCACCACATTCAGAGCTGTAGATCAAACAAATCAACAATAGTCTTCATACAACACGATGCCTCGCATGTCACCAAACAAGGAAAGCTGAACAAGGGGGCTGAGGGCAAACCAAATCCAAGTGCTCCACGCCATCCTCCCTAAACTCGGCACGGACTCAGTCTGAAGAGAGCCCTGAGGAGCGGAGTGCGAATCTCCAGGGGTGAGCGACCTTTAAACTCTGCCATGTGACCAGCTGAATCCCTCCAAGGATAGAAGCACTATAGCAAGGACTAAGATGGCAACTCACTGAATTTGACATTAAATTTCTGAGGCGTGATAAATCCTCTCAAAGAAATGAGAACCAACCCCCATGAGCCAAGTTCAAATGGGAGGCTAACATGGAGAAAGTTATTTAGGTTTTTTTGTATGGTCATGGCTCCAACAGGAATGAGGATCCCATCATGCCTGGTGCTGTTAGTCTCTTACTTGGTACTGGCTCAGCACTGCAGAGCTGGCAGTGTAAGTAGACAGGACAGATAACAGGCTGGAGGGACAAACAGAAGCTCACAGAAGCGAAGGGACTGGCAGACAGTCAGTGGCAAGCTGGGATTAGAATGTAGGTCTCCTAAATCCCAATCCAATGCCCTAATTTTTGGGACCCTGCTGCCCCCCAGCTTTAGTTCCTCACCATCCCATCCCAGTGTGGTGCAGTGAGTGTGTTACACTAGCATAGATTCTCTTACAAGAGCACATCAATATGACTCTGCAAACTGGTCTATGGGTTTCTAATTCTACGCAATTTACCCCACCTTTCACAGCACCTCTGAGACTGGCCCCTTAGTCTCTCCCTAGTGGCAGCATTAGAAATCAAGGAACACATTTTTGGCTTGTGTAATTTAGTGCTACTCCAGTGACTTCAATTAAGCAAAATCAATTTATAGCTGCAGAGACTTTGGCCCTTAGATTTTTTCAGGTGGGTTGCTCTACCACCTCTTTAAAATCCCAGGGCTGAATCCTGATACCACTGAAGCAATTACAAAACACATTGTCTTCAATAGCACCTGGATTTGGTCCTTTAACTGAGCTTTGCATACTTTATTTCCAAAACTTGAGGACCTTTTCTCCTTTCCGGGATACCAGATGCCTTTAGAAGGAGGAAGCTGGCATTTGGGGAAGGGTGGATTCATATTTGATGGACTCAGTCTTTTAAAATGACATTGTCATATAAATAATCTCTGTGCTTGTTGGCTTTATGGAAATAGCCTTAATTCCAGTCGGGACATCACACATTGATCTAAATACTCCTCTGTGCCAGATCAATTTACATTAAGAGATGACTATTCTTGTATTGCTGTTCATCATATTGAAAGAAGTAAATGTTTAGTTACAGGCTAAAATCCACTAGACAAACCTCTGCATTTTGCTGTAAGATAGTCAACAATGCAGCCTATGCCTTGGGCAATTTTCAGCTATAACTCCTACAAACTATTTGAAAATATCATCCCCTTCCACACGCTCTTCAGTTCCCCCTTCAAAGAGCTCCTTTGCAGCGTCCCACTTGCTGGGTACACTGACAGAATGCCTTCTACTGAAACACACGAGAAGGAAATGAGCAAAATCATAACATTGCTGTAATGGAAGGGGCTTTTCAAGTTCTGTTCAGGGTCATGTTTCCAAAAGGGAAACCTCTACTTTCCCCAGAAGGCTGCCTGATAGAATGTGACAGTCTATATGTGGGAACAGATGAAAAATGTGGATTGCATGGTTTGAGATAATGATCTCACCCATGAAGAAACAAAGTGGTTCGGGGAGTGGGGGAGAGTTGTACAGTGCCTTGTTCCTTAACCTCTTAATTTACTGCAATACTGGACAGCCAGGGACCTTTAGTAACTTTTTGACAAGGGAAATGGACTTTTCATTTGGACAAAGCACATATCTGAAGAGAGACAGGCTGTGAGGTGGAAGAGAAAGCATGTTAGCGGAATTGACGGCTTTTGCAAGGCATCACAACACCAGGTCTTAAAGGAATAAGTTCCTGGTCCATCTGGACAGAGATAGGCAGCCCTACACAGCCCATGGCTGTGGCCCTAACCCCCCTGTTTGTAGGAAAAGTAAAGGGGAATCTCTGCTTTCAGTGACTAAAAACAGTACACGTCTAGCTCTTGGGAATATAAACCCACAGGAAGCGATCATTCAGGCTGGGAGCTCCCTGCTGATCTTCCCCTAAAGGGAGCAGCCACCCAGGCCTGGGCTCTGGGGCTAGGAACAGCAATGGCCTGGGACCCCTTGAATTTGAGGAAGACCACAGATGATAACTGTGTGGGGCAGTGCCCAAGCTATGGCTGCTGTCAACTCCCTGACATCCCCTCACCAGAGCAAAAGTTCTCCAAATTGGTGGCCTAAACCTGGGCGCTTTAATCCATGGGAGGGGTGTGTTTAACTTTATACACCCTCACTTGAACACTGGGGCCTTCACTCCTCTGCAGCTACACTGGGTCAGACCAGGGTCCATCTTGTCCAGTATTCTGTCTCTGATAGTGAGCTGTACCAGAGTTTCAGGGGGTGCGTACATAACAGACAATGATGGAGTGATCCACCCCTGTCTTCCACTCCTGGCTTCTGGTACTCAGAGGTTTAGGGTCGCTCTGCTCATGGGGCTCTGTCCCTGATTGTCGTAGCTAATAGCCACTGACAGGCCTATCCTGCATGAACTTATCTAATTCTTTTTTGAATCCAGTTATATTTTTGGCCATCCCCCAGCGATGAGTTCCACTGGTTACTTGTGCATTGTGTGAAGAAGTACATCCCCTTGTTTGTATTAAACCTGTTACCTATTAATTTATTGGGTGACCCCTGGCTTTTGTACAGTGGGAAAGGGAAAAATAACACTTTTTTTCTCCACATTGTTCATGATTTTATAGATCTCTATCATATCCCACCTTGTCATCTCTTTTTTCTAAGCTGAACAACCCTAATCTTTTTAGTCTGTCCTTGTAGAGAAGCTATTCCATACTCTTCGCTATCTCTGGTGGCCCTTCTCTGAACCTTTTCCAATTCCACTATCTTTTTTGCGATAGGGTGACCAGAACTGCACACAGTATTCAAGGTGTGGGCATACCATGAATTAATAGGGTAGCATTATGATATTCTCTTCTTTTCTATCCCTTTCCTAATAGCTAGTAACACACTGGTAGCCTTCTTTGACCGCTGCTGTGTATTTAGCATCTGTAAAATGTCAATAACATTTACCTACTTTGGAGGGCTTGGGACAATCTAGTTATGGGTTGTACAGTGCTACATATTCTTAAAACGTAACAGAATGTAGGCAAAGCCCCACCCGCTCTCTGAAACCCCTAAATCCCAGCACATTTCAAAAATGTCCTTTTTCAAAACTCTTCCAAACACTGAAAAGTATTTTCATGTGTCAAATAAAATCCCATCCTGTCCTGTATCCTTTACAAAGGAGGTGGGTAGCATTATAAATAGGGCCCTACCAAATTCATGGTCCATTTTGGTTAATTTCACAGTCAGAGGATTTTTAAAATAGTAAATGTCATGATTTCAGCTATTTAAATCTGAAACTTCACGGTGCTGTGATTGTAGGGGTCCTGATTCAAAAAGGAGTTGGGGGCAGAGGGGTGTCGCAAGGTTATAATGGGGGGGAGGTTGTGGTACTGCTACCCTTACTTCTGCTCTGCTGCAGGCAGCAGCTCCCTTCAGAGCTGGGCAGCTGGAGAGCAGCAGCTGCTGGCCAGGATCCCAGCTCTGAAGGCAGAACCGCCACCAGCAGCAGCGCAGAGTAAGGATGGCATGGTATGGGATTTCCACCCTTACTTCCGGGCTTCTGCCTATAGAGCTGAGCTCTCAGTTAGCAACCGCCACTCTCTGGCCACCCAGCTCTAAAGGCAGTGCTGAAATAGGGGTGGCAATACCATGATCTCCCCCTCCCCTCAAAATAACCTAGTGACCCCCCCCTGTAATTCCCTTTTGGGTCAGGACCCCCAATTTGAGAAACTCTGGTCTCCCCCATGAAATCTGTATAGTATAGGGTAAAAGCACACAAGACCAGATTTCACGGGGTTAGACCAGATTTCAGGGTCTGTGATGCATTTTTCATGGCTTTGAATCTGGTCGGGCCCTAATTAGAAAACACTCTGAGAACTATGGATGAAAAGTGCCATCTAAGAATGAGTTGTTGTTTTTTTTGTTTGTTTGTTTGTTTGTTTGTTTTATTCTTCTTTCATTCATGTTTGTGTATATTTATAATCAGGATCAGATGCTGGACCTACTATAGCATTGTTTGTCAGGCTTCCAAGCCATTTGGATACCTGCCTTTCAATTCCCACTCAAATGTATGCTGTGTATTAAATGTGCATAGGGATATTTACTCTCTCTATAACAATCCTGTACATTTTTGAGGCCCTCAATGGAAGGAACCACACAGCACTTTACACATATGACCCAAACACAAGTTTCAAGTCCACTTCTGAGGGATTACTATCTTCCCTATTTACAAGTGGGGAGACTGAGTCACAGAGACATTAAGGAATTGATTTTTCCAGAAGGATTTAGGAGCTCAGTCCCCATCGAAAGTCAATGAATTGGACCTGTGCTCCTAAATCCCTCAGGTACTTTTAAAAAATGCATGACTTGTGTAAGGTCAAACTTGTCTAAGGTGGCAAAGCCAGGACTAGAACTTGGGGTGAAATAAGTAGAGTTTTGCCATTGACCTCAGTGAGGCTGGGGTTTCACCCTAGATCTCCTGAGTCATGGTCCTTTGCCTAGCCTTTGGGAAGGCAGGTGCACATGTTCACCTTCTAACCAACAGCTGCTTTTCTGATGCTCAGCCTCTCACTCTTATGCCTCTTTCTAGGCTGCCCACAATGCTCTGTCCTATATGCTGAGCAACCTCTCTACTAAAACCTCTTTCTTTGCTCATCCTTCCAGAACTGATCTCCCATCTGGTGCTGTTGGCTCTCACTTTTACACCTGGTCATCTGTTTGCATGTAATTCGTCTGATGCAGATTATAAAATATTGGGAAAGGGCTTGTCTTCTTGCATAGCTCCATAGATGCACATAGCATTTTTACAGCCATCTAAACAATGGCTTGTGTCTTGTCATGCTAGGACCATTGCACTAGCTGTGTGAATCAACAGCATAGTCCCAAATGTGCATGCTCCTGACTGCTTCTGAAGTTCCCAGACCATTTTCTGATGGCGCTGAGTCCCTGCAGCTCCATGCACAGGGAGGCTCAGCCCTGCTCCCACTGACTGCACATGGGGGGACATGGTCCCCTGAATAGGGACACACCGGTGCAGTGCCTGGAGGGGGTCTCCAGCCCTGCAAACCAGCTCTCATTGGGTGTACTACCCTTTGCAATATCTCCAGCACCATTTCCTCAGAAATAGTTTGAAATCAGCTCGGATTGAATCTTTCCTCTGCTTGTTTTGACATTACCCCCGAATGCTCCTCTGCCAGAGCAGAGGAATGGAGACTGCGCAGTTAGGCTGCAGGAACCAAATTCACTGTCCTGGTGTAATGCGACTGCCTTCTTAAATAATGATTAATATGGTATACAATGTGACTCCCATCGTACTGCGCCTTGTGTGCAACCTGCACCACAAAATGCAAGAGACAGAAATAATATGTTAAATTCTGCATGATCCACTGTATAGTGAGGCATGAAAAATGGGGCCATGCTGTGTCGCAAGATGGTAGGGTGACCAGATGTCCTGATTTTATAGGGACAGTCCCGATTTTGGGGTCTTTTTCTTGATATAGGCTCCTATTACCCTCCAGCCCCTGTCCCGATTTTTCACATTTGCTGTCTGGTCATCCTACAAGATGGTTCTGTTGAGCATATTGTTGGTGGCCCTTTTAGGGGATCAGGAAGAATTACTCAAAGTAATGGCGCCTCAAAGCTCATGGATTTTTAATTAGATTCCAGTTTTTCTTATAGTATATTTGCATTACAGTAGCACCAGGATGCCCCATCTAGAGACCTTTGGACCCCATTGTGCTAGGTGTTTGACAAATACATAGTTAGAGAGAGTCTCTGTCCCATAGAAATGCATAGACAAAAGGAAAAGGATAGGGAAAAGGAGCTACAGTATTATCTTTTAGAGTAGGGGTTCTCAAGCTTTTTCTTTGAGTCTCTCTTCTCCCCTCCCCCCCATGCTATAAAAACTCCACAGCCCACATATGCCACAATAATTTTTCTGCACATAAAAGCCAGGCCCAGCATTAGGGGGTAGGAGCCCTGGGCTTCAGCCGCAGGGTGGTGGGGCTTTGGCTTTCTGCCCTGACCCCAGCAAGTCTAATGCCAGCCCTGCTTGGTGGACCCCCTGAAACCTGCTGGCATCCCCTAGGGGCTCCCAGACCCCTGGTTGAGAGAAAGTGTTCTTTCTGTTCTAGAGAAAGTGAATTTGAAGCTCAGAGGCACAGAACCTCAACAGTATTTAGGTTCCTAACTTCCTTTGACATGGCTGGGAATTAGGCTCAGATCCTCACACATCTGGGCACCTAAGTCACTTTGCCAAGGTCCACACATGGGAAGTCTGCGACAGAGCCCAACTCTCCTGATTTTCCCCCATCCCCGCCTCCAGTGCCGTAAGAACAAGGCCATCCTTCTTGTTTTCTTATAGTTTTCTTTGGCTTCAGACTTTGTCCACTCATGTTCCCTACCTTCAGATGTGCAATTTGTGCCCTCTTCTGACTCTTGCATTGTGTAAAATACTGATGCCATTCTAAATAATAATCCAAGGAAGGAATAATGGATATTAAGAAATTGAGCTCTAATGGTATAGTTAATAAACTGAGACCTCTAAACAGTTGAATCCATTCAGCTAATTGCTTATTGGCTCTATTGAGTGATTATATCCACCCTCGTTCTATCAAGTTCAGCATCCCCTCGTCGGGTCAATTAGCCTTTGGTGTCTAAGAAGGGAAATTCTGAATTTATTTTTTTTGTGTAAGGGCTGCAGGACTGTTCCCCATGCTGTGCTTTGAGTTGTGCTGGTCGGTCAGTGCAGGAATCAGGCTTTTTTTTTTTTTAAATAGCAATCTGATTTGGTCAGGTGGACCCTGGCATCTGTGAAGAGTCCTACTGAAGTTAGTAGGATATTGTAAGAATGGAAGGGTCCACCCATGTGAGGGGCCAAAGTGAGGGATTTTTGAGGTGGATCACAGTCCATTCCTTAGACAAAACCACTGGCATATTAGTTCAGCAGAACCTTAGCTGTACTCACATGGGAGTCTATTTCGCAATCAGACGGATCAGTTGCCACTCCCTGTAATCCTAACCCCATTAAACTTCTATTGCTTTCTGTGCCTCTGGACAAAATAAAGCATTGCCTGGTTGCAAATCCTCTGCCCAACTGCTAACCATTGCCACTGTGATTCTTGAAGCATCATCCAGTCCTAGATGGATCTGAAACTGAACTGACTTGGTTTGGTGGCTTTTCCTGATGTGGAACAGTACTGCATTCAATGCTCTCGCTTTCTAAAGGGCTCCAACACTTGCATTGCAGTGATGCAGACCCTGTAATGATAGTTGGTCATGTTCAGAGAATTCAATTCAGGCTTTAAAACCCCATCAAAAAGTTAGACTGACTATTTAAACACAGCAGTTCCTGCATGACTTGGGAGAGAAAAGAGATGGAAAAGTTATTCATGTCCCATCTGTCTGGAACTCTTGTCCCTTCCCTCCAACCTACTGAATCACTCACTTCCACCCTTTATATCTCACTTACATTTTCCTTTCCCCTTTAGCTTATGATTAACCGACACTCACACATTGCATCATAAAACACTTTGCAGAGGGTATTAAAGTTCCATAGACAAATAAAATGTATTGCATTGTAAAAACGGATTCACACTGAAATACACACACACACACACACACACACATCTATCAATGCAGCATTAAGATGGTAAGGTCAACGCCCTCCAAAGTCAGGAAATTCAGTGCCTTGGCAATGCTAACTTGCTAGTGTTACACGTTGTCTATCTTATGGTGTACACTCATAGCAGAGTAAGGTGCTAAGGGTTGTACTTAGCAAGGGAAGGAGGAAAGGAAAATACTGTAACATGTGGCTGAGTTAACTCTTTCAGAGGAGCAGAAGTGTTGTGGGGCCGACCGTTGAAAATGTTCAACAATGAATAATCGTGTAACTATATTTTCAATGGTAAAAGGGGACACAAGACTTGTTGCATGCCCAAACAAAGGCAACGCTCAGTGAGTGGGCCTGGGGTGTGGCCGTCTACTTAAATACACAGGAGCCATTTCAACATCAGGGGACAGAGTGAATGTAGGTGATGCTTGGGGACCTCTAGCTGAAAAATCCTTAGCATATGGGTGCTAGCAAACCTCCAGGAGAGACCTCTATTTGAGAGAGAAGTGTTTTCCCTGCTCTCCTTGCAATGTGTGGTTGAATAGAAAGATTGGCTTATGCTGGACTCATAGATGAGAAACTTTATAGCTTGTCAGGCAGATGGTGGCCTATACTGGGCAGGCCCTAGGTGTGGAGGAAATGGCTCTACAATACCTCTTGGAGGCTCAGAGAGAAGAAACTACAGGACAGAGTGGAAAGAGGGGAGAAGGCAATAAGCACATCCTGAAGACAGCTGTGGTAAGCAGGATCTTAGCACTTCTTGGGGCTGCTTTGGGAGGGAGGTTATGGCAGGGGGGGGAAGAAGGGTCGGGCAGATTGCAGGAACTTTGTCGCTCTGCAAATACATTCTCAGCTTGTATTTGCACGGGCTTTGTGCTGGCCTTCTGTGTAAGGGGGAATTTTGTACGTTACTGAGCAGGAGTTGAGGCTGGAGTTCCATTTAACCTCAAGCGCTGCGTTAAGTGTGAATGTGTCCGAGGTATGGGGGAGTTGACCCATGCTGTGCCAATGCTGTGGATCCAGCAGTTCTCCATAAAAGCATTCAATTCACTTTAGAAACAAACACAACACTTCATAGCCCTGTGGAATTTCATCCAGCTCCCAGAGGTACATACAAGTCATTTGATTTCATTTTAAACTACTGCTTGCTGTTCATTTCTGCAGTTGCCTTTTTTATTCAGCTATCATTAGCTTCCTAGTTACTTGAACGCTAATCTGCCTGTACTCTAAGGGTGGTGTGTGGCACTCATTCACACCGGTGCCAATGCATATGAACTCCACTGAAGTCAATGATGTAACTGAGAACAGCCCTGTACTTATTGTCATTGTCAAAGGTCTTGATCCTCTATCGGTTGAAGGCAATAGTAAAGTGTCCATTGACTTCCACAGTGCAGGGTCAGGTACAAAATGTGTAATAGCCTTGTCATCCAAAGGTCTAAGGCCCGGAATTGCAGTCTCAAGTCAAGCAGATGAGACTTGCCAATTGCATAGCATGTCTTTTCTCCTCTGATACACGGGACATATGGACTGTAAAATGGCTAGTCGCTCACCTTTAATCAGCACAGGAAAGTTTTCGTGCATTATCTCCATGTATAGTGGTGGGAGACCAGATTGTCCTATTGAGCTTTATGCAGAATTCCCATTGACATCATTGAGAACTTTTGCTTAAATCCCAGTGGTACAATATGACCCAGTGTGTTTATTTTTCTGTACCTTCATTCTGTTGGGCATCTTGTAGTATTCTTTAAGACTTCCTTTTCAGAGGGTTTTAAAAAATGATTGTATACATATGCATGCAGTGATTGCATAGCTACCCTTGTAACATGTATGATGTCTAATGAAATTAGCTTTTTCGCTTGCCCCAGGACAACCTTTGGAAATAAGACAATAGTCTCAGTTATTTCCTGGAGTAATGTTAATGATTAACTTAAAAAAGAAAAGCAATTTTTACCTATACTATCTAATTTTTCATAGTTCTACACAATTGGAAAGAATCTTTTTGTAATATATTGCATGTAAAAAGCTTAGTTGTGTAACATCACTGTGCAGATATGTTTGATTAAAGAAGAACTACTATACTCTAAGAATTTAGGGTTGCCAGCTGGCAGAAGTGATCCTGTATATAAAAGCTGAAATTTGAGCCAGAAAAACCTGGGTTCAAGTATGTCTCAGATGATTGTACAATAGAAAGATTAACCTGATATTCTTTTTTTGGATAATAATAAAAAGTGCCTGAGTATTTATATCAATAAATGTCTTCCATATGTGTTGACATTGTATCTAATGAGTGCATGTATAGGAAATGGTTATTGTTTTACTTGAAGATACTGTTCATTATAATTATGCTATAGGTCTACTAATTATTATGACCTCAGTCCTGCCAACGCTTATGGACATGCTTAACTTTACTCATGAGAGTAATGCCATAGACTTCAATGGGATGACTCACATGAACAAAGTGAAGCAAAAAGAGTAAAATTTTAAAAGTACCTAAGTCCCATTTTCAAAAGTGTCTTGGGTACTTGGGGCCATATTTTCAAAGGTTGTATAGGGACAAAAAGATGAAGCTAGATGCCTAGTGGGATTTTCAAAAGCACCTAAGCACTGGGTGCCTAACTCCTGGAATTAGTAGTCCTACTTGGGCACTCTTGAAGATTCCTTTAGGTGTCTAAATACCTTTGGAAATTCTGGGGCTTAGGCTCCGAAGATCCAGATTTTTTCAAAGGTATTCAGGTGCTTCACACTCAATAGGAGTGAGGTGCCTAAATACCTTTTGAGTATCAGGACCTAAATCCTAATGAAAGTCATTGACTTTCAATGATACTTAAGTTCCAAATGACTGTCTCATTTAAAAATGGTTTTGAGGCTTCTAAATCACGTGGGCACTTGTGAAACCATTGCCCTTAGTGTTTGCAGGATCGATGCCTACAGCTGGGTTAAAGGTCTGATCCTGTGAGGTGCTAAGACTCCTCAATTCCCACTAAGGTCAGTGGGAGTTGTGTGCTCAGTACTTTTCCAGAGAAGCTCAGCAGGTCCCAGTATCAGGCTGTTCTCTAACACGTCTTAATTCAATGTGTCTCAGTTAAAACATCTTCAGTAGATGACTGGAGAGTGGAACTTTCTGGCTGTTTAGAAAAGTCAGCACAAGATCTGTATTAAGCCTTTCACATTGTAATAAAAAGGCTATAAAAATAGAGAAAGAGGGACTTGACCAAAGTTCCAGAGTTTTGTATTCCCTTGAAACAGAGGTAAACCCGCCCAGACGTCTTCCTTTTAAATACTGACTGCTGCATCTGTTTTAAACCAAAAATAATACCTTTTGATTGGAAACGTTTCAATAACATTATTTGTGCATTTTATTGAGGCGGAGGTTGCAATTATTAGCGTCACCAGGAATTTCAGACATTTAAACACAGTCTTTATTTCTCCAGAGCAAACCACATCCCTGTGCAATTATTCTTCTATCTAAATGCCTTCGAACCAAACCCTAAACCCAGAGTTGACATTTGTTGCTGGTGGTCCCTTTACAAACCAGCTCTTGAAATGTAAATATGGGATGAGCAAGCTCTGAAGAGTTTAGAGATAGTTGTGTGTGGGGGTGTGAGAGTGCAAGATTGGGGTTAATTGCTCACCCATGGGTAGGACATGCATTGCTTGGTCAGGTACAGTAGTTGGGACTGTCTGGTTGAACCAGGCCTTGAGGAGATTAACAGAATAAAGAAAAGGGTTTGTCTGGTCATGGAAAACCACTCCTGTAGTCACATGATCTTTTTACAGCTTCTCATTAGGAAACAAACAATACTGCATCTGTGGCAGAGAAGGGATCAAACAAACCAGCAGAAGCGAGGGAAAATAACCCACCAATCCTTCTGTACTTTAAAAATTTGCTGAATCTTTCTTAAAAGCTTTTATTTAAAATAAACAAAACCAACCCTTGTGTACTCTATAAATTCACAAAAATGTATCTTTAAGTTATTAGGGCCTGATCCTCATTTACGTGGTGGCCTTTTTACATCACTTTGATTGTCAGGGGGCTGTGAATTTAATTCACATCCACTTTAAGGCCTCTTGACACTACCAAAACAGTATAAAGTGGTCACTATTAATGAGAATCGGGCACTTAGTTTTTGGGATGAAGATTTATATATGGTGGGGGACGGGGACAGGAGAAGAAAGGTCATTCATGTTGCAAGCTCGCCCTAGGAGGCTGCTTTTGGAGGCCAGAAGAAGGGATGTAGACACATTGGACGAGATTCTGCATTCATTGACACCATTACGAATCCAAAGTCAGTTAGTGGAATTACTTCAGCTTTACATTGGATTAACCATGCAGAACTGGGCCCAGTTGTCTCTGGATGTCTTTCCTTGTTTGAAGGTGGTGCCGTTGATAGTATTACACAGGAATGTGGGACCCTAAGGTACATTGGGTATATTATACCTTGGTTTGCAACCCAATCAAGTGTACCATTTTAATGCATTTTACTTTTACAAGTATACAAAAGAAATGAGAGCTAGAAAAAAGCCTGACTAGGTCAGCCAGTAAATCCGTGGGGGGCATGGATCAGTGTTCATGCCACGCTCCCCATCAGTACCTGGCTTGGGCTGGAGAAGCTAATGATCCAACCACCAGACCCAATTTGGTGATTGATTCTGGTCACGTGCCACTTAAGGCATGTTGTGGATATGCTAAGAAGTAGTACACCCCTTATAGCCAATTATCTATATTATGGTAGTACCCACAGCTAAGGGCCCCATTATGCTTGGTGCTGTAAAACCTATAGCAAAGAAACAGGGCCTGCCCCAAAGGCAATATTCTCCCTATTCTCTAGGGCTAGGCCTCTCTCATTCATAGGAGCATGGAATTTTTCTGTGCTGGGATATCTGACTCAGAAACCGTCTGGCCCTCAACTCTTTCTGCCTGCTTTAGGGACAACTAATAATAGGAGGACCTCGCTCTTACATTGCACTCTTCACCAGTAGCGTGCAAACCACTTTACAAAGGAGGCCAGTATCATGATCCCCATTTTACAGATGGGGAAATTGAGGTGCAGAGAGGAGTGAAGTGACTTGTCCGAAATTGCCCAGCAGACTAGTGTCAGAGCCAGGAATAGAAGCCAGGTTTCCTGAGTTCCAGTCGAGTGCGTTAGCCACTAGGCTGTCTTCTTTCACCTGTAGCTTTCCTTCTACCAAATGGGAGAACGGACAAGCACTTTCCTGCGCTGCTGTGCAGAGAGCCATTCAGAAGGTCCTTAATAGACCTGAATTGTGCTCTCAGGTGTCTGCAGGCAGTCCGGGGAAGTCATGGGTGCTCAGGGTAACTGTCATGATGTTCCACTCCACTGACTTCCTCTGGAGCTTGAGACCACTCAGTACTTTTTGTGAGGGGTTCAGCATCAGGCCCTTTGTACGTAGCCGTCGTCCAGGCAACCTCCCCCATTCAACCTTCTCTAGCCATGATCGTAGGTTGTTTTTTTCCTAAGCTACTTAATAACACTGTATTTGTACATATATTACAATAGTGTAATATTCCTTAGGTTTTATAGTGTTTCCTTGTGATTGCCCTTCAAAAAGATGCAATACATTTAAAGAATCCATTTAATTTATAAGCAACTCCCACAAAAGCTTTCAAGTTCCTCAGATTAATCTAGCCGAACACAGAAAATGTATCAGATAATCCGCAAAGGCAAAATAGTATCATTATGAACATAGCACCCAAAATTGTTCTGCTTGCTTTACAGACAATGGCTGGACTGGCTACAGTCTCAAAGAGCTTACAGTCTACATGGGCATCATGCAGACAAAAGATGTAAGCCAAATAAGCAAACAGAATCATGTCCCCTTGGACTCTCTGAAATTCCTGTCCATCCTCAAGCTTCGCCTAGACCAATTTACACTTCCTACCCAGCGAACCCTCTGCCTTCATCCACCTCTCAACAGAGAAACACCCAGCAGCTTCTCCACATGGGCAGGGCCTTCCTGTTAAAATCACTCAATATGCTCACTCTAGATGTCTCTCAGTGGGAGCTGGAGCAGGCAAGTGAGATGACCATGATCACTGCCTTTTTAAAATCTTTCCTATCTGTATCCTTTCCATGTGGTCTTTCATCTTTGTTCTCCGGCAGCAGGGGCTCAGTGCTGAAGGAACTAAAATTAGCGGTGTGATCCTGGAAGCCATTGCTGGGTAGGCTGATCACCACTCTGCTATTTCTTGGAGAATCAAGTGGGAACTGGTAGCCACCTGACAATGCTCACATGTTTTTCTGGTGCCTGCTAGTTCTCCAGGGTGGTGATTTCAATGGGCTTTTAGCATTGTATAGACAGAACTCCCTTCTCTCTTTCTACTGTCTCGTGACTGTGTTGAGCAGGCCGCCCAGGGAACATGGTGTCTTGAACAAACCTAAGGAGAAACTTTTTTTGTTTTGTTTCTGATCATTATTGCTGAGGGGAATCGGTACTAATGAACGACTGGATCGAAAGGTGGGACTCCACTCTTGACAAAAATGCTGGGTTTTAAACTGTTGCCATGCGGGACCGAGCAGGCTCCTGGCAGCGGCCCGTGTGTTGTGTTTTAAAGGCAGGCTGGTCCTGAGTATACAGTCAGTTAAGGGCAACAATTCAAAGTGATTCACAGCAGATGATGCCAGCCTGTCTTTTGATAGAACACTGTCTTGCCCTATGGCTGCAGTGCCGCGAGCTGCAGGTGCTGCACAGACTGCCAAGCCTGGGGCTAGCTCGCAGTTATGCTGTCAACCTCGTTTAGAGCTAATGCTTTATGACAACTGTCTACCTGTCGTGTGATAATGGGCTGAAAACCTCTGCAAAATTGATAGCGTCTTTTACCCAGAAGAAAAACTTCTAATGTAGGGAGCTGGAACTCTGGGCCCGATTCCCTCTCGCTTCACACCCATGTAAATCACAAGTAACGCCTTTGAGGTCAGTAGGCCTGATTCTCCTCTCATGTGCCCTGACCTTTTCACCAGTGCAAGCAGAATCAAGCCTTGCGTTTTAACCTTCTGGATTCACTTGGGGGAAATCTGACTGGCAAACCTTAATCTATAACTCTCTGAAACGTAATACACTGTCACCTCTGTCTCCTTAGTGCTTCCAAGGTTCAGTAGGGTTCTCTGCCTTTCCTTGGCATACCCCTGACACAATTTTCTTTCTCCAGAGAAGGGTTTGTAGGGGGTTTATATTCCATCATGAAAAGATTTCCAATCTTTAGCATAATCTACCTAACAGTTGTCTGAATAAATCAATAGAGAGATCAATAGATTGTATTGTAGAATAGAATGTTTTTTAATATACCTTAACTTTTGTACTCAAGGATCCTGGCTCTGATCAGCCCTATACCAATATAAATCTGTAATCACACCATCCACTTGTGCTAGATCAGCCTAGGTGAGATCAGAGTTGGGCTTAAAGCACCCAAAAGTGCTTTTAAAATCAGTGAGTTTGATACAAGCAAAGCAGATTAGAATAGATTGTATTTGAACTAGACTGTCAGCTCCCTGGGGTGTAAGGACTCTCTCTCCTGTCTGTGGTCTTGGTGCGCCGCAAATAACCAAACTGTAAATGCCCAACCAGTTTTGTTGGCAGTGCAGATTTTGTCACTCTCTGAGTCCAAGTCCTGGAACGGGACCTTACACATATTGGCTTAAAGCTGAGTGTTGCCAATTTAGCCAGGCGGACTAGTGATAAGCACATTTCCTCCCTTCCCCCCCTTCATATACCCTTAGTTTTGAAAATGGATATGACCAAAGCAGATTTTTTCAGGAATATTCACAAATTTGTCACCTGGCTAAGTGGGAACATTTTTGGTCAGTGTACCCAAATGAACTGGGCCGGATCATTTTCACAGCTAGTGACAATGTGCAGTGCTCCATTCTCTTCAGTAGAGAGACACCCCTTTACACCAGCTGAGGGGCTGGCCTGCTATGGCCTCATAAACTGGAACATTGCTCACTGTGTGTGTAGCGTATTCCACCATAATGTGAACACACATATCTTAGTTGCACTAAAGAACACAGACTAATGGTGTCAGGACTGAGGTTGTGGCATAAATGACCTCAGTCCCCCAGAATTCAAGCCCCTGCAGTAGCTCTGCCCTACATGCTGTTCACTGTCACATCTGTGGGCTTATCTGGCTCCTTAAAGAGCCCATAAACCCATTAGCTCTGGGTAAGTGATCCCTAGGCTGTCTTTATAATTAAAACCAAAAGGCGTACAGTTATCCTGTGCTATCAGCAGCACATCAACCAAACTTGTCTCAAAATGTGTGTTCAATTTTTTTTTATTAAAAAGCATAGGACCATATGTAAAACATTATCACGCATCTTTATGAAATTAGCAGAACTATTTGAACAACCATTTTGTCCCTATCAAAACAGGGCCTTATTATTTTTTTTCATACTGTATCAGAAGGTGAGGGAGCACAAGGAATGCTTGAGGGCTGCGATGGGGTGTTTGTCAGCCTGGGAGATAGTCTTAGGGTAGAAAGCTATTGGTTGTTACTAGGAAGCAGATACCATCTAAGTAGGCTAAGAAATGCTGGCAATTAATATGGAGAGGAATACTTCTGAGAGATCAGTTTGCTTTTAATTTTGAAACACAAGAGGCTTCTCTGTTTTGGTCTGATTAGTTAACTATGCGCCTCTGGTTGGGATTTTCAAAAATGGTAAAACTTCCATTGACTCAGGTGGGAACTGAATTTGGTAAACGCTGAACTCTTTTGAAAATCCCAAATTCAGTTCCCACTGAAGTCAATGGAAGTATTACCACTTTTGAAAATCCCAACCAGAGGAGCATAGTTAACTAATCAGACCAAAACAGAGAAGCCTCTTGTGTTTCAGAATTAAAAGAAAACTGATCTCTCAGAAGTATTCCTCTCCATATTAATTGCCAGCATTTCTTAGCCTACTTAGGAACATACGTAGGGTGTGTGAGAGAGTGAGTGTCATTGTTAGTTGCTTATAAACTTTGAAGGTAGCATTTTTCTGATGGACCTGTTTAAAACTGCACAAGTAACATTTAGCAGCTGTGTGTGTGGCATTGCCTCCTTTGAGTAATGATTAAGGACCATGAAAAAGATTCATTCAAATTACAACAAGGGTTTAAGGAAAACATGGTTTTAGATGTAAAGTTTTTTTCTGTCATTTAATGGGCAATTTTAAGAAGATTATCTGTTGGCATTAATCAGAAAGATGCATTGCCAGAATTACAAACCCCTCAGATGGACGTCAATGCTGGCTTTTCATGACGTAGATATATATATATATTTTAAGGGACAGAATAGGTTTTTATTGTTTGCTTGTTGCTATGTAAATGTCTGGCTTTGGGGCCGTTAAAGGGCAATGGGAACATCTTCAAAGAAGTTGGCATTTAAAGCAAATGCCAAGGTTTCTTACCAAGCCCGGTTACCAGCCAAAATTGAGCATTTAATGGAGTTGAGCTGCGATAAGGCAAACAAAACTGAGAATAAACATGAAATCATTTGATTTAGTCTGCTTAGTCAAATTGAACAACAACAAAAATCCCTTGATTGTCAGAGCTGAATCAGCAAATATAAAAAACCAAAGACAGTCAACCCTGCACTTACAACCCACTTGAGGTTTTCACACTGACAAGCTAGTCACTAAGTATAAATGATCCTCCCACAGTTGGTTTGTACCACTTCATATTTGTCTGGGTCGTGGAATATATTCTGGGATATGGCTACATTGCTAGCCTTTCATGCTTAAATTGATGTTTCATTGAACAAAGACAGCAGTACTTTTATAGTGATAAATATTTATGCTAGAAAATATTCTGGGGGACTCATCTAATAGTAATCTAGTCATGTGAAGAATTTCTCATGTAAACTTGGTGCCTTTCCTATTCATTTTCTAGCACCAGATTGTGAGTAACTCTATTCAACAACTGGTTGGATCCCAATACCACATACCTTATGTCTCCAAATGAATTCAGTGTCTTCACATGTGTTTGTACAGTTCCTAGTGCAATAGGATCCCCCTTGGGCCTGGCAGTGCTTCCATATATTAATAATAATGAGGTTTTGGGGTGCATAAGGACCATGAGTCAGAACTTTTGTTAGTAAAGCACAGCTTCCTTCATTGTCAGTAGAGATGTGTTGGATTCAGATACAAGTGCATTGCTGGGTACTGATAGGTATATAAAGTTCCACTGTCCAAGTAACGTATAGTAGACATGTAACTTTGTCTCACATGTCAGGATGAAGTCTGTTTCACAACCTGTAATGCCAAATCCGAGAACTTTGGCTGAGTTGAACTCCTGAACAAAGACAATTTGTGAAATCCCAAAATACAAAACCTAGAGCTCAAAAGAATCAGGGTTCAAAACAGGGCACAGACCCATCCAGATAAGCTGGTAATTGATCAGCTGACAGAGAGGTGGCGTGCACAGTGGTTTTGGGTGCAGAGCCAATGCACAACTTGTGAATTTATTCACTGTCCTGTTGCCTTGCTTCAGCTCTAGAGAATCAGCAGCTGCTAGAAACAACTTCATGCATCCCAGTTTAGATGTTAAATCACAATAACATGGCAAAACAGTGCGAGAAGGACCAAGGCATTTCTCCTCCACATCCCTACAAAAATACCATTTGGTTCTGATTCTGGCCATTTTAACATATCCGTATTCATACCATGAGAAAGTACTAAGGGGTTGGTTGGTTGAAATATGGGGCTGCTGCCTCCTGCGGCCCCCCCCCCCATATATATATATATATATATATGAATAAAGTGTGTGTGTGGGGGAGGGGAGGAGTAGGAAAATTGTACCTGCTTCACATTGGGTGCCTGACTAATTCAAAGTCCAGGGAAAATAGTTTGAAGATGTATAAGAATGCACATAAAATACAAAGCAAAAGTTCGTGCTTATAGAACGTGGGACCTACCATATTGGATCAGAGCAGTGGCCAGGCTAGTCCAGTATCCTGTCTCCAACAGTTACCAATACTAGATGTGTCAGAAGTAGCCATAGTGGGCAATTGCCACAAAGAGGAGTACTATGGCCCCAGGCAGCCCCTGGCTGTCCTTAAATAGCAGTTGTGCTGGTGGATGGGAAGCTTTAAGTGGCAGTTTTGATGGGATAAGGTGGTTGAACAGCAGCGATTCCTGTAAAGGGACATAGCCCAACCAGAGCTTGGTCTTTGTCCCAGAGAAATCAAGGGTAGGGGAGAAAATAAATTATCCATCATGAAAGTATAGAAAAACTGACAGCAAGTGCAGGGAAAATCTATAATTAAATCTAAAGGGTAAATCCCAATCCTCTCCCATCCTGTATGGACCCAGAGGGTACCAATGGAGTGGAACTGCTATGGGATGGGAAGTAGGTGTTTTTTTTGGTTTGTTTTTTGTTTTTTGTGCAGGGGATGTCCAACCCATGCCCAGTTTGGAGCCATAGTTGATCAGGGTCTTCCCCATGACAGTGTGTGGGCCAGAAGGGGACCAGGGGAAGAAGGGTGGGTGGGTTGGGAGGAATCATTCATATCTGGATTTTCCCATCCATAGCCCTGTAGGGGTGAGTAAGGGAATGTGGTGACTGCTCCAACCATTGGGCACTACAGCCACTCCAGGATCCTGTTTCTTCTCCTCCCTTGATGTATCTGTCATGCACTGGCAACCTCCAGCTGCATTAACTTTTTAGTGGCTTTATGGCTGAGAGGTAGAGGGAGCTGAAGTGTCTCCCCAAGGCTACGCCACCAAAGATGACGACTCCCAGTTGCAAACTTCCCATGTGATGACCTGTAGCTAGCTCTCCAAGGGTCTGAGAATGGGGATGGTATGTGTGGGTTATCTAAGGGTACTATGGAGGCAGGTTACCCTCACCCTTCTGATGCATAGAAAGAACAAGATTTGTACGCTTGCATCTAGGAGGAACGGATCACTTCATTGAGGCTTCTTAACTTTGGCTTATCGAGTAACTTGTAGTTTAAAATATCGCAGCCCCCAAACCCTGAACTTCTTGCTGCTTAGGTGTGGAAGTGTCTCTAGCAGTGAAGAGGTTAATAGACAGTATTCTGGTATGCTGTGTGTTGGCTCTGCTTGGGGTGAAGATATCAGTTTGGAAAATTGACCAGTGTGCTGTTGCACAAGACCTGTAATTAACATCTGACAGCCGCTTGTCCGCCTATCAGTGGGTAATAAGAAGGTGGTGATACACCCCTCTTTACAGATGATGCAGCCCTTTTGTCCTTCCAGTTTTATGGCACTGTGGGTAGCCCTTCAACTCAAGTTCCCAATTAGTCATTTGACTGAGATTTTTCTAGTACAATATGGAATACTGATGGATTATGAAATGTCCTTGTGGTTTAACAGCCAGGTGATACACACAGTGTCAAATATTATAGACATTTTCAAAAATATATATAATTTGCTCTTCTTAAATATGCAGCGCTGCTATTTAAAATGTTACTGACGTGCGTAATGGCTTTGCAAGGTCTAAGCCTTGAGTGCTCCCCCCCCCCCCCCCCCAAGCCCCTTTCCTGGAGGGAGTGCAGGTGGTTTGTACCGCCATCTTCTGAGAGGAGAGAAGGGATCCTTAAACTCCAAATGGGGACGTCAGAGCAGCCTCTCCAGCAGAGGATTCTTTTGATGTGCACTGAACTTGGAGAACTGAAAGGGATCGCAGTCTGAGTCAGTCATAGGTTCCTTAAATGTGCACTGGAAAATACTTGCCTTACTAGGGAGAGAGCAATGTACCAGATTCTGCCTCTCATCTGTATGAATCCCATGTAATTCCAGCTGAGTCAATGTAATGTAATTACTATGGCTGGTTGACATTTTCCCCAACAAAATGTTTTTACTGAAAAATGGGGAATTGTCAAAACAACTTTGTCTTCACCAAACAATTTTTTTTTAATTTTACATTTCATAAAATTCTTTAAATTGTTTATTTCAAACTAGAGGGGAAATTCCCATTTTGCCTCTTCTTTAAGAAAGAATTCCCTTCTCCACCCACTGCTGGAAAAATAAGAACATAAGAATGGCCGTACTGGGTCAGATCAAAGGTCCATTCAGCCCAGTATCCTGTCTGACAGTGGCCAATGCCAGGTGTCCCAGGGGGAGTGAACCTAACAGGTAATGATCAAGTGATCTCTCTCCTGCCATCCATCTCCACCCTCTGACAAACAGAGGCTAGGGACACCCTTCCTTACCCATCCTGGTTAATAGCCATGAATGGACTTCCCCAAAATAATTCATGGAGGTTAAGTTCTATGGCCTGTGTTATACAGGAGATCAGAGTAGATGATCATAAGAATGAGTGTTTTGTTTTTATTTTTGTTTTCTTTGCCCCAAAAAGGAGGGAGGGGAGAAGAGAATTTATGAATGAAACGAGAGGTTTTTCTTCTGAAAATGTTCCTGGTGGGAAGGGAAGCAAAACAACCAAATTTTGGAGCAGCTCTAATAATTACAACCAAGCATGAGAGTGACCAACAGGCACACGGTTCTAATCTACTGGTTTAGGCCAAATTGTGCCTTTGTTTACACCGGTGTAAACTGAATTTTCTCTCTGACGTCAGTGGGTTTATTCTAGTGTCACTGAGAGCAGAAGTTGGCCCTGAGGCTAGTGGTAAGGCCACACGCTTTCAGGGCATGTCTGTTCCTGCTCTAATACCAGGACGTGGTTGCCTTTACCAAAAAGATGTTGTTGCTCTTTTTCAATTGTCCAAATGTTGAATCTGTTTTCTGGAAGGGGTTTTCAGAGGATGGCAGCTGCTGCCATATTCGCACAAGCTGGCACGTAACCTTGTAGCAGGGGACTCCTAGGGCAAGGAGGCTACCCAGTGGTGAGCAGTGGTGGCACAAGGTACCAGTGGCAGTATTGCCACCTGCCCTCCATAGGGGGCAGTTGGCCAGGCTGGCAGAAATATGCAATCTGTGCCTCCCTGCACGAGCAGGAGTGAATCTGGCTTATTGTTCTCTTTCGAAGTGTGATCATGGCAGGGTGAGACACCAGAAGATCAAGATTCGTTGCATCTTTGCCAAAACTCCTGAATTTCCTTTTTCTTCAGATTATTTAAATTGCTTGATCCAGCTCCCAGTGAAATTAAGGGGAGTCTTTTTTCCCCCCATTGACTTTGATGGCACATGAATATTGAATAAGATTGAATTCTTGGATAAGAATATTGAAGATGATACAAGAAATCTATTTTTTTTTCTCCTGGAGAGATGAGCATGATCCTTTAGCCATTTCTTTTAGTGATACTTAGTTGATCTACTTCTTTTCGCATTCCACCAAACAGAACCAACACAGGGTACAACACATAATCACGCAATAACATAAAAGCATAGGGCCTGATTCTCTACTGCATTGCAGACTGGGTTTACAGGTAATATACTAACAAACTAGAATACAATTTTATCGTTTTGCATGGGTATAAATGAGTATACAAGGCAATGGAGAATCAGGCCCATTGTCTGCTGTGGTATTGTAATTTGGGTAGCTTGTGGTGGAACACCTTTAAATGCACTTGATATTTTATAATAATTCTATAATCACTGTTGGACCTCATGAAGAGAAACCTCCTAGCAATATTTAAACTGCAATAATACATTTCATTTAAAATGTATTTGGAATATGCTACTGATTTAGAAAGAAAAGAGGCACCAGGAAATTATCTCTTTCATTTGAGTTTATTAGGAATTGTGTATAAATGCATGCTCAATTGCAGCTGAATTGCTGTAATTTATTACATTATACTTTGAACAACTGGTAAAAATGTGTGTGTATATTTTGAGACGAGCCTGAACTAAAATCCCATGTTGAATATGCCTAAATACTGTGGAAATTTGGCTCTGGACCTGAACTTTACTACAGAGAGAAGAGCTAAAGGCAATCACCACCCCCATGCCCCCTGTTCTGAACATCCCTAATCTTTGAAGGAGTTTGGATCCAAGCTATGCTGTGTGGGCCCAACTCTGAAAGTGACTATAAGTGATGAGGCTAGTGCATCACTTGAGATTACCATAATGTCACCAGAATTCCTTCAAGTTCAAATAGTTTCTATTCCAATTGGAACCCTGACACATTTGTAACTTCTTCATTCTTCACAGTTCTCCTGTACTTTTATTTCAGGGATAACACAAGCTATTACCAAGAACCACTAACCTCTTCCTCTCTCTTGCTTGTTTTTTTTTTTTTTGTTACAATTATGATTGTTTTGTGAAACAGATTTTTAAACCTATGATTAGGTTTTTTTCATGCTTTTAAAAAATAATAGCAATACTGTACACACATTTGGGGATATTTTGAAATCTGGACTGATAGGAAAAATAGTTGAATACAACTAATGCTCTCGAAGACATTTATATAATATTTTTTTCCCCTGTAAAGACATGTGGCATGTACACAATTGTGATGGCGTATACAAATCTCACACTGGGCTTGAAGGGACTAAAAGGCAATACTGGGACCAGAGAGCCCTGCCCCTTCGGGCCTGCTGAGCATGCTCCACCTGAAGGAGCAGGTTAAAAGGAGCTCAAACTCAGGCAAGGGGTAGTGGACTGGCTGCAGGAGAGAAGACTCCTTCTCCAAGGAAGCCAGACAGAAGGTGAAGCCTGAAAGGGGATCACCTAGCAGGTAAGCCCCGCTGCACCACCTTCCCCAACCACCCAGCACTTCAAGAAGCAGCAGGTCTTGCAGGGCCCTGCTCATTTGGGACTTTGTGAAGCTATTGACTGTTTGGACTACAGGAGCCGGCCCCAAACTGAAGGGGCACATAAGTAGGAAGTAGTCCAGGGTGGCAGACTTAGGCTCTCTGGGGAGAAACCTGCCAGTGTTCCTTTCCACAGGGCCCTGGGCTGGGACCCACCCCCACCATAAGGGCAAAGACCCCAGATGCAGTGGGGAGGAGGCCCAACGCTTCTGGCCTGGAGGCAGGGACATGACAGAGCTACCCCTTCCCTGACCGCGAGACACAGAGTTGGAGATCTGGTGCACTAACTATCAGGCCACCTGAGCCTCCTATTACAAAATAGATGGGGATGTGATAAACGTGTTTTTGTTCTTGTTGTTTTTAAGGCACAAATCAAGCTTAAGTGTCTAAATCCCATTATTGGCACCTAATGGCCCTTTTTGCCTGTGCGAATTGCACCCATTGCATCCAAGGGAGTTCTACGGGTTCCTAGATGAGGAAGAGTTTCAGAGGTGCTCAGTAAGGACCTGACTCTGCTCCTCTTAAGGCCAAGGAGTCTGGTCCCATTTAAGTCAATGGTGTAACCCTCTAACTTCAGTGAGAGCAGATATTAGTCAACTCTAAGAGCCACCCATTTGTGACTATGTAGTCCAGTTAAAATCGATACAATCTGGGATCAACACTACCATATAGAGTGTGTGTGTGTGTGTGTGTGTCTCTCTCTCTCTCACCCACCACAGTCCTCACAATAACTCTGTTCTTTGAAAGTGCAGGTTTGAGAAACAAACTTATTTTGGGAACTTCCCAATATAGTGAAAGGCTGGGAGTGCTTGTTAAGGCTGTACTCTGTGCTGAATCTATTAGCATCCCTATAAAAAAGGGCTAAAGACTGACTGTAGCATGAACAGTGGTTTCTCCCAATGATATCTTAAAATAGTCCTCCGATGAGGTGTAGGGATATGTCTTATGATTTGCTGCAGATTCACAACTCTGCATTTCAATAAAGGATGCGAAGGTACTTAGTGAAACTAGACAAGCTTTCAGTCCATTTATCAAAGTGCTGTCAGTCCCCACTTCAAGGCAGGTGAAACAATAATAAATATTGAGCACAAGAAAGTTGATTTGTATCCAGGGCATTTTTAATGTTGTGGGTTTTTTTTTTTAAAGTCAGTGTGAGACCCTTTGGCTCTTGCCAACTCTTGTTTTATCCATGGTTAGAAGCACTTAAGAGATAGTCATAAAAAAGTCATATGCACATCTCATAGAATTTTCTATACTTTATTCAAAATAGGACAAATATATTGCATCTTTTTGTATCTAGATATTGGAGCAGTTCACTGGATCCCTCTCCTTTGTGTTCATGGACTCATCTTGGGTTACGTCTGGCTGGTTTAAAAATACTAGTTTTCAATACAGTAAAGTGTGAATACAACTTGTGACTGAGTATAATAAAAACAGCCAGGAAGTGACAAAGAGGCAGCATGGAGCCAAAAGACTTGCATATATTGAAAAGAGATACAATCTGACATATGGGACACAATTCCCTTGGAAGTCTGTGGGTCAAGTTCAGCTGTGATTAAAATAATGGTATAAATTGCATACAGCAGGTTGGAAAATGGGGTTAACTGGTAAAATAGTGTAGCATGTAGCAATTTGATTGTGGAAAAACAGCTCTCAGTGGACTTCCATTGTGGTTGCTGGGTTCTTAGCAGCTCTAAAAATCTGGCCCTAGGTGTATGAATCTGGGTACCCAAAGTCCAGAGCACCAAAGTTAGAGACCCTAGAAATTTGGCCCAATATCTCTGCTGACCTATGGCAATAGCTCAACTCAAGTAGAACAAGGTTGTCATTCTACCTGGCTACAACATGCCTAAAGACAGGCAGGGTGGTCCAGTGGTTGCCTGGAACATGGCAGACATTAGTGCAATTCCTTGGTCTGACACAGATTTTCTATGCGACCTTAAACAAGTTATCTGGTTTCTCTGTGCCTCAGGTCCCCATTTGGAAAATAGTGATAACCAGATACTCTCACGTCATAGGTGGGTTGGGGATCAATATACTAGTGATTGTGAGGTGCTCAGATAGTCTGGTAATGGGAGCGATATAAGGAACTTAGATGGTTCAAAGATGTAGTGGAGAACATAACCTGATTACATGGAAGTGGTTAGGTTAAAACCACTGACAGCTGAAGCCTTTAGTCTGATTAGGTCCCATCCATACCCCAGCTTATAGTCCTTTTATAAGCCAACCATGGGACCTGGTTATGGCTGTAATATAGATTCATATTCATAGATTCTAGGACTGGAAGGGACCTCGAGAGGTCATCGAGTCCAGTCCCCTGTCCTCCTAGCAGGACCAAATACTGTCTAGACCATCCCGGATAGACATTTATCTAACCTACTCTTAAATATCTCCAGAGATGGAGATTCCACAATATAAACAGTGCCTTATGTAAATGAGCTCATATATCCACATGCTTCAAAAAACGAAGCTTTGCAAAAAGAAGCTCCAAAAATCAACTGTCCATTTTCAATATGTGTTAGACTTTCTTTCACCAGGGTGAGACCGACTTTCTAATGCCTTCCCTAGGCTAGCTCAGAAGTTTATTGGCTGGGAGAGCATTATGGCCAGACTGTATGTACCACTGGGCTTCCAACCCCTATTGGCTCCTTCATGAGGGAAAACTCTGATCTCCTATTTGGTAGAGTGCGTTGGCCCTAATGTGTGTAGTTTTGAATTAAGTTCCAATAAACGAAGAAAAGTATACACCAATGGTGTGCTCCCATTAACTTGCACTTAAGGTGTTCATGTTTAAAAGGTGATTTATTTATTTAGGCCTTTTTAGAGCCTCTTTGGGAAAGGCAGAAATTAAAAGAACTTGCTAAAGAAAGCAAGAGTCTGTAATGCACCAACTCATTGTTATATATTAATCTGCTCTTATTAAGTGTTAACTTGACCAATCATATAGACCTCTAAAGGAGGCTGGAAAAATCTGAAAACCAAACATGTGAACAACTAGTGGGATTGTTTTATTGGAATCATTAACTGAATTGCAGTTAAATCCTATGTTGTCATAGCTGTCTTAAATTAAGCTAGGAAAGTTTGTCATCTGTCTCTCTTTAAATAAATCCATTTGTTGCTCTTAGGACATAGTGAAAAGTTGAATAGAATTATTTGAATGTACATCCATCTAAAAGAATTTGTATTTTTTTACATTGGATTATTTTACTGAGTAATATGTTAGATGTTCTGGTCCTGAGGCTGGGAGTTTAAGGACCTGATCAGGGAAACACATGCTGAATACATCCCTATTCAAGAGAACACGTAAGCACATGCTTAAGTCCCATTGATTTAAACTTAAAGTTTACCATGCACTGAAGGGCTTTCCTGAATTGGGACCTAAGATAATTAGGTGCCCAACTTCCATTGCATTTCAATTAGTTGGGTTCCTAACTCCCTCTTTCCTTTAAAAATCCCAACCAAGTCTCCCATACTGCAGTTGGACTGCTAGGATGACACAGATGTAATGGAATAAGGAACGGTGAAAATATGATAGTATAGGGTGTAGCAATTGTATTGTTTTAACGGTGAACAACAAGCCAAGTTAAACTTGGGGCCCTGGTTCTGGATTTGTCTCTTACTAGCAGCTTTTCAAATACTGAAGTCCGTGAGACTAAATATGTAAAGATCCACGGAAGTAAAGAGTTAAAATTTAATGGCCAAATCCTCGTCTGCACTGAAGTAGGGGAAAGGCACCTTTGCTCCTTGGAGGGCTGTTCTGTTGTTGCTAGCTGGAGCAGTTGCCTAGGAACTGTCTTATCCCAGGATCAGCCACATTGCCTTGACTTCTCTAAACACTCTGTGCAGCTCTGGGGTAAAGAGAACGAGTGACACAGAACTTTATACATCCTCAGCTGCCCCTTCAAGGCAGCTTTGTGCTGTCTCGGCACAGCAAAGCATCCAGAATGATGCTGAGGATCTGGCCCCAGGTTTAAAAGATGCTGAAGGGTATAGAAAGCACTTTAGATACTATCCTGCCAATGGGATGTTGGCGTTCCAGCTTCGACAAGTCCCGCTTGTCCTCCATGCAACTTCCACCTTAGCTTCAAGGAGAGATTCCACGCCGCCCCTTTGCAAGCTTTACATGATCAACTTGTGCTTAAAGTTTCAGAAAAGTTTTTTTTCTCCTCCTCGCCCCCAAGCAAAAATGAAGCTGCTTATTTCAGCTTCTAAAGTCACTTCAGGGATTCTGCGACCTGACTGGTGATTCTCAGATGATGCATGTGTTTGGGTGGCTGCCAGAAGGGCTATAAATTCCTGTCCTTTTTCCACGCAGGCCCACCGTACTTCTCAGTGATGGCAGTGAATGGGCTGAGGGAAAACACTTCATTTTAAGGGATAACAAACCGTTTCCTTCTTTTGGTACTCTTTCAGCCCCCCATTCATTTCAAATGAAACTCTATGGAGCTTACTTATTGGGCTTGGATACTGGACCGCCAACTACGATCTTTCAGATAAAACATGTATGATTTGCTTCTCTTAAAAAGCTTGCAAGCTTGTTCTGGGAAGCAGTAGCAGGTGTGAGGGGACATTTCCCGTTCCCTGGGAAGAGATAAGCCCAGCTGTCTCTCAGACGTGGTTTTAACAGAGCCTTTCAGTGCTTTTTGAAAAATAGTTTGGAACCATTAAATGAAGGAAAAAAACTCCTATCATGAAACAAAATGAAATTTAAGCACTGTTAAAATGATACAAATTATTTGCACAAGGGCCCCAGCTGAGATTGGGCCTCATTGTACCAGGTGCTGTACAAACACATAGTAAGAGACCGTTCCTGTCCCAAAGAGCTTATAAACTCTGTGGTAGTGGAGGGGAAATATAAACAAAACACCTCCAGCCTTTAATCCTTCTTAAAGGAATATTTGAAAAGAAATGAATGTAAGAAAGTAAATGCTCCACTGATTAACCAGTGAAGTCAGATTAAATTACATAATAGCTGGGGGATTAGGAATATTCCAGCATTATCTAAAGATTCTTAGAGGGAAACTTGGCAAAATCAGTAACAAATAAAGGGTATGGTTTTATCAGAGCACTAAAATGTGACTTGTTCCAATAGAAACCAGGCGGTATGATATTTCAGCCAGGGATGAGTTAATTTGTAATGGTCTCTACTTCTGAGACAGACGCTTCTATAGAATTTACCTGATACTGATCCAGATAAGTGTTTAAAAGTTTGTTCTAAAGAAAAATCTGAGGGGTCTCTGAGCAGATGGGAACATCTGGTTCTCCAAATAAGTTTTAGTGACCTTGGTCCAGACCCTCAAAGGTACTTGTGCCGAACTCCTGTTGATTTCAATCTGGCTTGAATGCTAAAAGGTCTCCTCTAAAACAAGGTGACTTCATTTGGAATAATCCTTCAGGTATTAAATACATTCTACAGTATGCTGAAAATGACAGAGCAACTTATCTTCCGTATTCCTTGGGCAAAAACTGTCTCTCAGTGGTGGCCTGATCTTGGTTGTGGCTTCTAAGTGCTCTTGTAATATAAATGTTAAACAACAATAATAATGAATACGCTTAAACAAAACCCCACCTGCCTTTCCCACTGTAATGCGTGGAAGTTGTGGGTGCCCAGCACATCTGAGGAGCAGATCCAGAGGCCACTGCGGAGCATGCACGCAGCCAGAGCAGCGTAGACTGTCCACACGTGCTGTCAGAAAAGGGCTTTCCATTCAGCTCAGAACCTATTATTCACTTCAATGTCTAGACCTTTCACAGAGGTTTGCTCACTTCAGCCAAAAACAGTGGTAAGCGGAAGGAAGGTGTTTAAAATGCTGCATGGGGACTCGCAAAAGCTGGATAAGTCAAAAGTTGAAATATTTGTGGTTGGGTTTTCTGCGCGTTTGGGGAATATTTTATTGCCTGATGCACCATTGCCCTCTTAATTCTCCTTTCAGTTCCTTCCTTTAGTGCTAGAATTGAAGGAAGGAAAAAACCCCTGAAGGTACCAGTGAGCCCCCCAAAAGTGATGATCTGCTGCCTTTTATAAACAAGCTGTGGTGAGAAGCAGGGCTATAATCTAGCAATCCCTCTCCCTTCTTCCCCAGTTCAAGAACTGACATACTCTTCTAGGCAATAACCCAAACATTTATAATGCTTCCTCCCTGATAGAGCTATGTAAAAACCTTTGGACTGAGGAAAAATAGGGGTTTTTTTTTGTTTGTTTGTTTTTTGCTGCTTGTTTTTCACAAGTGGAGTCAATTTTTCCCCTCAGGTGATATAAATAGGAGCCTGAACCAAAACCTCTGATCTAAACAACCCCAAACATTGTGGATGTTCAGAATCCATGCAAACGTGGACACATGATGCTCTCTCTGCTTGTTGTCATAGAGGTCGTCCTAGTTCTGTGACTCTTCATTTGGGGCAAATGTGTTCAGATCTAATTCCACCCAAGACAAAATACCCTACTTCTTGCTTTGGTGGGGGGTGGGGGAGGAATTCTTCTATGATCTAAACAATGAGATTTGAGTAAATATTTGAATTCTCCATAAAATCATCCGTCACTATAGGGGAGAATTTACAAAACAAAAATAAATGGGCCAAATATTCAGCTGATGTAGATCAAAACAGCTGCATGGATCTGGCCCAGTATTCAGAGTAGCAGCTGTTAGTCTGTATCCGCAAAAAGAAGAGGAGTACTTGTGGCATCTTAGAGACTAACACATTTATTAGAGCATAAGCTTTCATGGGCTACAGACCACTTCTTCAGATGCATAGAATGGAACATATATTGAGGAGATATATATACACACATACAGAGAACATGAACAGGTGGGAGTTGCTCTAATAAATTTGTTAGTCCCTAAGGTGCCACAAGTACTCCTGTTCTTTTTTCTGGCCCAGTATGTTCACCCATTCCTGACGATGGGCCTCTCCAGTATCCCTGGTTGCTTCCTTAGCCCTTTTTGATGCGTGTCTGCAATCCCCATGCATCAAATTTAAAGTTACAGGCCTGATTCTCCTCTTGTCATTGATTTCCATGGAATTAATCCTGATTTACAGTGATGGAAGAAGAATCAGGTCCGTGAATATGTCTATGCTTTATTTACAATTGTGATCATGCAAAGAGATTTAATCAACACATTTGCCATCAGTGCTGGAGTTTATTTTACTTTTAATGAGTGGTTTCAGATTTAATACCAATGGAGTATACATTAAAGTGTGGTTTGGCTCTGAAAAGGGACTCTGAAAAAATGGCATTGTGGGGTTTCATGTTTATTGTCTCTAAATAATAATAACTTCCAGATTAAATGCAAGAACTTTACAAGTAAATATTTTTTCTTTCCAACTATCAATCTGGGAAACTCAGATTGGGGCCGTCATGTCAACCTGGTTCTTTTCTTGCAACATCATCACTGGTACTAAGGTTCTGCAGACCTAATTCTGCTGTTACACCTGGGCAGCCACCCCATATTCAAATGAAGCCCTTATTGGCATCTGCTCAAACCCATTGCCTCAAATGGATTTGCCAATGGTAACAGATTACCCCTGTAATTGGAGTTTGTCAACAAAACTGGCTGCTAATCTACAAAATGGAACCAAATCCGGCTCATGCTTTTAGCTGTGCTGTCTCCACAGGGCTAAGAGGAGTACAAAGACTTTTTTCACTAAACTAGAAAGGGTGCAATTCACCCCTGTCCAGATAGCCAACCCAAACCAAACTGGGTTCAAGAAGAAAGCAAGTGTGGCATATGCCTTTTGTTGCGTCTCTGCAGGAGGGTGAATTTCATTATCCGGGAACAAGTCTGTTCAGTAAGATTCATAGATTCCCAGGCCAGAAGGGACCATTGTGGTCATGTAGTGTGACTGCCTGTCTAACACAGGCCATAGAACTACCCCACAATAATTCCTAGAGCAGAGCTTTTAGAAAAACAGCCAATCTTGATTTGAAACATTGTTAGTGGTGGAGAATCCACCACAACCCTCGGTAAATTGTTCCCCTCACTGTCAAAACTGTACACCTTATTTCCACTCTGAATTTGTCCACTTCAGCTTTCAGCCGTTGGATTGCGTTATATCTTTCTCTGCTCGATTTGAAGAGTGCATTATTAAACGTTTGCTAAAATTAAATTGTTCCTCATGTGAATAGGTTCCATAACCTTTCCTGCCCCCCCCCCAAAGTGGACTAGCACTTTGAATTCACCCCAATGCCAGTTTTAGTTTTAGTGGCGTGAATTGAAAACAATTGCCCACTATTGATGGCTCATTTTTTACTCCCTGTGGCAGAATGTGATATATGCAGACAGTGACATTCACCCAAGTCTGAGCCTCCACTCGTCCCAAACAGCTGAGTCAGCTGTAATAACTCTCCAGGTAGGATTTTATCTTTGGAACCATTTCAGCAGGCTTAGATAAAATGGTATAACCCTCACTAGCGGGGATGCAGTTATACTGGCATAAAGGTGCTTACCACTGTAGCTTATCCTCATATGGAAAGGGGAATAAGCTCTCCCAGTATAAGTCACCTTTATACCAATACAACTGCATCAATACTGGGGCTTGTACTAACTATTTTGGTTTAAAAGCGTTGCCAACCAATATAGTTATAGCAGTACAAAAACTGGGTAGACCCAGCCATAGAAACTTTCCATAAGGAGAGAGAGCTTACTATTGAATGGGGCGGTTCCCATATTTAGACTCCCCATATAGTCACCAAATAGTTATTTAACGTGTGTGTGTGTGTGTGTGTACATGCCATCTAAGTGTGTCTAAGAATATATACTATGTAATGTGCTTTACACACAGTACAATAACTATAAAAATTCAATCATAGGGTGCAGTATGATTAAATATTTTAAAAAGGACACTGTTAGTCCTTTGTATGTCTACATGCATTTATTTTAGTCACTATTGCCTGGGAAAACTTCTCCACAGCTATTGTGCTAAAACCACCCCAGTACTTGGTTTGTTATTTGGTCAATTTACTTTTGGTCTACCTTGCATATCCTTGAGATACTTCATGTAAGATGCCTATTTAAGCCAATAGTGCCTTTTTGGATAAAACAATAAATGCATGGACAATATTTGCTCAATATATTGGCCAAATTTCTCATTCATTTATTACTGGACTATCTGTGCAATTTAATATTCTGTGAGCCGAATTCTTAATGGGGATGTGTTTGTTTTTAAAAAAGTGTATTCTACAATTTAACACAATATATAAAGGAAATCAGAACCTTTGTGCTACAGCCGTGGGTTTGTTGGCCCCTTATACAGTAGTTATCTAACATTAAGATGCTAATGCTGTGTGCCGTCCATAGAGAACCGTTTGACTTACTGCATGCTCCCATTTAATAGACTTAAGCAACCTGAAGGAAAATTAACATGAAAGTTAATTTTCAATCTTTGAAATACTCCAAAAATGTTAAAGTCCATCCAAGCTCTTTGTGGTGCCAACTAATTGCCCTTTGATCCAAAGGAATCCTGCGTTACATCCTGGTTAACTCACCTTCTATCTCATATTAATGTAACCCTACGAGTTCCCTGGCTCCAGCAATATCCTATTCCAAAAAACGAGGAGAAAAATTGTCCCATCCTAATGGATTTTTGAAAGCCATCAGACATACAGTGAATGTTGAAGTGTTTAGGGGGATGCCACTGAGTTTTATCATAACCTACTGTTCTGATGTGAGTGGTATTAGTTCCTAGATGCAGGGTTCGTTTGATGGAATTCTAGAACACAGAGGGAGGAAGCAAATGTATGTCGGGATTAAAAATAAACAGTGTCAAGAAACCATTCCAGTGTGGCCCAGCATCTCTGGCTTTGTCTGCAACGCATTTCACATTTGATGTAAAACCACCCTTAACTACTATTGACTCTCAACTTTCTGCGTGAATGTAAATGGCTACAGTTCCAAGAAGCTTCGGTGATTCTTTTTGAGGTATTAAGTGACTAATTAACTAGAACGTTTTGTATTGATGTGGAATAGCCAAGTAGGTCAAGCTGCCTCTTAACACAGTGCCTTGATTTAAAAATCTAACACATGAGTATTCACATAATTGTAAAATAATTATCTGTTTCCCCCCCCCCAACAGATAATTAAATGGCCCAAGACTCCATTTTACTTTGCTATGAAATCTGTCCTGACAAGAACTCCCATTTGGCATAGCTTAGGCAATTAAATAAGAGTTACAAAATGTGAGTGTTGTGCTCCTGCAAATAAGAATGGTGGCCTCAATTGTTAGCTTTCAACAAAAGTTAATTCTGTCAATGGTACTTACATGACCCCCATGACCTCACAATCTTTAGTGTACTTATCCTCCGCACCCCTTGAGATAGGGAAGATCTGCTATCATATGGGAACCGACACACAGAAAGGCGAAGCGACTTACCAAAGGTCATACAGGAAGTCTGTGGCAGAGTAGGGGAATGGCACCCAGCTCTCCAACTAGCATCTGAATCACTGGTCCGTTCCAACCCAGGTCCGAGAGCAGCCACACAAATGTGGTGAAACACAAGGTCACATCTCTCAGACAAGGAGCCAAGATGCAAACTTCAGGGGGGAACTGCATGTCTCCAAACTTTGGGTGATCTGGGGCTTTCACTCCTCCAGCTTTTGCAGAATGGTTTACATCAAAGCAGTCTCCCACCACTGGGGAAACTTTCCTTCACTAAAACGGAATGAAATTCTTAAAGAAAAGGTTCTCCTTGACTGAATGGGAGTTGGAGTGGGCCCACTACTAGCACTGGATTTTGGATCCAATGGGAGCTAGAAATACCATTGAGCAGATAGACAATCCAACCATCTCAAGTGTGGGTGTGAAACTTCACACATCAAGGGAAAGCAGCAAAATGTGACTGGACATGTTTTCTGAAAGGGTGAAAAACATCAGTGAATGGCAACAAAAGTTGTGTGGAGTGGCACTGGGACTGGTTGGGGTGGGGGTGGCTGAAATTCACGAATGTGGTTTGAGGTCAGTTAGATGGTGGCTAGGTTCTCATTCCTTTACTCTGCTGAATAGCCCCTTACTCCACACATGATCCCATTGTTTTCACTCCTGGAGCAAGGTGCTGTTCAGTGTGAGTAACTGGCTCAGAATCTTGCTGACAATTGGCATGATTCCTCTCCAAACAAGAGAACCATGTCAAAGGAGGGAAGTGACCTGATTCTCCATTTGCTTCCCTCTGCTCCCTTGCACATAGGGGTTACTAGTTACACCAACCTCCACCCTTAAACATTTAAAAGTTCTATCTTGTGGCGCGAGCAAGAGTGGGCGGGGAATGCTAAGGAAAGGAGAGAGAATGATCTTGCAAAATGAAAACAGGGAAAGGCAATACAATCCCTTCATTTAAAAAAGGGTGAACGACTAGAAAAAGGATAGTAAAAAACTAAGCCTCTAAATTTCCCTTAGTAAAAGAAACAATTAGAAGGGCTGAGCTGATAAGGATCATTTGCCAGATAGGGAGCTGCTCTTTTCTCTCCGCTCTAGGCTAGCCAACCCTATTGCCGCAGGAATAATCCTGTGGTCAAAACCAACCAAGGGAATCAAGGTGCAAATGAGTGGCAGTGCTGCAGTGAACTGCCATAGCGGGATGGAAAAGGCTGAACGGGTACAGGCTGACCACAGAGAGGGGGCGAAGAGAGAGCAGTCACCTGCACTAAAGGCTTTTTGCATAATGGCATCCGCGCCTCTGCCTACACTAACAGCTGTCAGGCAGTGGAGGAAATAGATGACGAAGCTGTTGTGTGGGCAATGGCTGCAGTCACAGCTGGCAGATGCTCCAGAGGCTCAACAAACCAAAGTTCAAAAGCACGGTGCCAGGAATTAAATCGCAGAGGGAAACGCGGTGACTAAGGAAATGCAAGGGCCCAGAGGGAGCCTTGCCTGCAGCAGTGTTTTTGAGGGGAGGGGGGACGACGACAGAGCAGCCCTGTGCACTGTTGCCAAGAAACCCGAAAAGCAAAACCTCCATGGTGTGGGAATTTATTTCTCTCTTGATCCAAAGGAGAGCCGCAATGCAGCCTGGCGTTCGTGTGGTAGGGGAAGGAGGATGCACGCAGGAACATCTGCTCTAAGAAGTCCCTTGAAAAGTAACCATGCAGTAGCGTGGGAGAAACATCTGTGCAGTGTGAAGTAGACGTCAGCGCCTGCAATTCAGGCAGGTTGAATGGAGGAACACACAGGACATTGGAGAAACTAGGAGCATGTCAGGAATGGGTGTCCCATTGATTGGCTGCAAGGACTGCCCACGGGACAGCAGTGTTCAAGGGAAGAAGAGCTGTTAGGTCTACGTGCCCACCATACAATGCACTGACTTCTCTAAGCCCTGTTTGAAAGGGGTGACGTTTTCAATCCAAAACCACACCCCAGACAAACGTCTTGCAGTGCCCTTGACTCTGGTTGAGGCAGCAGGCTTTTGGTAATCTGCAATTTCAGCGCATTACATATCCAGTCGAATCTATTTTGCCATCTGTGTGGAATTCTTAAAGCAGCAGCGTCTCAGGCTTCGAGAACATTTTGAAATGAATATGAACTCTGGAATATGGACTGTGATCAGTGTTTCCTCTTTAATCCATTTGGGCAAGAAGCAGAGATTTCCTGTCCCCAGAAGTGAATCTCGGCAGACAACCCACTGCCTGAGCATTCCAAAATCCTGTGTTGCGGTGAAGATGTTAGGCTGCAAGGACTGACTTCATCTGAACTCATTTGTTAATGGGGAGAATAGGACGTGCACACGCTCCATCAAGGATGGGGAGTTGGTTCATGTGCTACAGTTTTTTCACCCTGTCTTAAAATTACCTTAAATGCTATGTACAGAGAAGCTGATTGTGTTTCACTACTAGCTTCCTCCCCATGTATCCCATTCATCTGCACCTTTGAAACAGCTACTCTGGGACTGGCTCCCAGACTGTGATCAGGTGGAAGGTATCAGGAGAGGATGCAGGGCCAAAAGACTTGTCGTCTTCTCTTGAACTGTGGATGCTCCCAACTGCAATGCGTAGCAGTGTGTGCCTTGGAAGGTAAAGGGAAGGGAAGTGTGGCAGACACTTAAGATAAATGCTGTGGAATATCTCCTGCTGCCCACCTTTCAAATGTTTCCTCTATAGGCTTTTAGTGCTTCTGAGCTATTGTCACTGATCAAAAGAGCTTTGATGGTACATCTGCCATTAAGGCTGAAAAACAGATATAAAAAATGAATAAACATCATACCCTGAAGTGGCTCCCTGAGCTGAGTGAGGAAAGTGGATATTTATATTTAAATGAATGTAGTGCTCATGAAAGGTACCAGACAGCAATGGTATCTGCCACTTTTCTTTTGGGGCCAACTTCTGCTGTGCGACATGAGTGTAAATCTGCTACACAGAAGGAGTTTTCCCATCTCACGAGTGCAGGATTGGGCCCACTAGCTACAGAAGAGGAGCAGCACTACAAGATTCCTGTGTCCCGTCCCATTCCTGACGTGCAAGATCATCTGCTGAGACAACAGTTTGTGATGGGGACACCTATTTACTAGGGTAAGGACCGGTTATCAATACCACTAACTGGATGTTTTACAAAGGCCTAGGACAGATTTTGGGAGACCCCGTCAAAGTTCATGGAGGCCATTCCTCAGTTAGAGGGAAACCGATTTTTAGTTGTAACTTGCCTGGAGCAGATGTGAATCGATAGTCAAAAAAGCTTTTGCAGTCCAATATCAGTCCCTTCAGCCATCTGTAGTCCTGATGATGAGGTAATTCAGACTTCTTACTAATAAGACTCCAATTTAGAAGAAAATCTGCAGGTATACAAGGCCTGAAACATATTGGCAGCACAAGGAGGAACAGGTTTTGAGAGACCAGCAGTGGGACCCTGAACTTCTGTATGCTGTGGTGCACTGATGGATTTGCAGGGAGGGACTGGCCAGCTGAGGGCACAAGCATGGTCTGTGGAGGCAGTCCCCAACTACGCAGACCAGTTGGTCATTGCCCAGCAGTTGCCATTACGCTCCTTCTGGTGTAGTGGCAATTTCCTGGTTCTCTGTGGTGCAGTGGGAAAGGATTTAATTCCTCTGGGACCCCATGAGGATCCCATGTGCAAATGGAAGTTTGCTGAGGACCAGGCCTTGGCCATTGGGGCTGCTTGCATTGTCTTTAGCTCCTGACTTCATTTGTGATGCACTAATCCCATTTGTATATGACCAGTTATCAGATAATACATCAAACAGTCTGCAAATAATATGAGGCATTCCTCTTCTATAGCCATAGACCCTATGGAGGTTAATTACTAAGCTTTCTTTCCCCTCCTCCTTACTGTACCTTTGTAGAGAGAAAAGCACCCCCTTCTTCCCCTCCCCAAACAGAAACCTCTTTGTGGCAATACTAGTCACAATAAGATTTTTGTTAAAGTAAATTAGCACCAAATGAGAAAATAATGCATATCCATGAGCCAGAAAGCCATGAGCCATTAAATTCCAGTAGTTTGGCTCCCCTCTTTGTGGTATAGTATAATTAGGCAGGCCAAAAAAGAATTGGAAGAACAACTAGCAACAGACACAAAAACTAACAGCAAAACCATTTTTAAGTACATGAGAAGCAGGAAGCCTACCAAACAATCAGTGGGGTCACTGGATGATTGAGGAGCTAAAGGAGCACTCAAGGAAGACAGTCTTTGCGGAGAGGCTAAATCCGTGATTCTCAAACGTTTGTACTGGTGACCCCTTTCACATAGCAAAACTGAGTGCGTCCTCCCCCCCTTTTATGAATTAAAAACACTTTTTATATATTTAACACCATTATAAATGCTGGAGGCAAAGCAGGGTTTGGGGTGAAAGCTGACAGCTCACGACCCCCCACATAATAACCTCACAACCCCCTGAGGGGTCCCGACCCCCAGTTTCAGAACCCCTGGGCTAAACGGAGGCTTTGCATCGTACTTCACTTCAGAGGATGTCAGGGAGGTTCCCACACTTGAGCATGGTAACAAATCTGAGGAACTCTCCTAGATTGAGCTGTCAGTAGAGGAGGTTTTGGAACAAACTGGTAAAATTAAATAGTGATAAGTCCCCAGGACCAGATGGTATTCACCCAAGAGTTCTGCAGGAACTCAGATATGAAATTGGAGAACTACTAACTGTGGTATGTAGCTTATTGCTCAAATCAGCCTCTGTACCAGATGCATGGAGGGTAGCTAATGTAATGTTGATTTAAAAAAAAAAAGTCTCCAGAGGTGATTCTAGCAAGCTAAACTTCAGTACTGGGCAAATTGGTTGAAACTATGATAAAGAACAGAATGATCAGATAAATATATGTTGGAGTAAAGAAGCAACTTTGGTGAGACATGATTTCCCTTTACAAATCTATTAGAATTCTTTGAGGGGGTCAACAAGCATGTAGACAAGGATGATCTAGTGGTTACAGTGTACTTGGTCTTTCAGAAAACCATTGACTAGGTCCTCCAACAAAGAATCTTAAGCAAAGTAGATAGTTGTGGGATAAGAAGGAAGGTCCTCTCGTGGATCAGAACCTGACTAAAAGGTAGGAATAAATGGTCAGTTTTCACAGTGGAGAGAGAGAAATAGCAGGGTCCCCAGTGATCTGTACTGGGACCAGTACTGCTCAATATATTCATAAATGATCTGGAAAAGGGGTAAACAGCGAGGTGGCAAAGTTGTCAGATGATACAAAGACTCTGGTTCAGGATTCTCCTAAGATGCATTGTGTCCATACTGTACTTGGAAAGAAACACAAATCTTGGCAAGTCAGGTCTAAAAGTATCATGAGGCAGGCCAAAAGAGAATTTTGAAGAGCTGGCAGATCTCTCAGGGACCTGTTGTAGTAAAATGTTGCTTGCTTTTTTGTTTTTGTTTGTTGGCTTCTCCATAGTTTAGTTTGCCAAGGGAAGCTCCTAAATACCCAGGCTCTAAAAACCATCCACTTGTTGGCAAGAGTGTCTGTTCTCTTGCACATCAATATTTGGACCAGGTCTAAAATTTAGACCTAGATTATTCCTGTCAGGGCCGGCTCCAGGGTTTTGGCCGCCCCAAGCAGCCAAACAAACAAACAAAAAAAGCCGTGATCGCGATCTGCGGTGGCAATTCGGCGGGAGGTCCTTCGCTCCGAGCAGGAGTGAGGGACTGTCCGTCGAATTGCCGCTGAACAGGTGGACGTGCCGCCCCTTTCCAAAGTGGCTGCCCCAAGCACCTGCTTGGTAAGCTGGTGCCTGGAGCCAGCCCTGATTCCTGTGATATAGTAGTGCTAAGTCTGAGTCGGCAACTACAAAGGGATCTCACAAAACTCTGTGATTGGGCAAGAAAATGGCAGATGAAATTCATTGTTGATGAATACAAAGTAATGCAGACTGGAAAACATAATCCCAACTGTACCTACAAAAGGACGGGGTCTAAATGAGCTGTTACCACTCAGGAAAAGATCTTGGAATCATTGTGCAGTCAAAAAAGTGAACGGAATATTAGGAATGATTAGGAAAGATAAGACCGTAACTATCATAATGCCACTATATAAATCCATGGTATGCCCACACCTTGAATACTGCATGCAATTCTGGTCACCCCATCTCAAAAAAAAATTAGAATTGGAAAAAGTACATAGAAGGGCATAAAAATGATTAGGGGTATGGAACAGCTTCCAACTGAAGAGAGATTAAAAAGACTGGAACTGTTCATCTTAGAAAAGAGATGAGTGAGGAGGGATATGACAGAGGCCTATCAAATCATGGATGGTGTGGAGAAAGTGAATAAGGAAGTGTTATTTACCACTTAACATAACACAAGAACCATGGGGCACCCAATGAAGTTAATAGACAGTAGGTTTAAAACAAATGTAAGGAAGTACTTCTTGACACGACAGAGTCAACCTATGGAACTCTTTGCCAGAGGATATTGTGAAGACCAAAATTATAACTGGATTCACAAAAGAATTAGATACGTTCATGGAGAATAGGCCCATTGGTAGCTATTAGTAGGGCCCTACCAAAGTCGTGGTCAATTTCACGGTCATGGGATTTTAAAAATGGTCAATTTCACTTTTTCAGATATTTACATCTGAAATTGTATGGTGGAGTAACCGTGAGGGGTCCTGACCCAAAAGGGGAATGGGGTGGGGGGATTTACAAAGGTGTTGTAGGGGAGGGTCGTGTGATTGCCACCCTCATTTCTGTGCTGCCTTAAGAGCTGGGCTGTGGAACTTCCTGGAGCCCGGGGAGGTTCCCAGAGGTAGGTCTGATCTCCCACTGAGAGTGGCTGTGCAGAGGAAGAGGAAGTCCCGTCCCTTCCCAGCCCCACGGGGACTAGCAGCTGGAGCCCGGTGAATGGTAGGAGCCCCTGACAGGAATGCCCCCAGCCCTGCCCTTCCCACTCCCCTACAATAGCTAGATTTCACAGGGGAGATCTGATTTCACGGTCCATGACGCGTTTTTGCTGGCCAGGAATTTGGTAGGGCCCTAGCTATGGGCCAAGATGGTCAGGGGTGCAAGCCTCATTCTCTGGGTGTCCTTAAACCTCTGACTGCCAGAAGCTGGGAATGGGCAACAGGGGATGGATCACTCAATAATTGCCCTGTTCTGTTCATTCCCTCTGAAGTCTCTGGCATTGGCCACTGTTGGGAAAACAAGACACTGGGCGAGATGATGGACCATTGGTCTGACCCAGTATGGCCGTTCTTGTATTCTGATGTATAGAGCGTGATTGCACCGTGGGTTTTGATCAGAACCAGTGGTAGAGTGTATAGACCATCTCTTGCAAACAAAACAATGTGTTTTACCTTTTTACTTGTGAAGTATAGCACGGAACCTCAGGAACCTGCAGGTCACGTCTCCACTGCCACTCACCTGCAATGTCCTGGAGTGTTCAGATCCAGGGTTTTGGAAGTGCAGATCTCCATCTAAATGTTGAAGCTCACACCCGTTTCTACAGATGAAAATGACTAGGCATCTTGTTAGGCATTAATGACCTGATCCAAAGCCCACTGAAGGCTTCAGAGGGCTTTGGGTCAGGCCCTAACAGACTGTGAATTCTATTAGAAATGGGGGACATAGCTTTTAAAATCCATTTTGTTGCATTATTGGGATTTCTAAGAATCTAAAGGGGGGAAAAAAAGACACTGGTGTGGCAAGAGGACTGAGTGGCCTACATTTTCCCCTGCACAGTGCAGATGGGGAGCATTGCCCAAATCAGCTCAATGTAAAAGGAATGAGGAGGATAAGAAGCACAGGGAAAGCCCGTCCTGTATTAATGGGAGTGCTGCTGCAAGGCTGTGGCATATCTCTGGTTTGGTAGCAGAGCTAAGTCCAAAGAGGGGAGTGCACAGATGCTGAGAACTGCACTTGAGCCATGTCTGCCTCCCCCCCCCCTCCACACCCTTCTTGGGAGCATGGGGGTCAGTGTGCAAAGAACTTGACACTCTAGCCTGATCTATGCTTAAAAATTAGATTAACCTACCTGTGTGTGTCAGTGTTGAGAAGTTTTGCTCCCTGAGCGTCGTAGTTACGTTGACCTCACCTCCCCTGTCGATGTGGCCAGGCTGACCTTGCTGCCACCTCTCCGAGAGGTGGATTAACTACATCAATGGCAAAACCGCTTCTGTCAACATAGGAAGGGTCTGCACTGCAGCGGCATTGCTGCAGCAGGGTCAAGCAGGACTTGTGCCCGTGTGACTTACCCTGGTTTTGCAGTTGTTCAACTAAATCAGTTTAGCTAAACTGGTGCAACACCCCTCCCCCGCCCCCGCTACAGCCGTGCCTGTACTCCATTTGTGCACAGGATTGTTCCTGGTGCTAACCCGTGTGCTCATGTGGAAACTCCAGCCACACTTGCATTGGGGTGCTTCCTGCTGTGTGCTGCATAAGGACTGGCAGGTTTGAGGTCCCTAAGAAGAATAGGCAGGAAGGCACCGGTGTCCTTTAAACCGGTAGATGTCCTCATTGTATTGATTTTGTGTGTCTTGACATAAGTGAGCTAGAATGTCCATTAGAAAAATATCCTTGTTTCTTGAATTAGGTTTCCTAAATAAAATGTTTTCTAAAAGATATTTGTGTCCAGAGAGAGGTCTGTGAAAGCCCAGGTTTGGATTTGAGTTTACAGCTTGAATCTTTCCCTATAATAAGCAAAATATGAGCACCAAAGTTCAGATGCCAATCTGGATTTACCCCACGTTTCTGAGTGTACTCTGATGCACTTGGCTACATAACTGTAAGGCTGTTTTCTGGGTACCCGTCTAATCCTATGGGATTGCACCTTAAAGGTTGAAGCAAACCTGTGTATCGGAGCAATGCTTATGAGGCAGATCCGTCTGTTACAGGGTGAGTGCGCGCTTTCTCAGAGATCTTTTATATTGTCTGCTTTCCCCTTAAAGTGAAGCTCTACTCTGAAAAGAGAGGAAGGATTTCCCAGTGGTTAGAGCTCTAGATCAGGATTTGGGAGACTTGGATTCAACTCCCTTCTCTGCATTAGACTTCCTGCGTGACCTTGGGCCAGTTGTTTTGTCTGTGCCTCAGGTCCTCATATGGAAAATGTCAATATCTGCTCTTCCCTATCTCCCTGACGTGTTGTGAGGATAAATACATTAAAGACTCCGAGATGCTTGGACACTGTGGTAATGTGACGCCATATAAATACCTAAATTAGAAAAATTACTATGTAGAAATGGCACCTTCTTGCCCAACTGATCTATTCTTTGTGTGTATTTGCAGGGACAGTGAAAACAATCCATTTTTACTTTTTTACTCCGAATAGCCTTGCAGAGCCAACACAGCTAACACTCAAGTGTGTGCTGGATTCTGTTCTTCTCTATGCTTCAACAGAATTGTTTGCTCAGCCCCGATCTGTTAGTCCCGTGCAAGCCCTGGATGGTAGTGGGCCATTGTTACGGCTGGTAATGCACAAGGTGGAAGGAACCCATATTCACCATCAGACCTGGCTTGCCTTAGCTGGACTGGCAGTGAGAAGCACATAGATTTTCTTCTAAACTGAGCATGTCTGAATCACAGAGACATGATGAACATGGAGCCCCATAAGGCCATTTTACAGATTCACAAGTTAAATCAGGGCTGAAAGAACCTTTTTGCTTTTTCTGCATGGGGAAAAGCAAAACTTCTCTAGATCTGAGTTTAAATCCTGACCTATTTAAGTTTTACCATTGACTTCAACAGAGGCAGGATTTCACTCCCAGGGTTTTGGGTTACACATTCTAGAGGTAAAGGGCCAGTTTTTCCCTTGTGTTAAGGGCCTTTGCACCTCTCTGCAGTGCTAAGCAGCCCTATAGCAGGAAGAACACCCCTGCTTGGAGAGAGAGGTTGCACAGAAGGTGTGATTTGGAGAAATGGTGCAAGGACAGGGCTTTCCTGTATTGTGGTAATTCCTGGTGGCCCTAATGACCATTGGCTGCTAACCTAAATTAGAGCAGCCATCAAGCTGCTCTAGTTAGCTCCACAGGACCATGTCTGTGCAGAGTCATCCCATGATCTAGGAATTGTAGGAATAAATGTAATCTATTTGGGATCACAAGGTCTGAGTAAAGCATTAACATCTGAGTTAACCCAAACAAATTCAGGAATACTAATGCCGTTGACTTTGCCACTTTCTTTGGTTGTTTTTGTTTTTACGTTACAGTTAGAGAGCAAACACAAATATTAGTTGTCTTTCTCCTATTAATTATTGTTAAAGATTTAAGGGATCAGAGACTTTTTGAAATTAACGCCCCATTTTATGTGGGAAAGGTAGGACTGTACACCTACACAGATGTTGTTCGGGCTGGCTGGCTGGCTGATCACAGTCACTATCCTGTCTCACTGTACCGGCACTCTACTGATTTACACAAGGAGAGTTATCTTGGCCATAGGAAGATTTAGAATGAAGGGTGTGTATGTGAAGGAAAGCAGTCGTGGATCTAACAACTCACTTGTGAGCCCTGCTGTTGCAGACCTGTTCTTTGTCAATGTGTAAGATCTATGTCTTTGCTTATTCTTCACATTGTTCTCTTTTATGTCGTACATTAAAAAAAAAACTTTAAAAATCCTAGATTAGCCATCAAATAAAAGCTTTGATTCCTCCCAACACAGGCAGCTTTAAAGGGCTGCTCTGCTCTGCCAGTGACTCTGAAAATGGCATTGTGAGGTTCCAGGATTCAGTCTCTCCAATTCCATATTAGATTGGCTCATTTTACAAATTCTATGATGCACTTTCTATCTGACAGCCCTGCAAACTTACCCCGGGATCAAAAAGTCAAGATGAGTGCTTTTCTTCTTGCACATCATCATGTGCGCTGAAGAGCCGAGAGGGCAAGTCTACCCTCATTTATATCATTGTCCAGGTGTACTGAAAACACAGGATGGCTGGACATCAATGCACAGGAAGGAAAGAACCCAGCTTGACCCTTGCCACCTAGGATGAGTTGGCTGGCCTTGCAGTTACAAGAAAATAATTCTTTGTACAGTGAGCACCTTTGATATGGAGCCACAGAGAGACGTTAAACCCGAAACCCCGTGGTGCTATTTGTCCAACGTCACTTTTCAGAACAGAGCAGCGGCTCGCTGAACTAATCTACTTTCTGTGTGACACTAGCCGGTTTCAAATGACTGTTGATTAGTACAGGTGAAACTTGTGATTTCTGATGGGCTGGAAGCAACATCACATCCTAACCTGCCTTTCACCCTGGAAAGCAGGAGGGACATGGCATGTTGCCACCATGTCCTATAGGCACATGTGTCTAAGGGTGAAGAAGAAGCAGGACTTGTCCTCTATTCAATGTAGTGCATTTTCAGAATCCGCTCTTTGAACCAGTAGAGAACAGTCTGAAGGCAGCCCCAGCTACCCAGCAGGAGAGCATCACCTGGCAGTCAGCAGGTTGGCAGCGCGCTGGACAGCACCACTTGGCAGTGAGCAGGTGGACAAAGCAGCAGGAAATCATCACCATTTGCTCTGTGACTTGAGATTAATTAGACAACTATTGGACTCCTCCACACTCTTTAAAGGCCTTCTGTGCCGAAAAGTGTTACATTTACCATCAGCCTGCAAACACCTTCGTAAATGACAAGCCAAACCGGAGTTTTCCAAACAGTGTTTGTTATTTTCGTACTTACCAGGGGGATTTCCAAGCCATGAGAGCTACAGAGCTTCTAGGGCGAAGTTGTCTATAGGCAGAAAAATATTGCAGGAGATACTGGGGAAAGTCCTGTCCACAGAGGGAGCAGTGTTGATTGTGCAGTGGCGTTATATGACTTGACTTAGTCAGGACCAGGTTTTCAAAGTGGCCTCCATTTGTCCATAAATGTGTTTTCAGGCACTGTGTACACAGGTGACCTATTGTGCCATGCACATGCAGGTATTAGTTCTGCACAGGCACATTTTGAAAATTTGGCGCACAACAGATCAAGGCTAGATTTGCAGTAGTACTCACTACTATAGCGGGGTGAAGAACTGAGTTTTCAGTTCACTGGCAGTTCTGACACGTTCAAAAAACAAAAACCCTTGTTTTGAGTTAAACCAAATGTTTCATTTTGATTATGAGCTTCGTACAACTTATAAAAAAAATTAAATCAAATTAAAGGAAATTTTGAAAGGAAAATTTTGTTTCAAATTGAGAAATCAAAACTTTTCATTTTGACATTTTCAAAACAAAAAAAGTTTCCTCTTCATAATTTTTTTTTTTTTTTTTTTTTTACACTACCAATTTTGGCCCACAAATGGGCACAACATTTTGGGATCCCCAAAACTGTGTGTGTGTGTGTGTATAATATATATTTGCCAAAAAGGTTCATCTGTAAATTTGTGTGTAGCTGAGCTCAGTACCAAACATGCTGAGCTCTGTTGACAATCTAGCCCCAAGAGCACTAGTGAAGAGAGAACTGCAGCTGTCCAGGCTGTATTTAAATGTGAGAGTAAGGAGAATATCCGAGATCTTCAAGTCTAGACCCAGGAGGATAGGTTGCAGCCTGCCCCTGCATGGATGTCCAATGTTGGGCAAATATCAAGAGCAATCCTTGTGCTCATTGGAACGCTAGGTAAGCACCCCTAAGATATTACCTAGTGGGGAAAGAAGGGTGTGTTCATACAAAAGCCATCACCCTCACTATCGTGATGACGGTTGTTTATGGGGCCTGATTCTCGATGGCACCTCAGCTTAGCCTCCACTTGTGAATGCACATCTTTGCACCCCTCTGCGTTCACTTTTTGTACAGGTTTACATTCTCTACGTTTGAAAATCAGGCCCATTCAGTACTGGCTGATGTTGAATTGGACATTCAGGCTGATGAAATTCAACCAGAACTACTGTAGTACCCCTATGGAGACTGTGGAAAGGTAGGCCCAGGCCTTGGCTGGTGGGAATTGAAAGAGCTTCGCTCACTTCAGTGGAGCTCTGTCAATTGACATCTGGGGATCTGGTCCTACAGCTCAGTTCTCTTTGACCTGTGTATAGAGAAGGGTGGGAAAAAATTAGAGGAAATAGATAGAGAGAAGAATCCGTGTGATAGAGTGCAGTGCTTTGCTGTGGTGTTGGGGATGTCCTATCACCTTCCATTACTAGAAATAGTATTGGTATTCTATGTTAGTACCAAATCAAAGAAACCGAAAAAGAAACGTCTGTCTTGTACATGGTGAGGAGATGAGGGATAATTTCTTTTAAAGTGTAATAACACCTAGGCTTTATAATGCTCCCAGCTCAGGCTTGACAATTCTTCTGATAGCCCAAATACTATAAATTTAGTTGAAGATAACAGAACAGATGGGAAAAACATATGGTTTGTAGGTAGTGTGTGGTGGTTGATATTTGTGGTACATTAGGGGAATTTATTTTCTCTGTTTCCTAGTATAACTTGAGATACTTTCTCAAGTGATTCTCTGTGTCTTTAGGCGAGTTTAGGGTTTTGCAGAGTTCTGTATTTATTGTAGTGACAGCTTTGTTCAAACCGAATCAGCCATTGCTTTGTTGGTGTCCTCTACCCTTGCAGCCTTCAGTATTTGTATACTGTCTCATGCAGCTCCCACTGGGATCAACGGAAGGCTCTCTATTGACTTTGGTGGGAGCTGGATCAGGCCCATGAAAGTCCCAATCCCTTATTCCTTTGTGCACCTAAACTGCCCATGGATTAAGAGTCAGTGGGAGCTTGGATGCACAAGCAACAGGACTAAGTTCCCTCCAAAACTCTTCATGGGTGGGGCTGTGTTACTTACAGCCATCATTATACTGTGTTTTTAATTATGCAACTAGAGTTAGATACCAGGAGAGACAATGTAGAGAGGCAAAAGAGGTGTATTATACAACTATATAGTGGTGGTGAAGGGAACTTCAGGCGAGTGAAAATCTACAGGGCCAAGTCTTGCTTTCAGATGCATGGGGGGGGGGGGGGGGGTCTCCCATTCCTTTCAATGAGAGTCTTGCACGTGCATTGAGGGTGGAATTTGGCCACTGGTTTGAGGGGGTGGGTTATACTTTAGCACACACACAGTATCAAGCCTGATTTCTTAGAGTGGCTCACAAATAAGAGGAGGTAAAATTCCAACCAAGCTGAATTTAAACTTTTGGAATTTATGTGCCTGCTTCTGAATTCCCTCTCACAAGATAGGCCACGGTACTGAAAAGTAAAGTCCCCGCCCCCATGCCCCTATCTTCACAGATCTTGCTGGAGTCCTACCTCCTTTGTCTCTCATGCATTCTCATCTGTATCTCTGCAGTAACTGCCCCTGTGCTCTCTGTAGGTCAAAGACTGGAGCTCCTGAGTATGCGTGAGGGTTTGCTTCATTGTTTATATCTGTAAATTAAGTCCACTTCATCATCAAACTGGCATGTCTTCCTTTCTGCTCTGAAGCCACAGTCATGATGCTGGGCTCCTTTGCACTTTCAGTACCATAATTTCACTGTTATCTTCTCTGGGCATTGTTCAGTTCTTGCTGTGAACCCTGCTTTGGTTTGTCTGACATCTGCTTGTAGACTCCCTGGTTTTTGACAACGCAATGAAACTGATCCTGGATCAAAACTCTCCCTCCTGTCGATATCAGTGTCTTCACTTTGGCCTTGTGCTGAATAGTTGAGTGATCACTTACTGACATGGATAGCCAGCAAGTCCATCACTCTTATACCTGCTCTGATGTAAATAATGTAGATCAATTACCCTGTGGAATATGTAGCATACAGTGTATTAGACACAACTTTGCCTGTAACAGGAAGTCCAATGCTGTGTGGGATGGCCAGCTGCACAGAGAAGTGGATGTTAGGATTGATTGAACTGATTCAGCTGAGACGGTTCAGACTTTGCATCCATGCTGGGGGTGGGGGGCGGGGAGAGTGAGTGTATACTAGAGATATCAATCACAACTGATGCTGAGTTTAGCCAATGAGGACAGGTGAAGATCAGTGAAGAAATTTCTTCCAAAGCTGCGTGTGAAAATATGTAATGTGATGCAAAGGAAGGACTTGATCTTGCAAACAATTACACATTTGAGTGGCCTGGTTGGGGATGATCCAAAACCCAGCCAGCCGAACCAGAAGACTCGCATTGACTTGAATTAGTTTTGGATCAGACATGATGAGTTCAATGGGGTTACGCATGGTTATAAAGCTACTCGTATTTCAGGGTTTGCAGGATTGAAGATCAGATTTGAATTGGGCATGAGCTCACTATCAACTGCCTGTGAGGATGGGCCACAGGCAAACCAGTATGTATGGACAGGGTTTTCTTAGTAATATAATCTGGGATTAGCAGAATTTTAAAACTATGAAAATGTGTACATGCTGATCAACCAAGATCCTTAACACTGGCATCTCCCCCTTGAGGCCAGACTTGAAAATTACAAAATTGTGAGGACAGACTGATCAAAACAGTTTCACACACTGGGCTGGGGGTAGATTCTCCCCGACACCAGTTTTACACTGATTGGAGTTTTACAGTGGTATAAGGCCGTAGCTCTCAACCAGGGGTCCAGGGCCCACTGGGAGGCTGTGAGCAGGTTTCAGGGGGTCTGCCAAAATAAACCAGAGAGCAGGGCCAGAGTTAGACTTGCTGGGGCCTAGGGCAAAAAGCCGAAGCCCGAGCCCCACCAAGGGCTGAAAGTTGAAGCCAGAGCAACTTAGCTTCACGGGGTCCCCTGTGGTGTGGGGTCCTGGGCAATTGTCCTGCTTGCTACCACCTAATGCCGGCCCTGGCTTTTAATCTACTGGATATGCAGAAGAACAGTTGTGGTGGCACAGGTGGGCTGTGGAAATTTTTTAGCATGTTGGGGGTGGGGCTCAGAAAGAAAAAGGTTAAGAACCCCTGGTATAAGGGGGAGCAGAATCTGAGCCGCAGAGACCAAGAGGTTATAGTGAAACAAAAAGAAGTAAGGCTCTGAAATGCAGGAGCATATTTTGGTCTCAAAGGAACCAGTCCTGTCTCTTGACACTGCAGTATATGTATGTACTGTACGGAGCTGCTGTCGTATGGTGCCCAGGTGGAATAATTGCTAAAAGTCCAAAAATATGGCTCATAGTGAAGGGGCTATTGGAAGCCCTTTCATCTGATTTGAGCAAGCTGAACACTGTGCATCTCTGCCTAGGGAACCCCAGAGATAATTGGTTCAGGTCAAATGGTGAAGGTGGGTCTTCACTAGCATATCTTGATACCAATGAAACCAAAGCAGACCTGAAATGTAGGTGGCTAAATAGTTGTCTTGACTTTTTCAGAGGTGTTTAGCCTAAAAATCAGGCCAGTTATTTTAGGTCCCTCAATGTGGATTTACGTGTTTTAATTTGAGGCACCAATTTCTCAAAAATTTGGTCAAGTTTCCTCAAAACGAGTGGAAGAAAATAAGGACTGGATACAATGCCCATTGAAATAAATGGAAAGCTTCCTAACTGACTTCAATGGGCTTTGGAGCAGGGCCTGAATGAACAGAGTGCATAGAAATGGGCCAAGGTGAAAAGTCCAGATGTGGATTTCAACCCTCTCATAAGAACAAAGAACAGTCATACTGGGTCAGACTTAAGGTCCATCTAGCCCAGTATTGTGTCTTCCGACAGTGGCCCATGCCATGTGCCCCAGAGGTATTCATCAAGTGATCCATCCCGTTGTTCGTTCCCAGCTTCTGGCAAATAGAGGCTAGGGACACCATCCCTGCCCATCCTGGCTAATAGCCATTGATGGACCTATCTTCCCTGAATTTATCTAGCTCTTTTTTGAACCTGTTATAGTCTTGATCTTCACAACATCCTCTGGCAGAGTTCCACAGGTTGACTGTACATTGTCTGAAAGTGTGAGGTTGTGCAGATCTGAAGTTTTAGTTGGGTCAGTCCTTAATAGGACTTGGAAAGGTTTTGTCACTGAGGAGAGGTTCACTGCAAAGTTTTTGGCTGAGTTAAATCTGCAAGCATGGTGAGTCTTGCTGATTTTTGCTTGAATGGAGAGCCTTTCAACATGCAGTTTTTTGTGAGTGAATTGTGATTTTTTTTTTTTTTTTTTTTTTTATAAATGACATTTCACACCAAGAATACACTCACAGGAAGAGAATGCCCCACAAGTCAAAAATTTAAGAAGTGATTGAGTTCAATAGTATTTCACAAAAACATTCCAGTTTATAAATGTTTTTCTCAGGGAGAATGTGGAGATAGGGAAATATTCACTAACTAGTCATAGTCTTTAAGTGAAATGTGTTTTCTCAGCTGCAAGCCTGTCTTTTATTCCTAAACATAACCTTATAATTAAAAGGATCTGACAAGCGTGTGTATTCCTAAACTCTGACCCGATTAACATGATTGGTTGTTCTTGAGTCCTGGTCTCCATTTCCCTGAACCTTACCTGAGTAAGGTAGATCTAATTGTTTGTTTGCTGCTGACAGAATTTCTACACACTTAGTTAGCAGTTCCGTGAAGAATTTTAAGATAACACAAACTCTGATTCTGCTCTCACTTATGATGGTTTGTATAACTTCAGGTGGAGGAGAATCAGTTTTATAATCTCTAAACATCACTCCTCTTAAATAGTTGGCAAGGATGGGCTATATAACCTTATTACAGAAATTTAATTTATGGGACAGTGCAGAATGCCTTACATCTCATAAACCTTTAATGGAGACCTGGTTCCCTCCAAATTTCAAGAACCACACCTTGCTGAGACTGTAATAGTCCCTGGCACGGGGACAGCTGCACCTTTAAAGAGATTAGCTTGAATTTCCATTGCCCTGCACCTTGTGTAGTCACTGTACACTGGTGCCAAGTGGGTGCACTGAACAGTCTTTCTGATCTGGTAACGTTTGATGTCCACTCAGCACTGGTGTAAATGACTGCACAAGGTACAGGGCATGGAGAATCGGACCCATTAGGCTTGGATCTCCTCACCAGTGTAAATCGGGAGTGAATGGAATTATACTGGGGTAAAACCAGTGCAAGAGCGAGCAGAATCCGGCTCATTGGTTTTGTTTTAGACATGTGGTAAAAACTGATCTCCGGCCACCCAAATGGGAAAATGGTGACAGAAGGTGCAATAAATAGCTCTAACTATAATGGCTTGAAACTGAGCTGGCACATTTTGAAATATGAAATACATTAGGCCAAGGATTCTTCATCCTCTTCATTCTGCAGAGTGCTTCATAAAGGAGACATCAGGGACCCACATGCACTCCAACAACCCAATCCCCTAGATTGGTTCCCAAAACATTTCATTCTGCCAGCCACCTGGAGGGACCCCATGGACTGTTGATGGTCATTGGACCACAGTCTGAGAACTGCTGCCCCAAGCTAGTCTGTAAGTACTACCCATTGGATCTGATCGGTATTAAATAAGCTGTACAAAGGGAATCCAATTATTCCTGAACTGCAACAGACTCCTACTGAAAATTAAAAATAAACTATTGACCACAAGAGCGATGGAATTGAAGCCTGTCTATAACTGAAGTTCATTATTACTAAGGATTGGGCTTTTGTAAACACAGCCTATTAACAAGTGTGTTTTGTTTGGGTCTATTTATATTGATTGTACGTGGGATATTCAGTAGGCTACACAGGTGTGCACACACATGGGGAGACACAGAGAGAGAGAGAGAGTGCTAATAGGAAGGGGATGGGGCTTTCCCTTGGGAGATTGTTTCACAGCCAGTCAGACCTCTGGGACTGATTGTCCCTGGGAAAGTCTCCACAATGAGCAGCACCTCAGCCCACAGCACTGCCATTGCAGTGAATGGGACTACCTGTGCTATCCAAGGTGATGAAGAATGTTACTCTGGCCCATAGTTAAGAAACTTGTCCTGATTTTTTTTTCCAGTCCAAGTTTTTTCCTAACATCTCACTATTCTTATAACTGCATCTCATGGCTTGAAATGAGACGAGGTTAGTTGGAGTGGTTGCCTGATAAGGCGGAGGGGAAGAGGAGGAGCCCTCAAGGGGATGGAGCCTTCTGGAGAAAAGGGTGGTGGTGGAGTGAAAGTGGAATGCCTACTGCAGACTTTCTTGCACCTGCACCTGAAGCAGATAGCCCAGTATTCTGTGGGAGACACCATTCTGGATTAGATGGACCACTGGTCTGGCCCAGCTTTGGCAATTCTGGTGTCCCTGTGATTCCAAATACCTTCACTGTTGATGAATTTGTGTATAAAATGAATCTGACTAAAATGTTCATCCCACTCCAAGGTGAAAACTAGATAAATGGGTAACTGAAATACATTTTCAGGATGAAATAAAATGACAGCTTCCCAGATGTATATGTAGATGCCTAATCCCCTTCTGTAAAATCAATAAAGCACTTCCCCAAATTCCTCACAATGTAAAAATACCTATAAAATTGTGTGTGTTACAACCTTTAAAATCTGCGTTAGAAGTTTTCTGGTGTTTAGTAAATAAGAATAGATTCAAAATAAAACCAAAGGCAATGCAACAGAACAAAGGGAAAGGCAGCTGCTGCACTATGGGAACTAGGCATTAGAGCTGAGAAAGCAGGAAGATAACGAATAAATACTAAAGGGGAACCTTTGCTATACTCTACTTTTAAAAGGCCCAATCCTGCGGTTCTTGCCCAGGTCTGCAGGATAGGGCTCCATGTTTGTCATCAGAAGTGTGTACACAGGTTTAACCATGGATTTTGTACTTTTATGGCTGCTCTTTGATAACGTAAGAGAAAAAATAATCCTTTATAGCCCACTATTATCTGCTTATAGCTTATTAAAGATATAAATGCCAGCAATTTAAATGACTCTGTATTAATTTGTCCTTGACAAAATATAATTTATAACTAAAAGGCCAACACAAGGAACTCTTTATGAAACACTAGTGCAACATTAGCTGGGGCAAGTATTATACAGTTAGAAATTTTAAGCTATCAACTATATTTGGGCAAGGTTTACATGCAATGATTATCTTCTCTGTCTAGTAATATGGATGAAAACTATTTTATTGCTAGCTATTATGAACTCTGCAATCTCTAGGTAGAGATTATAATAGACTAAATACAGTGCACTATCAATAATCTTAGTTAACATTTCAGCAGTATTAACTCAGTATGCTGATAGCATCTATTGCAGATTGAATGACAATCAAAAGTATACTACAATTAATATTAGGAATAAACGGTCAGTTTTCACAGTGGAGAGAAGTAAATAGCGGGGTCCTCTGGGGATCTGTCCTGGGACCAGTGCTGTTCAACATATTCATAAATGATCTGGAAAAAGGGGTAAACAGTGAGTTGGCAAAGTTTGCAGATGATACAAAATTACTCAAGATAGTTAAGTCTTCACAGTCTGTTTTGGACTTACAAAGAGAACTCACAAAACTGGGTGATTGGGCAAGAAAATGATTAAGGGCATGGAACAGCTGAGGAGAAATTAAATAAATAAATAAAATTAATGGAGATATCCCATCTCCTAGAACTGGAAGGGACCTTGAAAGGTCATTGAGTCCAGCCCCCTGCCTTCACTAGCAGGACCAAGTACTGATTTTGCCCCAGATCCCCAAGTGGCCCCCTCAAGGATTGAACTCACAACCCTGGGTTTAGCAGGCCAATGCTCAAACCACTGAGCTATCCCTCTCCCCCTCCACCAAAAAGATGGACTGTTCATCTTAGAAAAGAGGTGAGTGAGGAGGGGTATGACAGAGGTCTATAAAATCATGAATGGTGTGGAGAAAGTGAATAAGGAAATGTTGTGTACCTCTTCATATAACAAACAAACCAGAGGGTAACCCAATGAAATTAATAGGCAGCAGTTTCAAAACAAACACAACACACATTCAACCTGTGGAACTTGTTGCCAGGGGATGTTGTGAAGGCTAAAATGTGTGCTCCCGGATTTAAAAATAAGAATTAGATATGTTTTTAGGGGATAGATCCATCGATGGCTATTAGCCAAGATGGTTAGGGATGCAACCCCATGCTCTGGGTGTCCCTAGCCTCTGATTGCCAGAAGCTGGGACTGTATGACAGGGGATGGACCACTTGATAATTGCCCTGTTCTGTTAATTCCCTCTGGGGCACCTGGCATTGGCCACAGTTGGAAGACAGGATACTGGGCTAGATGGACTATTAGTCTGACCCCGTATGGCCATTTTTGTTCTTTTAATTGCATGCAGTTTGTATAATTTTTCATATATATAATGCACTGCTTTCTGAAATGTATTGCTCTTGTTCAGATGTAAAATGTTGTAATTTAACTGTGCAGACTATTATAATTTTCTTGGAGGACATTTGTATGACACCTTCTATAGGTGTGGCATATTTTCAATTAAATGAGTATCATAGGGGTTTGACTGTGCTTTGTGTTGTCTCCAGATCTCTGGGATTAGACTCTGTCAAAACAATGATGTAGCGGGACTCTACTAAAGGATTTCCTCATCACAAGTGCCCCTAGACATTACATTGCAATTCGGAGGGTTTGTGTGCTGGTCCCCAGCTATTTTCATTATTAAAATCAATAATAAAGCACACCTTGCTGTAACCCGCCCTGAGGTGCCCACATTACTAGCTGGTGTACATTAGAGTGGCCCTGAGGTTGCTGTAATGCATAGTGGGGGTTAAACCAGTCTCCTGCAACCCAGGGGTTGGGGGAAGCACAAAAGTGGCCTATACTCACCTTGGCCACCTCTCTCCTCAGGTGCACTAAGTGGAGAGCTAATGCAGCTGAGGATTTGTTTGGCTTCTTTCTCCTAGAAAGCAGTTAGAGTAATTTCTTTCTTTATGGGGTTGACTGAAACTTCCATTTAATGCTCCTTCTTCAGTGGGACATAACCACATGTTTAATGCCCTCCTGAATAGGGATAGTGCCTGAACCAGGCCTAGGTTTGTTCTCTGCACTAATAAGGCTGACTAATTTTTCAATATTTGTCACTAGGGTTCCTTCAGTGTGCTTCCACTGCCATCAGAGTGTTGGTGTTGATCAGATTTGGTATGTAAGGATTCCAGAAAATCTCTCCGTGAGCTCTCATGACTAACGGTACAAGAAGCATATGGGAGTAAATGGGCAGACCTTTAATGTGGTCTCTGTCCCAACTTGGAAAATCAGTCACTTCACTTAAAATAGTCTTTGCTGAGCTGGCCTCTTTGGCTGTGTATAGAGCTGGTTGGGATTTTCTGTTGACATGTTGTTTTTTCTTCCAGGGAAAATGTGATTTCTTGTCAATGGAAAATGTTAGTGTTTGCTGAAGGTTTTGAATTTTCCATTGTAAAAATCTAAAAGAAATATTTCAGGTCAGGTTGACCTGATTCAAAATGTTGGGTTGTTAAAGTGAACCAAAACATTTAGCTTTGGCTCAGCTGCTGCGGTAGTTATAGTTCATGTGCTCATTTTCATCAATGGGCTGGGCTTCTGGCCAGAGTTCATCTCCCATCATGCACTGCAGTCTTCCCTCTGGCTGAGCTGAGCCTGTACATCATGGAAGTTTCATAACAGCAATGCATCCTGGGAGAATCAGTCCATCTTGGGAGAGGGGGAAGAGTGGGGAGCATAGGGAAAAATGGGGGCCTGAGGCCCCTGAGCTACCACTACTGCAGAAGCTCAGGCAGACACAGATTTATGTCAAACAGATTTTAAAATGAAACGTTTCTATTTGGGAATGTCGAAACACTTCATCCGAATTGGAAATGTTGAGTCAAAATGTTTTGACATTTCAGAATTGAAATTGTTCAGTACCGTTTGTTCTATGAAAAATCTCGATATTTCATCTTTATGACCCAATTCAAGAGAAACAAATTTTGAGACCTGGGAATTTCTGGGGGAGGGTGGAATTTACAATTTTCAATCCATTCTAGTTATACTTTTTTTTTTTTTTTTTTTTTTTTAATATTATGTCAAGTTTACTTTCTTGATATTTAGCTGTGCTTACCTGCCCAACTCTAATTCTCAGAATTAGTGGGCAGGTTTCTTTTCTGGTGTGGAGAAGTTGAGAAATATTTGACACAAATATTTTTGAACTTGTCTGTTCTCTTTCCCTGTCCTCAGTCAGCACTGGTTTTGAGGATTGCTTTCATATATTTTCCACCATAATTCCTTTTCATTATTCTTAGTGTTCTTTTAATGGTCTAAGGGCTGATTCTGCAATGGGAGTTTTGAAAGCATAAAAAAGCCCATACCCTACCTAGGTAACTTGGAAATATATATAGATTGGCCCACGCTGCAAAGTAAAGTTCCAAATCTGAATTTTTCCAAGTTTGAGTTGTTAATATTCAGGGGTTTGGTTCATTCAGGCCTATTTCTACTAAACAGCATAAAATACTACACACAATTGTCAGCTGAGATATCTCATTTGGGCTTGGAGGTTACAGTGAAAGTCTGTTTGTGTACCGTTAGGTCTCTTTTAGAACCTGACCTCCTCTGTGACCTTCCTGTGTGCTTTCCTCTGGCTCTGTGAGTACAGGCAGTTCTATCTGGGCAGTTGTGAACTAGGCAGTGAGTTATTTACCTTAATAACCTTGTTCCTATTGTCACCTATGCCTGGGTGTCAGTTTCTCTAGTCAAAGACTGAGTTCTTTCCAAAACCAGGTCCTCAGCTCCAAAGATTTGCATCAGTTGATGATTTAGACTCTGAGCTGTATCATGCTGTTCAGCATCCTGTGTCGACTTACTGTGTTCTGTCTCTGTTCTGCAGCAGCATTCGTTATTTTTTTTCATGGTTGCAAAGATTCCAAGGCCAGAAGGGATCATTGTGACCATCTTGTCTGCCCTCCTGTACACAGGGTGACCAGATCACACAGGTGAAATATCAGGAGGAGGGGCGGGGGCAAAAAAAAAAGCCAGCAGTGGAGCAAAAAAAAAAACCAACCCCCCCTCCCCCCCCCGGCTCCACAGCCCGCCCCCCCCACCAGCTTGCCTTCGCTCCGTCTCCACCTCCCCCCTCCCTCCAGCGCTTGCGCCGCCCTACAGCTGATCAGTGCTAGCCTGGGAAGGAGGGGGGGAGGAGGAGGAATGCGGCATGCTTGGGAAGAGGCGGGGCCAGGCAGGGATTTGGGGAGGGATCCAATGGGGCAGTTAGGGGGTGGGGCTGGAGGCGGTGCCAGGGTGGGGATTTGGGGAGGGATCCAAAGGGGGAAGGAGGAGGTGGAGTCGGGGTGGGGAGGGGCGTGAGCCCCTTCCGGGCTCCGCTCTGCCTGTGAGCGGAGGCAAAATATTGGGACAATTCACGTCCCGACCTACCTTCGGTCGGGACGCAGGACAAATAAGCAAATATCGGGACAGTCCCAATAAAATTGGGACGTCTGGTCACCCTGCCTGTACAGCACAGGCCATAGAACTTCCCCACAATAATTCCCAGAGCGTATCTTTTAGAAAAACAACCAATGTTGATTTACAAATTGGCAGTGCTGGAGAATCCTTGGTTAATTACGCTCACCATTACAAATTTGTGCCTTTATTTCCAGTCTGAATTTGTCTAGCTTCAACTCCCAGCCATTGAATTGTGTTATACCTTTCTCTGCTAGATTGAAAAACCCGTTATCAAACATTTGTTCCCCATGTAGATAATTTATAGACTGTAAACAAGACACCCTGCAACCTTCGCTTTTGTTAAGCTAAATAGATTGAGCTCCTTTTAAGGCACATTTTCTAATCCTTTAATCAGTCTCATGGCTCTTCTCTGAACCCTTTCCTATTTGTCAATATCCCTCTTGAATTTGGGCTCCAGAATTGGACACGATATTCCAACAGCAGTTGCACCAATGCCAAATACAGAGGTAAAATAACCTCTCTGCTCCTTCTTGAGATTCCTCTGTTTATGCATCCAAAGATCATATTAGCCCTTTTGGCCACAGCATAGAATCATAAAAGATTAGGGTTGGAAGAGACCTCAGGAGGTCATCTAGTCCAGCCCCCTGCTCAAAGCAGGACCAACCCCAACTAAATCGTCCCAGCCAGGGCTTTGTCAAGCTGGGCCTTAAAAACCTCTAAGGATGGAGATTCTACCACCTCCCTAGGTAACCCATTCCAGTGCTTCACCACCCTGCTAGTGAAATAGTGTTTCCTAATATCCAACCTAGACCTCCCCCACTGCAACTTGAGACTATTGCTCCTTGTTTTGTCATCTGCCACCACTGAGAACAGCTGAGCTCCATCCTCTTTGGCACCCCCCCTTCAAGTAGTTGAAGGCTGCTATCAAATCCCCCCTCACTCTTCTCTTCTGCAGGCTAAATAAACCCAGTTCCCTCAGCCTCTCTTTGTAAGTCATGTGCCCCAGCCCCCTAATCATTTTTGTTGCATCATACTGGGAGATTACGTTTAGCTGATTAACCATCATAAACCCCAAATCTTTTTCAGAGCCCCATAAGTCTCCCATTCTATAAGTATTGCCTACATTCTTTGTTCCCAGAGCTATACTTTTACATTTAGCCATATTAAAACGCATATTGTTTGCTTACACCCAGTTTACCAAATGGTTCAGATTGCTCTGTATCGGTGACCTGTCCTCTTCATTATTTATCACTCCCCAAATTTTGTGTCCCGTGTCGACTTTTTATCAGTGATAATTTTGTTTTCTTCCAAGTCATTGATAAAAATGTTAAATAGTATAGAATCAACCCTTGTCGGACACCATTAGAAACACACATGCTCAATGATGATTCCGTGTTTACAATTAAATTTTGAAACCTATCAGCCAGCTTTTAATCCATTTAAAGTGTGCCAGATCAATTTGATATCGTTCTCATGTCATGTGGTACCACATCAAATGCCATACAGAAATCCAAGTGTTTCACAGCAACACCATTACCTTTATCACCCACACTTGTCATTTCATCCAAAAAAGATACCAAGTTCTTTTGAGAGGCTCTATTTTCTAGAAACTCACATTGATTGGTATTAATTATATTACTCTCCTTTGATATTTTATTTTTAATTGAGTCCTGTGTCAACTACTCAATTATGTTGCCTGGGATCGATGTCAGATGAACAGGCCAGTAACTACCTGGGTCATCCCATTTACCGTTTTAAAATATTCCTACGTGTTAAGGCAATGGGTCCATGAGACAGCACTGGATGTGCATTTTGCTTTACAGGCGAATATCTTTTCTAACCGCAAGGCATTGTACTGGACTGTTATCATTTCCTTTAAACATGTTGTGATCAAAATCTCTCTTCCTGAAGACATGAGGGGTGAATTTTCAAGGGAGTCCATAGTGGGAAGGACTGCTGCTACTACAGCATTAAATGTTCTTTTAACCTCATTTCCGGTTCATGCTGATGAATCAATACACCGTTACTTGCAGTGGTGTTCTCACTGTGACTCTGCAAGCAGCGCCCTATCATTGCATAGGCCGACAAGGCCTAGGCCTAGGGCAGCAAATTTGCAGGGGCGGAAGCTCCCCTCCGCGCCCCGCCCCCCTGCTCCAGCTCAGCTCCGCCTCCTCAGCAAGCGCGCCACCGCCTCCTGTTTCTCTCCCCTCCCAGCGCTTGCGCCGCGAAACAGCTGTTTCGTGGGGCAGGGAAGGAGGGGGAACGCCGCGCGCTGGGGGAAGAGGCGGGGCCGGGGGCGGGGATTTGGAGAAGGGATCCAATAGGGGAAGGGAGGGGCGGAGTTGGGGCGGGGACTCCGGGGAGGGGGTTGGACTGGGGGCGGGAAAAGGGCGGCAAAATTATTAATCGCCACTGTGTGCAAGAGGAAGTTTAAGGTCCCAGCCCCCCCCCCATTTTTTATTCCAATGGACAAGGCTGGGTGGCAGATATTACTGAGCAAATGATGGGTGTTTTGACTGCCCGTGCAATCACTGTATCACAAGCCTGTAACGTGTAGCTTTGTAAAGCACTTGGAGTATCTTGAGTCTGATCAATGCTGTGTAAAGCTGTATTGTGTTGTAGCTGCTTTTGTCCAAAAGAGAACTAGCTTTTGACACAGAGAGCACTGGAGCTGTCCAACCCCCTTCAAAGCTGAATGCACCCTGAATTGCTACAGAGATGACTGGCAGCAAGAACAGTCATTAACTGCTGCAGTGAAGGGGGGTACTTAACCTGCCTACCAGCACATACAATTATTTCTGCCACAGCTACCTTGGAAAATGCACTTGTCAGTTAAATAGATTCAAAAATTCTTTGTAGACCAGGCAAAAGGCAGACCAAATCCAGGTACCAAACCGTCATAGCTAAGCTGATCCACATAGAACTATACAGCAAGAGGAGTGAAGGGTGACAATCTGAATGTTGTGAAACAGTTTATTTGGTGGCAGTGCCTTAAATCCTGCAGTAGAAGGGGATTCCCAGATGAAAGACCTGAGGTGGAGAAAGCCAGTATCTGTTCTCATTTGCCAGTAGCTTTCTCCCAAACAAAACAGAGTGGGAAGTTGCTATGAAGAGAAAGGTACATGGGCGGGGGGAGGGTGAGAAATAGGTAACCCCTTCTGCTCCCTGGAGTAGCAATAAGCCCTAGAGAACCTCAAAGTACTATACCAAAGAATAAAATAAGCTTGTTTTGTCTAGTATCCACCCCACTCAGTTCTTGACAGTTTGAGACTTGGATTTTATTCTGTTCATACAGATGCCCCCCCCCCCCCCCCAGGTCCCTTGCCTCTGCATGGATCCCTGAGGAGCCAAGTTTCAAATTGGGCTCCATGACCTATCTCATGGAGTGGCAAATTCTGCCTTCCTGACAAAGATCTCAGTGCAATATTTATCCTTTCCCCTTTCCCTCCCTGGCTCCCAATATTAGGAATGATGATTTGGGCCCATAAGAATACTTTGTAGTCACAGATCTCAAGGTGCTTTACCAAGGTACATATCATTACAATGCACTATAAATGCCCTGGCACTACCAGCCGAAATGAAACCCTTATATTTAAAATACAAATCCATATTCTTATTTTAGCAATGTGTATTTTCTGCTTAGAATCGGAGCACCAGCTGGTGGACAGGCCACTTCCTGGAAGTCAGTGACCAGTTGGAGTTAGAAGTGGGCTGCGGTACCTGAGGCCATCATCTCTCTTAGCAGGTATTAAGTTCCCAGGAAATTTCCTGGCTTCAAGTCTATGTTGCTTAACTGATATTGCTGCCTTCAGTGTGAGTTGGTATTTCTCAGGCATCCTCTTTTTGTATATTCAACTTGTACATAGAGCTGGTTGGGAATTTTTCATCAAAATGATTAATTTTTTTGGACAAAAAATGCAGTTTCCACAAAATGTTTTTCTGTGAAGAAATGTTGGGGTTTTTTGTTTGTTTTTTTGTTTTTTTTTGGGGGGGGGGCCTACATGTCGATTTTACAGTGGGAAAATCAAAACAAAATGTTTTGTTTCAGGTGCAGTCGGTTCAAATAGGAATGTTTTGGTCTGTCAAACTCAATTGTAACATTTTGTTTAACGTCCAACTAACCTGAATCTGTCTACCTGAGCTGTTGCAGTGCCTCATGAGAGTCAGAGTTCAGGTGCCTGATGCCTCCATTCTCCTCTATGAACTGGGCTCCTTACCTGGACTACATCTCCCGTTTTTCACCATGACTTCCCCTCTAGTGGAACCACCAGGGTGCATCATGGGAGTCCCATGGCTGATGTGCTATCATGAGGCACTGCAGCAGCTGAGGCATTCTCAGCCCAATATCAAACGGAGCCGAAATGGAACGTTCCGTCACAGCTGAATCAAAGATTGTCAGTACAATTTGTTCTGCAAACAGTTTTTTTTCCTATTTTTCAACTTTTCATCCCAAATTGGGGAAAAATGCTGAAATATTGGAATTTCTCAAGAGACTTTGCACTATGAAATGAAGTATGCAAGTTCTGATCCATGGTTTGGATCATAGAACTGCTCCCCATTACACTGCTATAAATCCAGTGTCTTGTAACTGTATTAATTTACTCTAATGGAATTACTCTAGATTTACACCAGCGTGAATGAGATCAGTATTTGGCCCTTTATGTCTATGTTCAGCTAATAAAAGTCATATGAGGGTCTCACTAAATATTTGGCAAATCCAGCAAAACAAGCCCAATAAACTATGCAGGACATAGTTTAATTTCCTCCACCAGCATCTGGGTTCAGCATTATAATTAGCAGCAGATTTCCTCGGGATATAGCAAACCAAGATGTTTATGCTGAATAGCTGTTAGTTAGAGGAGCAAAAAGAGAGGGACTTATATTAATGGAATCAGTCCATATTTTTAGCACAGGTCCTTAGCAGCTAGGGACAGATTTTTCAAGGTATTAAGGCACCTAAAGTTGCAGATGGGCTCCTATTGGGATCTTCAAAACCACCTAGGAACCTTTTGAATATCCCAGTAGGAGCCAATCTGCAACTTCAGATGTCTTCAAACATTTAAAAATCTGACCTTAAGCCTTCCTGCCCCTCCTATTTGTTGCTTTTCCTGCAAGAACCCTCTCTTCTGATTCCGCAAGATATGGGTTAAACCAACTTGCTTAGATGTATCTCCTAATTTGGCCCTTAGACTTTACCTTTCTTTTTTCTGCATCTTGAATGCACCTCAAAGAGTTTGGAATGTGGACTCCCTCCGACAATCATCAAAACATTTGGATACATATCCAAAGCTGACCTGGCAAACTTGGGTAAGGTATATCATGAGAACTGGCTTCCTCGTGGTATTTTGAGACATGCATTTCCAATCATGGCTGGAAATGAGCAAGGGGAAAATTATTCAGACATCTCAGAATCCGAGAAGGTTTAGTTTGGTTTCTGCTGTAGAAATGGACAATGGTCTGGGTGTGAGAATGACAGAGGAAGCTTGCATCTTTCTTGAATCCAGTTTGTTCCCCCATGATGAAAATATAGCCCTATGTCCATGTGGAATGAACATTCTGTAGTTTGATCTTTTCTCAGAATATATTTGAGTCCTAGTGGATGCATTAGGGGGCTAGATCTCAGGTAATGGCAAAGGAAGGTTTTGTTCACTTCTAATTTAGAGATTAGCAATATCAGCCAGGATAAAAAGTTCAGTATACTAGTGTAGTGAAAATGTGCCTGCCCTCTGTACTGAAACCTTTCAAGCATGCATTCCGGTGTTATTAGTTAAATGATCATTCTAATTACTGTTTAACATTTTCTCAAACTGTGCCAGAAAGAGGATTGCTTTCCATTTTGCACAGCGTTAGTGGTGCTGCCTACGGAAAGTAGTTTCCAACATCTCTTGTTCTGAGCGTGCCCCCAACCTGCCCTAGTAACATAGACAATCTCTCATGTTTTCCTTGTTGAGGGTGTATAGAAGGTACTTAATGAGCTGTCAATGCTAATTACACATATGGAAAAGAGTACAGGTTACATGCAGTAGGACCTTATAATGGGGCCCCAAAACTCTATCCACTTCCTAGAAATTTATAATTACTGCCTGATAAAACAAAATCTGCCCTTAACTACATTCTCTGTGACCCCCCACTGAAATTAGCAATGGAGTCAAGCCCCAACATTCAGATCCAAATCTGGATGTTGGTCATCCCAAAGGTCAGGGTATTTGCTTTGAGGATTTTTGTTCACCCCATTATAAAGATAAGAACTTTCATTTTGTACTATGATAATTTTGGCCCCAGTTCTGAGTGCCACTCGTGGAATGGGGTCCAAGTTTACCTTTAATTGAAATCAGTGGGCTTTATATGGATGTAAATTATGTCCGAGTATAGCCAGATTTCTGCAATTAAAGCCTGATCCAAAGACAGACTTTGCATAAAACAAATTGCCATGGTCTTTTGTTAAAAGGTATTACTATTTCATTCACTTATTTCTAAATTTCCATCACTTTTTGAAATTAGGAGAGCGCAGTGACTGATCCCATCAATCAGCTTGTTATGATCTAGTATTGCTCTGAAACAAGTTATAATAAAGTTCTACTCTATCTGAAATATCTCTAGCTCAGGCTTTTGGATGGTATGTTGTTAATACATGGATGTACAGAAACTCATCAGTAAACTCATGCAATATGAACAAGGATCTAACTGGTTTCTTTCCTATAGCGTATCTGCAAGAAAAGCTTGTGATAGAAGCAGAACAGTGTTTTGTTAGTTAAAACATTTTGATTTAATCCCTGCATTTTCCAGAATACAACCCAACTAAATGTTCAGGAAAACATGTCTCTCTCTGTGTATATAGCTGCAGTTTCCATAGGATTAATGTTCAGATTATTTAACAAATAATCCTTGAGCATTTCTTAGTGATTTATCACATGCTTTTCAGATTTTAAACCAAAGGGCCAGATCCTCAACTGGTGTAAATTGAAGTAGCTCCACAATAGAAAGATGCTGATTTTCATGAGCTGAAGATCTGGCTGATAGCGTTAAAATGGCTGGCTAATCCAATAAAGTGTAATAGAAACAAATGTAGGTTGGGGATGTTTTCAATTCGTAGCCTGTTGTTGCTGTTCTATTTATAGATAGCTGTCTGTTTCTAATGGCTGTTTAAGAAGTTGAATACCCTTTGATTATTTTCTAATTACTGAGTCACTGAGAAGTTTGGTGGCGCATTTCGGTTTGTGCAGTGTCTGGAGTTCTGAGATTCCTTTGGTTCTTGCCAGTCTGGCTTGAGCGTACAGTACAAATCAAAGGCTCTGCAAAAGGATTGGCGTGTGGCCCACGTCTTAACAGCAAGGTCATCTCATGGGGCCCTGTCCCCACCCATTCGCGATGGTGTGATATCCCAGTGGCAATGACAATTGTTTGTGCGTTGCTAGACTGGTTCCTCCAGGTTTCCAGTTGCTCCCGCAGGTGTCTAAGCTGAGCATGGTAATGAAGAGCCTAGACCTTGTAGAAGCAACTGGTGACTGGGAGAAGGCATGCTTTGTGGACTACCAGCAAGTGTTTTGTGTGTCCATAAACCACAGAATGAGAATCGCTGGGTTTCATAATAAACTTGCCTAGCTTGTTGATGAATGAAGGTCAGTTCTGCATGTGAGTTACCCTACTGGGTACAAGACAAAATTCATCTCTTTACTGGGGGGTTTCTGAATGGAGTATAGTTGTATTCTGGCTTTTAGGAGGAAAGTCTTTTGTTTAATTCTTCCAATATTAAATACTGCATGATTTGGATTTGTACATGGGCCAGGGACACTGTCAAGGAGATATTTTTAAAACCTCAAAAATAAATGAAAACAAAACTTTCATTGTACAGCATTTTTGGAAGAAATAACATTGATTTAATTAACTACTCTTCCCGGGTGTTTTTTTTTTTTTTTAATTTTTTGTATTTTTTATTAATGTGTGCTTCACCATGCTGCACTCAAGCCTTTGCTAAGTAACTGTATTATTGCTTCAGGTTATGCCTCTCCCTCCTGCTTTGTTACTCACTCAGTGAATTACCGGTTTGTCTGAAATCAGATCAGAAGCTTTTATGTCAGGAACTTTGGGTGAAATCTTCGTCCCACTGAAGTTGATGGAAATTTTGCCACTGACTTCAGTGGACCCAGGATTTCCCCTTTTATCTTCTCACAGTATTTGTACTGTGGCCTCTAGCACACTTTGGGGCACTGTAAAATAATATTAGAAGTCAACACTAACCTCTGTGGGTGAATGGGTTGGGCTGGGGATGTGAGGTCACACCCCATACTCACCAGTCATGTTCCTTTGGGGCCATAGCAGCACTACCAGCTGCTCTGGTCAGCCCCCTCCTTGTGCTACTTCGGTCTGCCTGCTTTGGGTACGTCTACATTGCAGCTGGGAGTGCGCTTCCCATTGTGAATAGACAGACATGATCTAGCTGTGTGTGAACTAGTGAACTAAAAATAGCAGAACAGCTGGGGTGGCACAGGCGGCAGCTTGTGCTAGCCACCTGAGTACAAACCCACGAAACCCCCTGGGTAACTACTACCTGGGTACCAGGAAGGAGCCCCGTGTGTTCTCTTTCCCCCGGGTGCAAGGCGAGCCACAATTGCGCCATTTGAATGTAACTTCATCTTTTCTGCTTTCTCTTTCTCTCTGTGGTGCAAAAATATTCTCCACAACACATTTATATCCTCCAGGAAAGAGAACATGTGGACAATGTTACAAAACTCCAGGTGGGAGCTATGGCTGTCATACAGAAAGGACATATGTAAAAGTTATCAAATATATACAGACGTGTTTGAAGGAGAAAGGTGTGATTTCAGGGAAAATTATCCTCCATACCATGAAACAAATAAGAAGCCAGCCTGCCTGTGCCTATCAGGGGCCCTCACAGTAGTGCGTTAGCTAGGGTCAATCCTGCAGGTCTTTGCACAGGGCAAAGGAGACCCAGTAAAGATGTGGCTCTCCTGCACAGGTAGGAGTATTGCTATGTGCAAGCACAACTGAGGATAACTGCTAGCTGTAGCTAGCTGCACATGGCGATAGTAACCCCCAAGCCCACTGTGAGCCTGCTCCCATAATACCTGGTCCATGGGATCCAAGTTGTAGTTCAGATGTTTACATTCTCCTCCATGGACTAGGCTATCTGGCTGGACTACCTCTCCCATGACACACCCATTCACCTCCCAAGAGGGGGGGGGGGAGTGGAACATCATGGGAGATGTAGTTCAGGTCTCTTATGCGCCCATTCTCCTTTACGGGATGGACTACAGCTCCCATAAAGCTCTTTATAGCACCAGTTTGAATAAAACATGTTGGTGTTTGGGCCAATTTTTTTTAAATTTTTTTTGGCCAAACTATTTCACTGAAAAGTCAAAATTTTCCATGGGGGAAAAATATCTATTTTATGACCAGCTGGGGGCCTGATTTGTTGACTTGCTCTAATCCCCACTGTGTCAGGGATTTTTTGATTGCAGCATCCTTTGTCCCTATTTGGTATCAAAGTCCTCCACTTTCACCTTCCTATGGCCTATAATCAGATCCAGATCCAGTAATTGGCAAAACTTCCATTTACTTCAATGGGAACTAGATCAGGTCCTTAATTTGCCTTGTTCTGTCCTCAGGGAAGATTTCATCCTTTTCAGCACAAATTTTGACTCATTTCAGCTACTTACATGTCTGCATGCTGGGGGAATGAGCTGGTCCCCTTAAACAAAATCTGACAGAAGGTGTCTGGAAAACGGGGAACCCACAAGGAAAAATGACACATAGGTACTCGACTGAACAGATGAAGTGAGTTGTTATAGCAACATGAGTTCTAAAAACAGTAGAGGAAACTGACGTGGTGCCACTCCTACTGAAGGATTCACACGACTGCTATCGAAATTCTAACATTGAGGAAACACCTTTCTCCTATTATTTTTAAATTCAGTGCACATACGCTTCCTCAGCAAAATCTGTGTAAATCTTCCTGTCTATTAAAGAGACACGCTCTTTCAAATGTTCTGAAAAAGCTCATATTATGACTTGTCAAAAAAAATAGTGGAAAAAAAATGGATTTCAATTCACATACAATACTTGAAAGCCTTCCAGCAGAAATGTAAGTGCTCTGATTCAGAGTATGTGTAGGGCGTAACTGGCACGGAGGGACACCAAGGTGACAGCATGCAGTTGTAACATCAAACTGGTAACATTTATCAGCTTCATGTACTTATATGGGAAATAATGACTCCTCAGATACTGGATCTCTCTATTGGTATCTGGAGAAGCACTATTCATTATTGAACGTAGGAGGAGGTTTCAAGAATGTGTAGTTGAACTGTTTAATGGCAAAAAAGGCTGCTATATACTGAAATGCTTAGTAGACACCACTGGTCTGAAGAAGGCTTTCTTATTAGGTACCTGATCTAAAGCCTATTGATGCCCATGAGCATCTTTCCATTGACACTAATGGGCTTTGGCTCAGGCCCCAAAATACTTGTGCATGAAAAATTGTTTGGAGATCTTCATCTGTTCCCATTTTATTTAAATGATTGTGTGTTAGTACAGCATGAAGTATAATAAGGCCTGAGGTCCTGTCTGAAAAATGGGAATCTAAGCTCCAGACTTTTTTTTTTTTAAAACAGTTTAATGGTAGGGCTTTTCTTGCTGGGTTATTTGCACCAAAGATAATCTATCCAATGACATCCTGGGTAAGCAACTCCTCAGGATGTCATGTGGTGAGATAGGAGTGAGTCACAAATATTTGCAAGATGAAGATCATTCCTTAAGTAAGGGCCAAATCCTGGGAATGGAGCAAGCCCCTGTACAAGGACTCCTGGCAAAAACTTCTGAGCAGTGTGAGGGAATCCTCAGCTTTCCTCAGCCAGGCTGCTGGAGAAGCTATGATGCAAGCACTACAAAAGGCCATTAATTAGTATTGCAAGAGTTCCTAGAGGCACAAAAAAGTACTCCGTGATCATTCAAAGTTAGAGCTCCACAATCAATAACAAGGTTTGAAAATGCAACAGTTAAGGTCCTAAGAGCAGTATTATCTCAGTCACGTAGCACATCCTGTATGTCTACACCCCACATTTTCTAACGTACAGGATTAAGCTCCAAGATTCAACAGGAATGGAAAGTCCAACGCCTCCAGCATTTTCAAAGCCCCAAAGCTAGAATGCTGCTGTCTGAACTGTAGCTTTAGAACTTCCTGACTTTTTGATGTTTTGTCTACACTGCTTTTTATTGTCTTACTGTGACATATTTTACCCTGTTTTTATTTATGTATTTATTTATTTTTTAAAGAATGGATAAGGGGATGCATGAGCTTAATAACTGGTATTTAAGTGGTCCCACTTAGCCTGTCGGGGTGATATCTTAGGCCCTGCTCCTGTACTTGCATGAAGGCACAGAAGGAAATGAGGTTCCAGGGGTCAGACAATAGCCTGGGATGAAGGAAACCGAGGTTCAATTCTCTGCTTCACCAAAGACCTTCTGTGTGACCTTGGGCAAGTTATTTAGGCTATGTCCACATTATGAGTGTGATTCCCAGCTGTGGTTCCCAGCTCATGTAGACATCTCTCCTCTGAGCTAGTGTGCTAAAATTAGTAGTGTAGCTGTGGTTGTGTGGGATCATAGCTGTGCCCAACCTCACTAGTGAGTTGTGAGGATAAAACACCTTCAGAATTGTGAGGTGCTCAGATACTGTGGTAATAGGGGCTATCGAAGTACTTCAGATTAGAGCACTGGTGCCCTCAGTAGGGTTCTGTGTGGGCACAGAGATCTCTCTCTGTGTGGAGCTCATTGCAGAGATGAGCTCATATTGGGTAGAGCTCGTCAGGAATTTTTTGACAAAACAATCTTTATGTTGGAAAATGCTGATTCATCAAGCTAAACTTTTTGGTGGGAAAGGGTCAGTTTAAATGAATTTTTCAACTTGAATTTTTTTTGAAAAGTTTCAGAATTCTCACAATGTTTTGTTTCAGCATTTTCTGGAAAGGAAGTCCAGATTTTCATTCAGATGACGTTTTGTATTGAAATTTAAGACAATTATAGTGTTAAAAAAAGATCAAATTTGAAAAGAAATGTTTCAAAATTATTGAAACAAAACATATCAATTGATCCAAACTGATTTTTTTTTTATTTTCAATTCACAAACATTTCCAAGATTTTGACTCCCCCCCCCCCAATTTAAGATGGGAAAATATTTTGAAATCTTAATTTTTTGTGTGTGGGATAATACTACGTTGCTCTTATACAGCACTTTTTTCATCAGTAGCTCTCAAAGTGTTTTACAAAGGAAGGTCATTGTCATTTTACGGATTGGGAAGTTGAAGCACAGAGAATTGCTTAAGTTTCCTAGCAGCCAATTAGCAGAGCCAGGAATAGAACGCAGGTTTCCAGTCCAATGCTCTGTTGTCTAAACCACGCTGCTTCTCACTTAATACTGTACTAAGTTGAACAGGTTAAGAGATGGTTGAGTTCCTACTCTTACTGCTCCAATCAGTCTTCTATGAGGTTGGGTCCATAAAGCAGCAGCACATCGGCTAACAGTGTGACAGCTGATCTTTGCAACTGAGAAAAGACATTTTTCTATAAAATGAAAAGCATAGAATTTGCTAAATGCAGCTGTAAGTGTGGAAAGAAAATCACAGGGCACATGGTTTTGGTTTTGCCTGTGATGATTTCCTGTTCCAAATGCAAAGGAAAGATTGGTTGGTTGGTTTGATGGACGTTGGTATGTGTAACTGAAACAGTTACAATCCCCCTTTTGTACCAGCAGACTCTGGCCTTGTCCGGATGGGCAGAGAAAACTGGCAGAAATGTCTGAGGGGGTGTGAGGTAGGTTAGGCTGCTAAAAGTGGTTAGCAGATGCCTACACAACATGTCCAGAAGTGTCTTTTCAGTGGTTTAGAACTCCCCCACCCCCCATTTCCCAGTCCCACCCACCAAATATTAGTTCTCTGCAAGGACTCTGTCCATGGCAGGTTTCGGCTGTTTTTGCATAGCCTTGTTTTTGTGTGTGTTAAAGCCTGGTTAGATATTTCCCATCCCACTCTTCTGTACCCAGAAATGACTGAAGGGATTTTGCTCAAACATCCCCTAATAATAATAATAATAGTTAATGATTCATCTTCAGACAGAAACCAACTATGGAAACCAGTAACCCCCAAAGGCAAATATTTCTGAAAGTTACGAGCAGGAGAAAAATGAAGTTATAGGTATAGTGCAAATGGTTTTGTAACCTTAATGGCATGTTACTAACAACCTGCTTAAAATATATATTTATTTCTGTTTTTAAAAAAACTTAGAAATATAGTTGAGGGAGGCTGGAGGAATATATTCCTAGCTGTGAACAGGTTGAATAGGAATATTTGGGAGGTGAAGAGACTTGGCTTTGTCTTTTTGTTTAAAAAAAAAAAAAAATAGAGAAAGCAAACCAAGTGCTGTAGTTCTAGATTTATTGGTGTAAGCCTAGCCCCTAGTGGACAGCAGTCCATGGTACAAACCCAAACACAGGGCTAGCATAGGTACACCTTTGAACAGCTGTCAGGTTACATTCCAAGTGGCTGGAGACAAAATCGGTTTTAGGACAGATTCATCAGCAAATGGAACCATTGCGGTGTTAGTTGGTGCAGTTATGGTAAAAGTTAGCTAGCAGCTTCTGTAAAGTCTCTAAATGAAATTCTACCCCAAAGCCTTTGCTCTTGTATTCTATCATGAATGTCCGAGAAGCTCTTCTTCCTGGTCTTATCTGTCACACTGAATGGTATTTGTGTTGGGCTCACCACTCCTCCCCCTAGAATTCCGTGTCAAGGATTCTAGGGGAAAGAAGAGAACCAAAGTCTCTCACTTATGCAAAAACACAGATGGCGTCGTTTGTAATGAAACAAACTGGTGTGGTCAAGGGTTCAGCAGCTAAAGGCTTATCTAGAAAGTAAGATCAGAGTTTCAGAGTAGCAGCCGTGTTAGTCTGTATCCGCAAAAAGAAGAACAGGAGTACTTGTGGCACCTTAGAGACTAACAAATTTATTAGAGCATAAGCTTTCGTGGACTACAGCCCACTTCTGAGGAAGTTAGAGCTGTCCATTTAGTGGAGAATCCTGCCATTTCCTCCCAGGTCAGCCTGTCAAGGTTCAGTAGAACCCTTGTGTTTCTGCTACTTGGGGGATGTAGGCTTTTTGGACTCCACATGGGAGTTTCACACTATGGCAGCTCCTACTCCCACAGTGTTTAGTGATCAGGAAAGGTAGACTGAGGGCCCTGCTGCTCTGCAGATCTACCGTCTCCAGCAACAGGGGAAGCTGTTGCAGCCTCAGGCTTGATGGAGTGGCTGTGCTGCCTCAGGGGAGCCGGATTCCATCCACAATCGTGCAGGATATGATCCGTGAAAGCCAAATCAGAGCACGCTCGTTGTGGCTGGAGTTCTAAGTCCATTTCCTACAGGAGAGTCGACAATAACTTTTTTCTCATCCTTCTGCTAAATAGGCAAGTGGGAACACCCAGTTGACCACATCACCTCCTAGATGAAAGGACAGGACAGCATGTACTGATACAAATATGTTAAGACAACAGCAGTGGTTAAATTTTATTCATTGGTCCTACAAGGTTCTGAGCATTCCCAGCTCCGGTGGCTTTCCATGGTTGTTAGGAGAGCTCAGCACCTTTCCGGATTGAGAGGTCCAATATTTTTAGGTGGAAGCCACTTTTAGTTTCCCTCCAGAGGCTTCCTTTAAATGAAGCCCTTCCTTCAGCCAGCCACCAGAGCATCAGCCCTGCCATCGCACTTCCACTGCCCAGGAGGACAGCAGGCATTTCAGAGCCTGTGATCAGAGGACACTAGCTCTGCGGAGGCTTCCACAATGGCTGTATGAAGCCATGTGTTCAGGGTAGGAGAGGAGCAAGGCTTGTGGAGCTGCCTCTACGTCAATCCACTAGTAATTATCCCTAGCGTGGGTGGAGGAGTGGCACAAGGGCTGGGCAGGCTAAAATTAAGCCAGGAATAGCAACCAAGAATCAGCATGGAAAGGAAAGTCCATCTCCCTTGCCCCTGCAGAGGTCTGCGTATCCAGCACACCATGTCACTGGAGATGATGATGAAATCTTCTAATCTCAATGAAAAAAAAGGGGGGCGTGATTCTGATTAAAATGTTTGCAAAAAATAACGTGCCCCATTGCTGAATCGCCCCCAGCTGGGCCCAGGCTTTGTCCCTGTGCTCGCTGAACACTCTTCTGAGCCGCCTTTGAAAATAATTAGTGGCACAGGCTTTGAAAATCAAGTTTAACTTTTCTTTAAAAAAAAAAAAAAATTCCCCCCTAGTACCAAACGCGATTAAAACATAGCATGGATTAATTGCTCTGCCAAATGTCATTCCTAGAAATCAAATCTGTTTTGTGACATATGAGTGAGTGTCTGAATACTCCAAAGCCATTAAAAATATCTGCATAATTTTAAAAGCTGCTAAATGTTGTTTTCTCTTTCTTTTTCGTGTGTGTACAGTATGGTATTTTACTCCTGTTATGAGAAGTTGAATGGCAAGTTTCAGCCAAATGCAATTTTTTTACACCATAGTCATAAAATCTTGACAATGGAGTTCACAGTAGAAATGCCACTAGGTTTTAAATTCACAATTTGGCATCCCTGATCCATCTTTGCCAGGTGAAACTCCTGATTTTCTTGGGATTTTTGCCTGAGTACGGCCGCAAAATTTAGGCTGAAGTATTCATTTGTTTAGATCTTTAGTCCCCTAACCCAAAGTATAGAGTGCAAAGAATAAAGTCCACAAAATACATACTGAATTGCGTACACAATATCTCAGTAGCACTTGCCCAGCATCATAACCCCTTCCCCCGATGACCTGTATCTCACAACTAGAGCATGTCCAAAATTGTCTGGTGGTGGCACACATGTCCATCGGACAATGCTGATACAACCGAGCTGAAATGTTTCACGGCCACGTGTCGATTCCATTGAAATGTTCACCGGAAACCAGGCAGGCAGGCTTGACAGTTCCTGCCAGCTTGTCCACCCACCCAACTCCTCGGCAGGCCACCTCGCTGAGAGCCCGGGAGCTGGCGCTCAGGGGAGGTTGCTCCTTAGCCTCATGCACTTGTCTGCAGCTCCCTAGCAGTCAGCCAGGTGGGCTGCTGGGGAGTCAGGGCTCACGCACTCCATACGTAGCCAGCTCCCTGACTTCATGGGTAGCTGGCTTCACAGGCTGCCCAACTGCACAGATAGCAGCCTCTCCAACACCTTGGGTTGCCTAGGGAGCCCACGGTCTTCTTATCATCCCTAATTGCATATGGGGAAACCGCGGCAGACAACTTGGACTATTAAGCCATGGCCTGTAGTGCAGAGTGCGATAGTCTACACTAAAGCAGAAATACCCAGGAGGAATTCTGGGTATGGTAGGAGGCTCCGCTCTACCTTCCATGACTGCACTGCTGTGAAGGGGTATTGATAGAGCCACTGCCCTGCCCTTTAAGCAGCCAGCACAAATACTAGTGCTAGAGGAGACTTTGTGCTCTGTAATGTGGCAGACTTTGGGGGTTTGTTGGGGCTCCAAATATTAAGTAGATTTGGGTAACTTACTTAGAAAGGACTCTGAGAAATGTACTTTCTAAAATTGAATTTGTTAAATGAATGCACCTCGCTGACCGGGAGAGTCATCGGACACTAGTTAGCTAGCAGTCTTCAGCGCCACAATCCAGAACCTCTTCCTTGGGGGATAAGGCCAAAATCCCCCTTTTAATCACCTGCTTGGCCCTAGTGTTTGTAACCCAGCAGTGTATTGCACTCATTATCAGGGTCTGACAGTCTCTCTTCCTGTGTGCAAGAGAGAGCATTTCTTTCACCCCTTTTCTGCTTAAATTTTGAGCATTCCAGCCAGCAGCTTCAAAAACTACAGCTGGTAGAAATTTCTGGACCAAAGACTGGCTCTGTGTGTACAAATATTGCTTTTGTCGAAAAATAATAATTTGGATTTTTTAATGAAAAAAAATTGACTTTTTTTGTTGAAAATTTTCATTTCACAGGTTTTAATTTACTTTTATTGCAAATTGAATTTTTCATTTTGTTTTGGAAGCAACTGTCAACTTCTGGAACCACAACAAAAGGCTGATTTCAATTTGAAAGAAAATGATTGACGTTTTTCATTTTGATTTTTTTAATCAAAAATCAGTTTTTTTCATAGAAGAACATTAAAAATTGTATTTCCATCAAAAATGAACCTTATGCTGGACCGTGGTCAGAATGTGATAACTAGCTGAGTCACTGGTGTAGTATGGGCCTTGGACAGTGTAGTATATGATTTAGGGCAACTGGAGGTCAAATGCCTAAATGATAAAATATATTAATCCGATAAATGGGGAATAAAAACATATCCAACATGGTTTCAAGTTTCTAAAAGTTCACACACCTATGACATTAGCTCTGACTTGCACGTCTCTATGAGGGGGCTAGGAGGTAAAGTTTTTGTTAAGCCTTAGCTAGATCATTTCCCCTTCTGCTGCAGGATTTTCCTATAGCAGAATACTGCACCTGTGAATCTTTAAATTAGCCACAACTGGGGTGGTTGGGGCCTAATAGCAGGCAGTTACCAGGAAGAAGACTGCCGGCGAGAAGGAACACTTCTTACCTTCCCATCAGGTAAGAGCCTCTGCTTTCACGCGGAGGTGTTTTTTCTCCCCACCCAAGTTTAGATGATTTGGAGTTGTGCTGCACAAATGAATCTTTCATTTAGAGAGAGGGGGGGAAAAACACAACACCTGCTTTCCTTCTGTTCTGGGAGCGGCTTGAAAAGCAAGAAACTGATCGTGAACAACCTTCCACACCCCATTTGTACTCTGTTCTCTCACACACACCCCGTGTGCGAAGGAAGCCTTGGTGCAGACAAGGAACGGCAATGAAAAGTGGAACGTCTCTAGGGTTTGGGAGAGCAGAGGAATGAGTGCCTGCCCGCCCACACCAGAAGCTTTGCTTTCAGGGATCTCTAGTTTCCTTCCAACATGGTAGCTGCAGACTGCCTTTCTTGCAGCTCCTTGAGAATCTTTCTTCCCTAGACCCAGCTGAGAAGAAACAGTCTCTTAAACAGAGAAACCACCCTGATGCAGTAGCCTTATTCTCCTGAGTTGGAGTGTGTCCCTTTTATGATAGGTGTTCTGGCCACTGGAAATAGAATAATTACCCATTAGCTCTGGTGTATCAAGGCAGTCCAGATTTAGGGTGCCCACTGTTTGCCTTAATTTCTTTTCACAGTGCTCCTTCACTGGGTTACAGAAGACTGCAAGCAGATGCCTGAAGGCCTGTCTCACCTTTCCACCTTTGTTCTGGGAGGGTATCCTATCAATTCCTGTGTGCAGAGGCTCTCGGTAACAAGGAGATAGCATTGTCTGGGGTATCCATGGAGCATTCCTGGCTTGTAGACAGTAAGAAATGGAACTCTCAAGGTTTATTTGGTTTATACAGGCTATGGGTACTCCTGTACCCAACAAAGGGTGAGAGAGACAAGGTAGGTGAGGTAATATCTTTTATTAAACCAACTTCTGTGGAAGGCACAAGTTTTGACTTGTTATAAATGGTTTTAATACTCAGAATACTGGAATTATAGTTGCAGAACCTAGTGCAATGGTGCACTTTCTAGTGGAGGGTGAGTCCCGTATAATTCAATTCCTAACCTGCGTGTCAGACTCTGAAATAAAAAATTGATGCATTTACCCATCTCCCTTCTCCTCCTCTCCAAACCACAAGCAAAAAAGCACATAGCGATTTAGTCTTTTTAAGACATCTTTACTCCTTGGGTTAGCCAGGACCTATTCTGTCTCCTCTGTGCTAGTCAAAGCCGCGTATCCATCTGGCTGAGGCTTTTCCCAGTGCTGGGGAATCCAGATGGCATAAAGCTGGTACAGCAGACTCAGGGCTAGCCTTCTAGTGTCTGTGTAGGGAGCGTGATGCAGACCGTGGCTGGTGGTCCCTGAAGGGTTGCTATAGCCATGTGCAATCTAGGGTAGCCCTATGCCTGGCCCAGAATCAGTTTGGGGGAATATAAAGGTGTTGTAAAGGCACCTTTGTTCATCCCCTCTAAGTCTTGTGCCAAGCAAAGATCAGTCAAACTGAAGGATTGAGCCCTTTTTTCTTAACTTTCCTTAGCACGCAGGTAGCATCCTTCCTGTCTGCTCCAAGCATAAGTGCTTCTGAACCCTATGAAATAATTCAGGTCAAGAAAACCAGGGGCATCCAGCTGAATTCATTTAACATCCTCCTCCATGGGATGGGAGGAGGGAATAAGCAACATGTTAATGACATCTTCATCTGATGCTACATTCATATGTGTTGCAAATTGCAGTGCAGATAGAAAAATAATGCAAAGGGACCTAGTGAGAGTACCAGAAACATGGAAAGATGAAGATAAAGTGAGATTCAGCTTGGAGAAGTGAGGGCTGTAAATCCAATTGAAGGAAGACAACTGGGGTTGCATTAATGCTGAAAGAGAGCAAGTGAAAAGCAAATTACGGATGGGCTTGCAATGCCATATGGCATTAAAACTGGCCAGTGCAGTTTTGGGTTCCAGAGGTGGTATGTCATGTGGAGATAATCCTACCTCTCTGTCCTGCTCTGGTGCAACTGCAGCTGGA